>NC_064854.1:75657145-75989645 GCF_024139225.1 Suncus etruscus
AAAACTTCTGTAAAGAAGCAATAATCTAACACATCACTATTGAGAAGCTAGTAGAGCTGAAGAGTTCTTGTACTTACATCCTAGATTGCTGAAAAGTACCAGCTAAAAGAGACCCAAAGCACCTAAAAGCACCCAAGACACATCCTTGTTACAATGATTAGAACCACAGATAGAAATAAAATACTAAAAGCACCAATAGCAAAAAGAAAAATTACATACAAATAAATGAACAAGAATTAAAGCATATTTAGGGCCATAGGGATAGCAAAGCAGTAGGGCATTTGCTTTGCATGGAGTTGATCCAGGATGGACGGTGGTTCGAATGCTGGCATCCCATATGGTCCCCCAGGCCTTCCAGGAGCACAGAGCTAGGAGTAACCCCTGAGCACTGCCAGGTATGATCCAAATCCACCTCCCCAAAATAAAGATAAAAAAGAATTAAAGCAGATTTATCAAAGCAACTCTCCAGGACTGAGAATAGTGGTGGAATATAGTGAAAAATGAATGCCTCACCATGAATAATTCATGCAGAGGAATTTTATTCAGGTTTGAAGGAAAGATGCACAACTTCACTGCTAAAAAATAGTTCAGCGATTTATCAGATGCCTTAAAAGAACTGAGGATCTAATTTAAGGCAAGACAGACCACACAAACACACTGTACTTCTTTCTATGAAAACAAAAACCCCCACTAAATCCCATCATAATCATCTCTCTCAGTATAAAACAGACTAAATGCACTAATTAAGAGGCACAGAATAACAAAATGGATCATAAATTAAATTTAACATTTTGCTCTCTGCAAGAAACAAATTTAAATATTCAGAGAAAACAGACTAAAAGTTAATGTTTGGAGGACAATCCTGAGGCAAACAACTCCTAAAGGTCTAGGATGTCCAAACAAATATCAGATGACACAGACCTCAGGCTTATAAAGGTTACAAGGGACAGAAGAATTTCTTAATAATCAAGGGATGGGAAAGAAATTATACTCATAATTATATATGCACCCAATGAGGTGCTGGCAAAAACTTTAAATAATTGGTAATAGATATAAAGAAAGACATCAATAGTAACACATAATAGTGGAAGACTTCAACACCATTCTTTCAATTCTTGATAGATCAACCAAGCTAAAACTCAACAAGGATATACCGTGTTTGAAAGAAAAAATGGAGGTGACTGACTTAGTTCATATAAGTCATAAAACATACTTACATAAAATCTTGACTATAGAAATTGTATCAATTATTTTCTCCAAATATGATGCTCTCAAAGTGGAAAAGAATTACAAACAGAAACAGAGAAACAATTTTAACACCTGGGAATTAAAGAGCTTACTGCTAAACAATCAGTGGGTCAGAGACTAAATCAAAGGAAAATAAAAAGATTCCTGGGAATAAATGAGAATAAAAAACACAAATTACCAGAATTTGTGAGACAGAGAAAAAATGGTATTAAGAGGAAAATGTATAGCTTTACAAACACTAATTAGGAAGGAAGAAAAGGCCTATATAATGAACTTAATGGCACAGTTTAATAAATTAAAAAAAAAAAGATCAAGGAAAGAAGTTGAAATTAAGCAGAGAGAGGAAAATAATAAAACCTAAAGAAGAAATTAATGAACTGCAAGGCCAAAAATCAATTCAAAACATCAATTATTTTTGAGAAAATAAAAAGGTCAATAAACCATTATAAAGACTCACAAAGAAATGGAGAGAAGACCATAAAAAAGAGAATTAGAAATGAAAATTGAGATGTCATTACAGATCCTAGAAAATCCAAAGGGAAATAAGAGATTACTTTGAGAAACTTTATGACACAAAACAAGAGAACCTGGGACAAGTGTACATTCTAGGACTCCAATAAACTACCAAAGTTAAACCAAGATGATCTGGCGTAGTTGAAAAAACTTAGCATGATTGAGATTATTGAAGTGGTCATCAGAAAGCTTTTGAAAAACATAAACCCAAACTCAAATGAATTCACTAGTGAATATTATCAAACCTTTACAGAGGGCCTACTGAGAATTATTTTTAAGGTCTTCTAGGAAATTAAAGAAAGAGATACCACTCAAATAATTAATATGTATTAATTAATTATATGTTAATATGTATCAATTAATTATGTATTAATTAATATGCATTAATTAATATTTATGTATCGTTTTGATACATAAAACAGACATTGCAGTACCAGAGACCCAGGAAAATAATTTCATGAAGAATCAACAGCGAACTTTTCTGGATTTCTATCATTATCTGAAACTGTGTTACCCAATTTCCCTATTCAAGTTTTATGAGTATTAATGCTGGAAATTTAGATTCTCAGTTACTAGAGAGCTACTATGTTCACTTGTTTATACCAGTTGACAAATAACAATATTGTAAAGATCAATAATTATACTAATAATTATAATTAATAAGAATTTTGCTTGATTATTTTCTTCCTATGCAGTATAATTTGGATATAAGGAATCTGTCAATTATTTACCCCATTGAAGAAAAAATGTAAGTTTATATACAATCTGAGAAATAGGAGTGTCATATATCGTCTGAATAATACAGGGTTCTGAGTTCAGAAGCTAAAAAAATGAAACAAACTGCTCATTGATGATAGCAATTTTATTGTGCAGCTTTAGGCTTTTATAACCTACTTGCCATGGCCTATAGGACTAGACCCATGCACTTAGTTTTTCTGAAAGTTAAACATTAGGTACCACAGAAGAGGGAGAAGAGCAGATAAAAATATTCTTCTAGTGATTTCTGTGTGAGGCCAGCCTAATAGTCATCTTGAAGACGGTGAATTCATATATATAAGGCTCAAATTATCTCATGAATGCTCTTTCAAGGCTTTTGTCCTAGTATGGTAGCATTTTCATAGACATTCCACCTGTCCCCAATATTAGATATATATTTTCACATGATTGTAATACTATCTATACCATTTAGGTTTATAGGATACATGGATGTGAGACATGCCCAATAACTGGCCTATAATGAAATATAATGCATAGGACAGAAAAGTGGGATTTTCCCAGTCTTGCAGAAATATGACTTCTCTGGTTTCAGGGAAGGAAGGTAAAAGATAAATCTTAATTGGTCCACTTAAAGTTGTCACCAAGTATTGTAAAAGTAAAATCCATTCATGATGCTGGACCATGGTAAGAGTAAGTACCATAATTAGCATAAAGGCTCACTCTCACTGTAAGCAGGCAAATTAGACATTTATGCACGCTCACAAAGTGCTCCATTGACAATCAGAGTTCAGGTTGGATTTGTGACCACACATGTCCTCTCTGCATAAAACATTGTACAGAGGAAAACTCAACAACCTTTCGATCAGTCCAAACTACAAGTGCATATATAGGGATTTAAAGTTCTTAGTGAAATATTTCCATGGAGCATTAAGATTATTTTATAAAATAAATCATAGCTTTGATTAGATTTATTTATTGTCTTACTTTAAAATGCTTAACAGAGATTGGAAAGATAAAACAGAAGGTAAGACCTTGCATGTGGCTGATCCAAGAGAATCCTCAGCATCCCAAATGGTCTTCTGAGACTACAAGAGTGATCTCTGAGCACAAAGCTAGAAGTCAGCACTGACCACCACTGAGTGTTACGCCAAACATAAAAATAAATAATAATATTATGTAAAAGAAAATAAGTTGTTTAAATGTTATCATCACTATCACCTATGAAGATATGTGGTTATTTCAAGATGGGATTCAACTGGAGTCAGCTTAAAAAGCAAATGCTTTACTCTTTTTACTATTTCTTAGGCCTCTTATCCCTTTTGTTGAAGTCTTTTTATTTAAATATCTAGATTGACATGTAACCTCTGCTAAACCCTGACTGACTATCCAGTTTGCTCTCTTTTTATAGAGAGACCTTGATAATATATTCAGTTTAAAAAAATTTTCCTAAGACTTCAATACTCCAGACCTCTGACCACATGTTTCCTTAAAAAAATTACTTTTATAAATATATTTTTCTGTAGTCCTTTAAAATGTAAATTTTTTTAGCCTCTTGGTTCTTTTACAACTCAGAATATTTTACTCAAAAGCCTAGGCATTTTTTTCTTTGAAAGGTAAGTGTAGCTGTAGCTCTCTGCTTATTTTACTGAGAAGGTCTACATATCAGTGAGGACTATTAGCAAAAGTATTATGTCCTAAGGAGCACTTGACCAACTCTACTTAGTCCAATATTCACCAGTTCTTCATTTTCAAACTAAAGAGATCTTGAATTTAGAAATGTTCTTACTTACCATTGCTTTTAGTGTAGTTGAGTTCAATATTTCTCACCTAGTTTGATTATCTTTTTTTTATGTCAATACTCTTTTTTGTTGTTGTTGTTATTGTTTTTGTTTTGTTTTGTTTTTCAGCCATACCCGGTGACACTCAGGGGTTACTCCTAGTTATGCTCTCAGATATCACTCCTGACTTTGAGGACCATATGGGTTGAGGTCCATCCTAGGTTAATGCAGGCAAGGCAGATGCCTTACCCCTTGAGTCACTTCTCCAGCCCTATGTCAATAATCTTGAATAGTCTCCCTTGCCTTTTAAATTGCTTTAGTAAAATTGTTCATAGTTCTTATCTATGATACTTTCTGAAATATACACTGTAGTCTTCATTGTGGAAAGAGGAAAAACTCTATAATGAGTTTCATTGTTTTATAGATAGTTTTATTTAATTGAAATAATATGTTTAATGTGTATTTGATAAAATAATATGTACATTTATATATCTACCCTGTAATTTGAGAAATATATGATTCTAGCTTCCTATGATTTCCCCCCTGAGCACATTATTTTTGCCATGCTGTGCAATGAACACGTTCTGAATTTTATATTTATATTTCTAGAATTTTATTATATATACATATCCATATCTATTATACATATATATCTTTATACAGACATGTATATATAACATATATAATATAATATATAGTATATGATATATAATAGTTATATATTATATATTATATAAAAATATATTATATTATGGTGTAATATAAATATAATATATAATATACATATATTAAGTTTATACACAGGTTGTATTTAGATTTATAAGGAGAGTTAGAATATAAATATGGAGTGGAGTATATTTTCATAACAATATTTCAATAAAATTTACTTATGTGAATGACTTGTAGTAACTTTAAAAAAACCTGGAAAACTATGATTTTTTTTATTTTATCTCGCTAATTTTCATATCAGAGAGTCTAAAGACTCATCCAAAGATGTGAAAGAATATTATAAAAGCAAAAAGTTCAGTTAAACTTTGTAAATTGTATTTCCATATCAACATACTGTGTTTTCCTTTGAATTTAATTTTTATATTTAATGGAATAATTATGTTTATTCAATTGTTTTTATCTATTTATTGTTAAGAAAAAATAAAAAATTTATATGCAATAATTACAAACTGAAAATTAGTTTTATATACCTTTATATCAAATTTTACCTGTGATATTAGTTCACATATTTTATCTTTAAATTTAACTTTCTTCTCAGTTAAACAGGATAATCTAAAGGCTATTTATAAATACCATATGGTCCCCAATCCTTCCAGGAGCAATTTCTGAGTGCAGAACCAGAAGAAACCCTTAAGTGTCACAGAGTATGATCATCTTGGGAGGAGAAGGACAAGGCAAGCACCTTCCTTGCCAAAGTCATGCATAATGCCTCTATCAACCAGAATCACCATTACAATGACCCTGCCTCATCACCCTTCTGTGATTTCTCTTGCAACACAAATCTAACCAAACTTTAGGTACTCTGGGTTGGGGAACTAATATCACCAGGGCTTTTGGGTATAAGAGTGGGAAGCCTCGGCCCACCCACGCTGAGCGTGCGAAAGGCCGCTGGCTCCAGCTGGGTCTCTCTTGCTCCGGGAAGGGCCGCGCGAACCGCAGCCAGTCCGGCTGGGATTCACTTGCCCCAGGAAAGGTAGGGAAGCCCCGCCCACACACGCCGACTGCGCGAACACCCTCCACACCCCATCACCCGTCGGGTTAGGCCACAGAAAGAGCACAGAAGGAGCCAAACCGCAGCAAACCCACCCAACAGTACCCCTAGATCCACCCTCAGGGAGGGGACCCATTCCCACACCACAGGGGATCAAAACAGGCTGAAATTGGAAGGAACAGTACTCCAAAGCACACCATTAGACACAAAGAAATATGGGTAAATCAAAGAGAACCCTAAGTTCTGAAGATACGGAGACAAACCCTAACAAGTTTCCAAGCCCACCAAAATGCACAGATTCGTGGGAAGATGACCTAAAAGCAGCAATGAGGAAGGAAATGCAAGAATCAATAAAAGCAATGAGAGAAACATTAGCTACCGAGTATAAGATATCTATCGAGGAACAAATTAGCCAAATTAAAGAAGAAATGTTAAAGAGTATGAGAGAGTCCATACAAAAAGAAGTGAAGGAATTAACAGACAAAATAACAAGCCTTACTAGCAGAAACACAGAGTTGGAGAAACACATTGAAGAACTCGAAGGAAAACTGCAAACAAAAAATGACCAAGAAACCAACAAAGAAATAAAAGGCAAAGCACTGGAAGGAAAAGTCCAGTACCTAATGAACAAGGACAAAAGAAACAATCTAAGAATTGTGGGTATACCAGAAGGGGAGGAAATAGAAAAAGGGGAAGAACAAGTAGTCAGAGAGATAATAGCAGAGAACTTTCCCACCCTCTGGAATGAAACTTCAGGGCAAATCCAGGAAATCAAGAGGGTCCCTAATAAAATAGACCCCAATAAACCAACACCAAGACATATAGTAATCCAAATGGCTAAAAACAAAGAGAAAGAGGAACTTCTTAAGGCAATAAGAGAGAAAAAAACCTCAAGTACAAAGGTAGGGACATAAGAATCAAACCAGATCTGCCAGTCGAAATAATTCAAGCTAGAAGACAGTGGAATGACATATTTAAACGAATGAATGAAAGAAACTTCCAACCTAGAGTCCAGTATCCAGCAAAACTATCATTCATATGGGAGGACAGACTGAAAACATTTTCAAACAAGACCGAACTAGAGCTATTTGTGCAAACAAAACCGATCCTAAATGACCTACTCAGAGATGAATTACACAATCCAAACCCCCGATTGTAACAAAAGCCACCCTATACAACACAACTGCACAACAGTCCTCTCTCTCAATAATCTCCCTAAATGTTAATGGCCTAAACTCTCCAATTAAAAGACGCATAGTAGAGAACTGGATTAGGAAAAATAAACCGGACTTCTGCTGTCTGCAAGAAACACACCTACAGCTACAGGATAAGCATAGGCTTAGAATAAAAGGATGGAAAGTAATTATTCAGGCCAATGGAAAACAAAAAAGAGCAGGGACAGCCATTCTTATATCAGACAAAATTGCATTCAACCTCAAGAAAGTGATCAGAGACAAAGAGGGTCACTACTTACTGATCAGGGGAACATTGGATCAAGAAACACTAACCCTGGTCAATATTTATGCACCTAATCTAGAGTCAGCAAAATATGTGAGGCAACTGCTCGTAAACCTGGAGAAACACATGAAGGGAAATGTGATAATAGTAGGGGACCACAATACTCCACTTTCACCACTGGACAGATCCACCAAACAGAAAAATAGCAAAGAAATAAGAGCTCTAAATGAAAAATTAGAAGATTTGGGGCTAATAGACTTATATAGAGCCCTCTATCCCCAAAAAGCAGAATACACATTCTTCTCAAGCCCACATGGACCCTTCTTCAGAATAGACCATGTCCTAGGATACAAAGCCAACCTATATAAGACCACAAAGGTAAGGATCATTAGAAGTACCCTTTCAGATCACTATGCAACAGAGGTCAAAATTGACATCAAGAAGAAGCAATGGAGAAAAACTAATACCTGGAGATTAAACAACATGCTGCTCAACAACATCTGGATCAAAGAACAACTCAAGGAAGAAATAAAAAGATTCCTTGAGACAAATGATAATGAAGAGACAACATGTCAAAATTTGTGGGACACAGCAAAAGCAGTAATTAGGGGAAACTCATAGCAATACAGGCCTATATCAAGAAACAGGAAAATAACAAAACCAACAGTTTAAAAGATCACCTCAAAGAATTGGAACAACAGCAACAGAGAAATCCAACCACAACCAGAAGGCAAGAAATAATAAAAACCAGAGCAGAAATAAACAACATAGAAACCAAGAAAACAATACAAAAAATCAATGAGACCAGGAGTTGGTTTTTTGAAAAAATAAACAAGATAGACAAACCCCTAGCAAAACTCACCAAAAAAAAGAGGGAAAACACCCAAATCAATAGGATCACAAAAGAAAGGGGAGATATTACAACAGAACCCCAAGAAATACAACATATCATAAGATCATATTATGAACAACTATACTCAGCTAGGATAGAGAACCCAGGAGAAATCGACAGATTCTTGGAGAAAAACCCTCTTCCAAGACTGGACAAGGAAGACCTAGAAAGCCTAAACAGACCAATCACCTCAGAGGAAATTGAAGATGTAATTAAAAAACTCCCTAAGAACAAAAGCCCAGGACCAGATGGATTTACAGGTGAATTCTACCAAACATTCCGAGAAGACTTACTGCCACTTTTTCATAGGCTCTTCCAAACCATAGAAAAAAACAGGAATCCTCCCTAACTCCTTCTATGAGGCAAATATCACACTCATTCCCAAAGAAGGCAAAGACACCACCAAGAAAGAAAACTACAGACCAACCTCACTAATGAACATAGATGCAAAGATACTCAACAAAATCTTAGCAAACCGAATCCAGCACTTCATCAAAAAGATCATACATCATAACCAAGTGGGTTTTATACCAGGAAAGCAAGTTTGGTTTAATATACGCAAATCAATCAACATTATACATCACATCAACAACAAGAAAAACAAAAACCACATGATCATATCAATAGATGCAGAGAAGGCCTTTGACAAAATCCAACACGCTTTCATGTTAAAGACACTCAGCAAAATAGGGTTAGAAGGAACCTTCCTCAAGATAGTTACAGCTATCTATGAAAAGCCTACAGCCAACATTATACTTAATGGTGAGAAGCTAGAAGCATTCCCACTAAGGTCAGGAACTAGGCAAGGCTGTCCACTCTCTCCACTATTATTCAATATAACCTGAGAAATCCTAGCAAGAGCAATCCGACAAGAGAAGGGAATCAAAGGAATCCAATTTGGGAAAGAGGAACACAAACTATCTCTATTTGCAGATGATATGACGATATACATCGAAAATCCTAAAGAGTCCACAGTAAAACTCCTAGAAACAATTAACCACTACAGCAAAGTGGCTGGATACAAAGTCAATACACAAAAGACAGTAGCGTTTCTATATACAAACAACAAAGTTGAGGAGAGAGAGATTAAAAATACAATACCATTTAAAATAGTATCAAAAAATATCAGGTACCTAGGAATCAACCTTACGAGGGAAGTGAAAGACCTATACCAGGGAAACTTCAAAACGCTTCAGAAAGAAATTGAAGACGACCTAAAGAAATGGAAGAACATCCCATGCTCATGGATAGGTAGAATTAACATAGTCAAAATGACTATCCTACCCAAACTACTATATAGATTTAATGTAATCCCTATCCAAATCCAGACACCATTCTTTAATGAAATAGAAAAATCAATCACAAAATTTATCTGGAACCACAAAAGACCCAGGATAGCCAAACACATACTGATAAACAAAAAGCTGGGAGGCATCTCCTTACCTAACTTGAAACTATACTATAGAGCCATAGTAATCAAAACAGCATGGTACTGGAACAGAGACAGGACCTCAGACCAGTGGGTCAGAACAGAATTCCCAGACATAAACCCCAAGATATACAGCCAATTAATATTTGATAAAAGAGGCAAGAACCTGAAATGAAACAAAGGGAGTCTATTCAACAAATGGTGTTGGTACAATTGGAAAACCACATGTACGAAAATGAAGATTGACCCATACCTCAACCCTTATACAAAAATCAACTCAAAATGGATCAAAGACCTTGGAATCAGACCCGAGTCTATAAAGTTTATCGAGAATAAAATAGGCAGAACACTCGAAGACCTATATATCAAAAAGGTCTTTGAGAAGGGAGCACCAATGGCAAGAACGTTAACAGCAAATATAAACAAATGGGACTACATCAAACTAAAAAGCTTCTGCATGGCGAAAGAAACCCTACTTAATGCAAGAAGACAATTAACAGAATGGGAAAAAATCTTTTCACTCGACATATCAGATAAAGGGCTGATATCTAAAACATACAAAGCACTCAGAAAGCTGAGCCCCCCAAAACCAAATAAAGCCATAAAAAATGGGAAGATGAAATAAATAGACACTTCTCTGAGGAAGACAGGATGGCCAACAAACACATGAAAACATGCTCACCTTCACTCATCATCAGGGAGATCCAAATCAAGACGACAATGAGATACCACCTTACACCAGTGAGGATGGCTCACATAAAAAATAATGGAAACAACCTTTGTTGGCGGGGATGCGGTATGAAAGGAACTCTCATCCACTGCTGGTGGGAATGCCCCCTAGTCCAACATCTATGGAGAAAAGTCTGGAGAATGCTCAAAGAACTCAGAATTGAGCTGCCATTTGACCCAGCAATTGCCCTCCTAGGCATATACCCCCAAGTTGGAAGGATATTCATCCCAAAATACATATGCACCCCACTATTTATCGCAGCAATCAGTATAATAGCCAAATCTTGGAACCAACCTCGATGTCCAACAACAGATGAATGGATCATTAAGATGTGGTACATATACACAATGGAATATTACATGGCAGTCAGAAATGATACAATCACAGACTATGCAGCAACGTGGATGGACCTAGATCATGTTATGTTAAACGAAGTAAGTCAGAAGACAAAAGATAAACACAGAATGGTAGCACTATTCTGAAGCACCTAGAACATATATTTTATACACAACTAATACCTAACAATCAAATAACAGGGTTTAACAGGGTAGAAACTCTGAGCACTGTAATAGTCAACATATACTTGGGAGCAGTGTCCAAAATACATGAAAAAGGAACAACGCAAACTCTTGACTACACAGTATACCACAAAGAAAACAGCAACAGCAGAGACAGCAGCATAGAGAGATTACATACCTGTATGTAATCAGACTTCTACAACAAAGGCCCACAATAATCCCTTAGAGATCGTATACAAGAACACAAGTATAGAACACCAGGGGAAATCACTGACTGCAATGGAAACATACCTTAACACTATGTTTTAATGCCTTTATCTTACTATATTTTAAATAACCTCTCAGCTTTTCTGTCCACAGGCACCCTTGGATACAAAGGGCGGACAAACTAAGGTGGCAACTCAGGATACTACACGAGATACCATACCTTGCTTGCACTACGAGATAGCCGCGAGAAAAATCTTTAACATACACTTTATCTCTAGGTTATACCTTCTTTTAGGAATTGAAGCACGTGACCAGCCAGATCACCGAGGCAGTAACTGCGACGTACTGACTTAAACTACAGTCTCTATTCATCGAACACAATCAACCAATCCAGCATTCCCTTGCTATTTTCTCTTCTCTTCTCACTACTTTCTTCTTTTTTTTTTCTTTTTTCTTTTTTTTTCTTTCTTCATTTCTCTCTTTTCTATTCTTCTCTTTACTTTTTTCCCATTCTTTCTCCCTTTCTTTATAAGGTGTTTTTTCTTTTCTCTCCCTTCATACCCCTCTCATATACCTTCCCCTTTCTCCCCTCCGGAAATCTAACTATCCCTTCACCCCTCAATCCCATCCAGATCTCCCACCATATTAAAACTCTTCACCCTCAGTCCTTAATCTATTAGGCATCAAGATCGACCTCCTACCCAACGAACCAGTACCCAGCACCCAGGCGAGGGGACACCCAGTCAAACCCACACCTAGTCTCCTGCAAGAAAAGACAGCCAACTCCCCTGCGGACTCATGCTGCGCGGCCCTCCCTACCAACTCCCCCTAATGTGGACTGTTTCTTGAAACCGGGCCTAGGTCCAAAAGTATCCCCAATATAAGAATTCTTCCAAGACCTCCCTACCACAAATTTTTACCAAACTGAAAAAGGCCAGGGGGTGGGATAGAAAGATGCCTGGGAACCCACACACCACAAGAAAAACCCAAAAGGCAATGGGAAAAACTGTACTTCCAACATAGGCATAAGACCTGTAATACACCACATCTTTACCGGCTTTCCCCCAAATGTAAGGTAGTTTTTTGCACCACTTTGGTCCTTTAAAAGCTTCGCTAACTCATTTTATTTCTTTTTCTTTTGTTTATTTTTTTTATTTATTTTTTCAAATGCCTGTACTACATATACATTTGTGAGCATATACATTGTCATTCCCTTTCTTTTTTTATTTATTTTATTTTTATTTTCTTTTATTTTATTTCATTTTTTATTTATTTTTATTTTTTATCATTTTTGGGGATGTGACCTGTTTCTGTTATCCCCTCTGTCCACCCCCAAATACACCAACAATATAATGTAGCACCATTTCTCCCTGCAAAGGCACACTAAATAAAGGGGAAATCTTACATATAGAAAAGAGCTCTTATCTAATAGAGATAGGAACTCACAGTTGTTAATAATACAGGGAAATCTCCTACCTGGAAAATATGTCATGTGGAATCAACTTAGACCTCAGGTGATTAGATACCATTCATCCAGCCTTGAACCCTGGATCCCAGACATAGAAACGGCACAGCTCTTCACACAGCTGCAGGAAACAAATCCCATCCAGGACAGCCTTAATACTGCGGGGTCAACAACAAGGGCCAGCTCTAACATGATATCCTGACAATGAGGAAAATGTGAACAACTTGACCTTAGAGCTGATTAGCCTACCTTACCAGCTAACGACAAGACAAAACCAGAAGACTTGGCACCCTTTGGTAGGTCCAAAAGCCAAGATCGCGATTTACAGATGACTGGCTGATAGAACCACGGCCAGACTGTACACATCTTGGGACCAATAAAAAAGCCCTAGTTTAGGGTTTGAACTATGACCTGCACAATAATCATGATCCCCAGTCCCAAAGGTCCTGCAGAGACAATTGTAACAGAATGGAGCTTCTGGAAGCACAAAGAAAGACGCTAACCTAGGTGCCATCGTAGGCTCAGTGCAAAGCCCAAGACCACCAACCACAGAAGATGGATTAAAATGACACTGAGATAACAGAACCTCTAGAATCACGAAGACTGACTTAATCATAAATCCCATCTCAGGATCTGTGCAGATACTGAGACCTCTAAACACAGAGCTCTGATTGTATCACCCTGGACAGAGCAGAAGTCTACCAACCACAAAAACGCCACCGGGAGAGTAAATGATCCTGAGCAAAATCTAGAGTTGATCCCCATGACAGTATACTCCAAGGACGGAGAAACCCCATATTTTTTTAGGCCAAGTGAATTTCTTTTCAAATGACCCCAATATTTACTGTGCCAGGGCAGGAGGGAAAAAACAAAAATACAAAAAGCACAAAACCTTGGTTATTTATATATATATATATATATATATATATATATATATATATTTATATATATATATTTTTTTTTACCTTCATTTATTATTATTATTATTTTCATTTACCTATCTATTTTGGTCGATTTCTCTCTTTGGGTGTGATTATTGAAATTGTTGTCCCCAGTTATACTTATTTTTTCTCTTCCTCTCTTTTCTTTCGTTATGTGCTATGCCATGTTTCTTATTTTAAGACCATGGTGTGTTTTTTTGTTTGTGTGCTTGTTTTTGTTATTTTTTGTTTGTGTTGTTTTGTTTTTTGTTTGTTTTTTGTGGTGCTTATCGATATAGCTGGAGTCCTCAATGGATATTTAACACTTCTTTTGGTACTGGTGGAGTGTTTCACCTTCTCTTTCTTTTCACCTCCCAAATCGATGATGAGAGCCACTAGAAGGATTCCGCCCATTTTCGGGGTATTAGACTCTTACCCCAATTTATTACTTTTTTCTTTTTCAGGCAAAACCATGTAACTTGAAATAGCTGGTCTTGCCTCCAGTTAGAGGGGGAAATAAGGGAGGCCTCAAGACCAAACAGGTGCAAGATTACTAAGTAATAGGTTAGATACAGGGGGGACCACATATTCTAGCCACCCTGGGGGTGAGGGAAGAAGAAATGGGAGGGAAGACAAAAACGGACGGGTAGGGAGAACAATTTGGTGATGGATGGGAATCCCTCCTGATTTTATGTGAATATGTACCTAAAATATTATTGTCACCAATATGTAAGCCACTATGCTCAAAATAAAATTATATTATAATAAAAAAAAAGAGTGGGAAGCCTCTCACTGTGTCTTCCTTTAGCTATCAGGTGATGATGCTTAATACACACCCGTAAGTTACAGTATCAGTAAGTGAGCTTTGAATTTGATGCTGACATCCCATAGGGACATACCAATTTACCAAAATGAACTGTGAACAACTAGAGTGTTTGATACCTTCTGCCATTATATTAATGACTTCATCAGAGCTGCAATAATTTTCACAAATGTGTTTGTGGCTGTACTTTTTATTTTACTTACTAAGAAAAGTTTTTGCTTGGAGCCAGAGCTGTGGTGCAGGTGGTAGGGCTTTTGCTTTGCACATGCTAATCTAGGATGGACAGCAGTTTTATCCCCCGGCTTCCCATATGGTTCCCCAAGCCAGAGATAATTTCTGCCTGCATAGCCAATAGTAACTCCTGAGGGTCACTGGTGTGGCCCAAAAACCAAAACCTAAACAAAGTTTTTTCTCTTTTTTCCCTCTTTTTTCTACTTTTTCCCCATACCTTTACTTTTACTTATCTAAAAACAAATATATTATGGTCAAATATGTGATTAATTTATTGTTTACTTTAAATAAAGTATATATATGTATGTTATATATGTGTTATATATTACAATCATAAACTAGGGAAATAGCACAGGGGTATAGTAGTGCTTTGCATGCAACTCTCTGGGTTCAACCACTGAAACATATGGTTTCACAAGCCTGAAAGGTTTAATCTCTTTTCTTTTTTTGTTTGGTTTTTGAGTCAAACGAGCTCCTCATAGTGAGTATATAGAAGATGGTACTCTTGCCTTGCATGCTGCAGTTCCAGGTTTAATCTCTGACAGGCACCTCATATGGTTCTACCCATAGTTATCCCTGAGTTTGAGATATAAAATGTCCTGAACAGGTATATATAAACATAACAACAAAAATAAAAAATATACCAAAATAAACCAGAAAAACAAAATATTTACCATACTAATGTGATATCATTAAAGTTTATTAACAAAGAACTACTTTTACTGTTAAAAATTTAAACTACTGGGAAGTACAAAATATGTCAAACAAAAATCAGTATTATAGATAATTGATGCATTTAAGTGGTGCAAATATTTTATAGACGTATAGCAGTGATGTATTTTGAAGAATTATGGGCCACAGAGTCTTTTTCTCTAACTTTTCTTAGTACAGGTGAGGGAATATAGTATAAAATAATGTTCATAGATACATAATTATTATAACACTTTGACAACTATAGTACCAAAGAACTTCCACTAATGTCTTTTTGTAACTTTAATAGTCTGTCTGTTTCCTCCTTTCCTATTGAACTCTATTTATAATTCAGTACCACAGACAATGTTGAAGGGATTCTTATTAGAAATTATCTTTTCCCTAGATTTCTTTGTAAACAACTCTTTTTGTTGTTGTTGTTTTGGGGTCACACCCAGAAGCACTCAGGAGTTACTCCTAGCTCTGCACTCAGAAATCTCTCCTGGTAGGCTCGGGGGAATATATGGAATGCCTTGATTCTGCATGCAAGGCAAATGCCCTACCTCCATTATATCTCTCTGGCCCCTTTGTAAACAATTTAATGAGATCATCTGATATTTTCTTTTCATCTCCTGGCATATGTCACTTAATAAAATCAATTCATGTAGCAAAATGCAAGATTTCATCTTTTATAGAGTATATATTTTAATCTTTTTATATTAATATCACATGATATCTGAACTTTATTTTTTTATATATCTACTAACCATTTATGAATCTTCTTTGAGAACTGTGAGAATTTGAGAACTGTGTTTATCTTAAGATTTTTTTTGTTTCGTTTTATTATTTTTTTGGACCACACCTGGTGATTCTAGGGGTTACTCCTGCTATGCACTTAGAAATCTCTTCTGGTTCAAGGGACCATATGGGATGCTGGGGATTGAATTCAGGTCTGTCCTGGGTCAGTCGTCTATAAAGCAAATATCCAACTGCTGTGCCATCACTCAGGCCCCAAATCTTAACATTTTTTGAAGATATTATTGTTGGTTTTTGTTGTCACTGAGCTTTGAGTCCCTTTATATTTTGGGTATTATCTCTTTTTGATTTTAGGTCATACATATATTCTCCCCATTTATGGTATAATATATACATACAGATATATATTAATCTTATTTTCTTCTTCAAACTTTTTAAGATTGATGTGTTCCATTTTTTTTTACCAATGAAATCAAATAATAACGAAACCACTGATGTCCATATTCTATTTTCTGCCCTGTTCTCCTCAATGTATTTTAATGGATTCTGTTTAACTGTGAATGCCTTTTACATTTTGCAAATGATGTGAAATAGATGTTTAATTTTATTTTTAGTGCTTTTTATCCTATTTGTTTTGTGTTCAAGTGTAGTAATGCTCAGTGCTTTTCTTTGTACTTTGGCATCACTCCTGTCAAAGTACCATATACAGACCATCTGGGATTGAGCTCTGGTTAGCCACACTCAAGTCAAGTATTGTACCTACTGTACTATTTCTCAGGCCCCAATTTCATTTTCTCTATGTGACTATTTTATTCACTCACCCACTACACACATTTATTGGAATCTTTTCTTCCTCTACATAATGCACTCACACTTTCTTTGCCACTCATTATTAATTTTCTTCTCATACATCTGATATTTTAATTCCAGATTCACAAGTCTATTCTGTTTAGTTTAACTCTAATTTGAAAACTAGAAAATGTGAATTTTGGGGGCCGACGCAGTGGTGCTAGAGGTAAGGTGTCTACCTTGCCAGAGCTAGACAGCAGTTTGATCCCCCGGCATCCCATATGGCCCCCCAAGCCAGGAACGACTTCTGAGTGCATAGCCAGGAGTAACCCCCTGAGCGTTACCAAGTGTGGCCCAAAAACAAAAAACAAAGAAAAAAAGAAAAAAAGAAGAAAATGTGAATTGTTTTTAAATTTTCATGGCTAGTCAGTGAGATGCATGATTCCATAATGAAATTTTGATAAAAAATCTCAATAATATTAATTATAACGTTTTAGTAGTATGGTCATTTTTTAATGCTAACCCTTTCATCCATGATTTTAAACTGTAGCCATAAACACAGAACTCACACTGCTTTTACGTAAAACAGAAATTATTCCCTAATTTTCTTTTTTCTATCACTCACCCATTTTCAGATGTAAAAGACCCTGAGACTTGATTAGCAGGAGATGAGTACTTTTGTCTGTTAATTATGTCTGCCCTTCCCCTCACGTGGACTGAGTCTGTACAATAAAAATTGCACAGGAAAGCTGGTTGACACTCTGTCCATGAGGCTGGAAGCCCTCTCACCCCATGCGTTTTTTCCCTTATGGCTGTCTTGTTTTCTTAAATCTTGAGACATTCCTGCTTCAGACCCATTCACTGAGAATTGGATTACAGCAAGTGGAGCCTTTACAATGAACTGTATTGAACTGTGTTTATTTTTTTACATTTTCCTCTGTCATGTTTTATTTAGCAATGGCATTGTGATTTTTGTAAAATTTTTCATAAACTTAAAGTTGATTCCTAGACACTTGATATATTTTGAAAACTGTATAGAACAATACATAGACTCATGTCTTTTGTTCTTTGCCTTCTATTTATTTTCATTTTTTTTGTATGTTTTGAGATCATACTCAGAGATGATCAGACTCTGCACTCAAAAAGGGTGCCATGGACCAAATCCTGTTTTCTGCAAGCAAGGAAACACTCTGGAGCTTTGGTTCCATTTTAATTTATTTTCAAATGGAATAGTTATTTTTATTTTTATTTAAATAGTATCATTGTTTCTAAAAAATGTAATTATGATTTCTTTGGTTTTTATTTTTACCAATACTTGATTTTAAAATTTTATGTATAAATGTGTATTTGTTACATATATGTAGGTATAAACATTGTCATGCCACCTGAAAATAAGATAGTTTAACTTTTTAAATATGAATCATTTTATTTTATTTTTATATAATCACTGTAAGGAAAGCCCATCACTATACTGAATAATAATGAGAATTTGGACATCACTGTCTTGTGCAAAATTTAAAGTTATATGTCATTGAATTTTAATACAAGCTGTATATGGCTATTACTATATTGAGATATGTTTCCTATATTCTCTTTTGTTAAGTTGTTAGCATTATGATGCATCTTGCAAAAATTTTCTATACATCTATTGAAATTACAGTATGAATTTTTATCTTTCCTTTTCTGCTATTATGTGAAAATTAAGTGCTTTGTGTCTACTCAAGTTTGTGTATATTATGTACCCAAATGAATACCCCTAATTGTGGAGTAGGATCTTCTTGGTAGACAATTAAGTTTTATTTACTAAAATAGCATGAAGTATTTTGTATATATGTTCATCAGGAATGTTCTAAAATATTGGACTGCTTTGAATATTGGGATAATGTTGACTTAACTAAAGATTTTATAAAAGTATCTTTTTGTTTTGTTTTGTTTTTTTGTTTTTGTTTTTTGGGCCATACCCGGTGACACTCAGAGGTTACTCCTGGCTATGCGCTCAGAAGTCACTCCTGGCATGGTGGCCCATATAGGACACTGGGGGATTGAACCGCGGTCCATCCTAGGCTAGCACTGGCAAGGCAGGCACCTTACCTCTAGTGCCACCGTGCCAGCCCCAAAAGTAATTTTTATTCATTTTAAACATTTTGCAAATGTTTGAGGATTCTAGATAGTAGTGTTAAGTGTCTATGTTAAAAACCAGTGGATCTTGGTAATGAACTTAACTGAACCTGGAATTTGTGGTAGAGTAGTAAGTAGGGCTTACTCTTGTTTCAAGTTCCTTACACAGAAATCAGATTCTACATTCCTTTTTAATTCAGTCTCAGTGTTGTTTGAGTAAAGCTATCAGTTTCGTCAAGGTTATCTTGCTGGTAAATAAAATTTTTTAGTAAATTCTTATGATTCATTATATTTCTTACAAATGTTTCAATTACTCCCCTTTTAGTTATTATCAGACTTGTTAGTTTTCTCTATCTTATAGTATTAGAAAAATATTTCCTGATTTTATTTAACCTTTATATTTTATTAATTTTTTAATTTTCATCCTTCTTAATTTGGTATCAATTGTTCTATCCTTCCAAGATTATATTATTATAAAATTTTTTATTTTATGTTTATCTTACTTCTTTTTTTTTGTTTGTTTGTTTTTGTTTTTGGGCCACACCCGGCAGTGCTCAGGGGTTACTCCTAGCTGTCTGCTCAGAAATAGCTCCTGGCAGGCACGGGGGACCATATGGGACACCGGGATTCGAACCAACCACCTTTGGTCCTGGATCGGCTGCTTGCAAGGCAAACGCCGCTGTGCTATCTCTCCGGGCCCTTATCTTACTTCTTGAGTTAAGCCTATTTTGCTATGAATGTTTCATTTAGAAGATCTTTTGTTGTACAAAAACTTATGTTAAATTGTGTCCTTTTTAACTTTCACTAATATTTCTTCCTCTAAATTTCTCTTTGAATTTTTATTTGGCATTACATTTTATTTGCAAATGTTGGGTTTTTCACCTATTTATTTATTTATTTATTTTGGGTTTTGGGCCAAACCTGATGAAGCTCAGGGGTTACTCCTGGCTATGCGCTCAGAAATCGCTCCTGGCTTGGGGAACCAGATGGAATGCCAGGGGATGGAACCGCCTTCCATCCTAGTCTAGCACAGGCAAGGCCTTACCGCTTGCACCATTACTCTGGTCCCTTCACCCTATTTATTTTTATCTGTAATCACTACCTTAATGCCATTATGATGTGAAAGGATAGTTGATAAAATTTATATTTTTATTTTATTTCTATATTCACTATAATTTATGCTTTATTCTGACACGTGGTCTGTCAAGAAAACGTTCTATATACATAAAAGTCATGTTTATTTGGATTTTTTAGTTATGTTGAATTTATTCATGTCTACTAATTCCAGTGATGTTCATTTCTCACTTAGAACTTCTATTCCTATTGTGATCTCTGTAGATTTGATATGTTTATTGATGTTAAGACTTTAACACCCTATCTCTTATTACGCTCTTGCATTTGAACACTTCTTTTCTGATATAAGTATAGACATCTCCACTTTATTTTCGCATAAACATCTTTGCTTTACTATCTTTCCTTATGTTTTTTCCAACCTTTCATACTATGTATTTCTTTATATAGAAAGTTCAAATATGTCCCTTACAAGCATCCGAATATTGAATTTTGTTTTCTTTCTATCTGGCTGCTCCATGCATTTGGTAGAGAAGTTTAATCCTCTGAGCTTTCAAAAAATACAGATATGAAGGATATTTTATTTGCCATTTTTCAATGACAATTTCAGGTACTTCTAACATTTGTCTTTGTTCTTTTGACTTTTTCTATTTTCTTCAATAGTATTTTAAAAATGTTTTTTATATTTTGCTTCCACTTGCCTCTTCTTGTTACTTATATTAAGAGTTTTTGCTTTGAAGTTTACTGTGCCATTTACCTTTGATGTTCTAAGCTAGTTTTTCTTTCAAGCTAAAAGTACATTAAGTCTAGAGCTCAATTTGTAAGTAACTTTATAAAGTCTCTCTTTCGCCATTACATATCTTCCATTTTTTTTCAGCTTCTAAATGGAGTCTCCTTACTTTTTCTAGGAAGCCATTTAATATTTATTGGAGAACTGGTTAGAGCTAATGGATAATCTCAATATTATTTGCTGACAAACTTATTTTTAATCACTTCTTCAATTCTAAGTGATAAACTGCAACTTAGGCTATTGTTTAGGAATTATTTTCCTTCAGTATATCATTAATTTTTTTTCTGATCCTAACTTTAATTCAATTAATCTAATTCTTTGGTTGTTTGTTTTTGTTTTAAATACATATTTATTTAAGCACATTATTACAAGCTTGTTTGTAGTTGGATTTCAGTCATAAACAGAATACGCCCCTTAGCAGTGCAACATTCCCACCACCACCCCATCTCTTCCCCCACCCACCTGTATTTGCTACAGACATTCTACTTTTCTCATTCTTTCTTGCAGAGATTTCTTTAAATGTGATTTTATACTTCCGAATTACTTTAAGGAATCTTATGCTAACTCCTGCCATTTTTAATTAGATGCCTGTTCTTATCACTAGATTTGTTTATTTGGAATGATTTATATTTCTATATCAGATCATGTCTGTTTACTCAGGTTAGGAAAGTTCTCTTCTGGTACTTTTTACATTTATCTCTTTTCCTTCAGATATTTCTATCATGAGTAGAATGTCCCTCATAAGGCTGTCCCATAAATCTCAGATATCCTGATTTAACAATATTCCTTTTCCTTTTCTTATTGATGATGATGTATAATTTGTCATCTAAGTCACTGATCACTGATCAACCTTAGTCTTTAATTCTGCAACAATGTCCAGATACTTTTTAATGGCTACTTACAGTTGCAGCCTGGGACAACATTACATGAAACATTTGATACTTGCCAATTATTGGTCTGAGAATCTTTCCTCATTAACATTTGCAAGCACAAACTGAAAATTGTATGTACTCAGAACCCCTCACCTTATTAAGATGGCTACTTAAATCTGGTATCTCACTTAGGGAAGTGTTCTTTAGGTCTTAGCCAATTATAGCTACAAACCTGTTGCCCATTCTAACTCTGGAATGTCTGCTATAACATTGATTTATGGCCAAATAATATAATCTATGCCATTTCTGATTATTTTTCCAGTCCTTTTTGCAACTCACAGGTACAGATACAAAGCTAATTATCTTAAACCTAAGTTTAAGCAACACCCTTATCTCATTCCTGAAGATGCCAGCATGTTGGTGCCTTTTCTTACTCTATGCTTTAATACTCCCACTAATATAGAGTGTACTCCATGACATAAATGGTGTGTTCTTATTTATTTGTTTCTGTCATGGCCCAGTCCCATCACCTCAGTGAAGTTTATAAGAGCATATTACTCTAAATTGAGGGAGGGGGGCTTGAATACAAAAGTTGTTTAGGATAACATTTGAAATATAAGATTACACATGAGGAACCAGAGTGATAGATAGCACAGCATCTATTATCTATTATCATAGTTATGTGATAACTTTGTTACATACTCTATGTGTGCATATACATTTGAGGACTAGTTTCTAAAACAATTTTTAGTACCTTCTTGGTTAATCAGCTTTTTATAGTTATCTGTACTCTAAGTACTTAACTCTAGTGTTAACCTTAGTTTCTCCCCTAAGTTATACTGTTTTTTTTATTACTTTGCCAATGACTTATTATTCACAAACCAAAAAATATTTTTTACTCTGTTTACTTTTAAACAGCCAGACCCCTATAGTAATTAGTCTACTGGAAAGTTTTGTTTTTATAAAATTTTTATTTAAGCACCATGATTGTATTTAGGTTTCAGTCATAAACAGAACACCCCCCCTTCATCAGTGTAACATTCCCACCACCAATGCCCCTCCCCCCTCCTTCTCTACCTCTGCCTGTATTTGAGACAGGCATTCTACTTCTCTCACTCATTAACATTGTCATGATTGGAAGGTTTTTTTGATTATGAGAATTATATGAAAGGCATTGAATTTGTGCTTTCAGAGATATCTCCACTAAATATCTATTAGATATTTTGTAAAATTCAATGAGAGAAAAGGTAATTATCTTTCAAGATATTGTAGTGCTAATATTCACACATCAGAGAATTTATGATATTTTATAGGTCTAATATTTTCATTCTTACATAAGACCTTCATGTTTCTTAGAGCAAAATTTGAAATTTCTCAGTATATTTTAGACTACACATAGCTTCATGAAATCATGAAAACATAGTTTTACTGATTATATAGGGTAGTACTTCAATCTTAATTCAGAATAAAATAGTGTAACTCTATAAATAATCAACAGACATTTCCTTAATTAGTAATAACTATTTTAAGGAGAAGAAATTTAGTAGTGCTAGGTGACTATGAATATAAGGAGATCGGAGACACTGTCAAGTGCCACCAAAAAGGGTGCCAATGAAGACAAGGAGATGTGTAGATGTCTGGGGTTAACATTAAAATAAACTGAGGCACCTATAGTTTGGAATTTATTAAATAAACCTCCTACTTGTGGGAGTGCAATGAGCACAAGAGATGATACCCACCATGCAGTCTACACTGTAGACTCTATTGTCAAAACAATAGGCAAAGTAAATTAACTGTAGTGAAATTAGTTGATGCTATGTTTAAGAAACATGCGTGGTCAATTAATTAGTGAGTTATAGGAAAAAGTAACTTGGACATTAACAATATCAAAACTTGGTGAACGGCCATGGCCCGCCTTCCGCCTGGTCTCTGCTGCCTCCCAAGGTAGGGAAGCCCCGCCCAGCCACACGAACGGCCACGCCCCTCTCTCCACCGGGTTTCTCTTGCCTCTCGAAGCTAGGAAAGCCCCGCCCAACCACGCCGAATGCACGAATGGCCACGCCCCGCCCTCCGCTGGGTTTCTCTTGCCTCCAGAAGGTAGGGAAGCCCCGCCCACCCACGCCAACCACTCGAATGGCCACGCCCCGCCCCCCGCCGGGCTTCTGCTGCCTCCCAGCACTAGCTGACAACAATAGGGCAAAGCAACGAATCAGGCCACAGAAAGAGCACAGGAGGAGCCAAACCTCAGCAAGCTCACCCAACAGTACCTCTAGATCCACCCTCAGGGAGGGGACCCATTCCCTCACCACAGGGGATCAAAACAGGCTGAAAGTGGAAGGAACAGCACTCCAAAGCACACCAATAAACACAAAGAAATATGGATAAATCAAAGAGAACCCTAACTCCTGAAGATACGGAGACAAACCCTAACAAGTTTCCAAGTCCGCCAAAACGCACAGTCCATGGGAAGGCGACCTAAAAGCAGCAATGAGGAAGGAAATGCAAGAATTAATAAAAGAAATGAAAGAAACCTTAGCTACCGAGTATAAGAAATCTATGGAAGAATGAATCAGCCAAATTAAAGAAGAAATGTTAAAGAACAATATCAAAACTCATTAATATTATTTTTTCAAAGAACCCACTTCTGCTTTCATTGATCTTAAAGGTTGTTTTTTGGGTTTCCCTTTCATTGATTTCTGCTCTAAGTTTTGTTATTGCCTTCTGTCTTCCTATTTTTGGTTCCTTTTGTTGATCATTTTCTATTTTTATAAGCTGCATCATTAAGCTATTCAGGTATGCCCCTTTTGTGTCCTTGATGTGTGCATGCAAAGCTATAAATTTTCCTTTCAGAATCGCTTTTGCTGTATCCCATAGATTCTGATAGTTTGTGTCTTCATTGTGATTTGTTTTCAGGAAAGTTTTGATTATCTCTTTGATTTCATCTCAAACCCATTGGTTATTTGGTAGTAGGCTGTTTAATTTCCAGGTGTTAAAGTTTTTCTTCTGTGTTCTTTTGTATTTCACATCTAATTTCAGAGCCTTGTGGTCAGCAAAGACAGCCTGCAAAATTTCTTCCTCTTGATTTTATAGAGGTATAATTTATGTTCCAGCATGTGGTCTATTCTGGAGAATTTCCCATGTCCTCTGGAGAAGAATGTGTATCCAGGTTTCTGGGGATGGAGTGTCCTATATATATCTACTAGGCCTGTTTCTTCCATTTCTCTTTTCAGGTCTAATATATTTTTGTTGGGTTTTAGTCTGATTGTCCTATCATGTGTTTACAAGGCCTTGTTGAAGTCTTCCACAATTATTGTGTTATTACTGGTATCCTCTTTCAACTTTGTCAATAATTGTATTAGATATTTTGTTGGTATCTCATTAGGTGTGTATATGTTTGATAGTGTAATTTTCTCCTGTTGCACATATCCCTTGATTAGTATGAAGTGTCCATCTTTGTCCCTTACAACTTTTCTCAGTCTAAAGTTTGTGTCATCTTGTGTTTAAGTTTGGTGTGTCTGCTGTTCTGTTCTGTCTTAAAGTAGAGCTTTCAGATAAACCATAATTCTAATATCAATAATCTCTTATTTTTATAAAGTGATTGTCTTATGCTGGACTAATAGCACAGAGTTAGGGCTTTAGGCTTCCAGGTGGGTGATCTGGAACAAACCCCACATCGTATATGGTCCCTGAGCCTGCCAGGAGTGATTTCTGAGCACAGAGTCAGGAGTAATACCTATAAGCTGCTGGTATGACCCCAAAACCAAAAAAGCTTCCAAACGAAAAAGGTGATATTCTAACATATCTTATAAGGTGGTGGGAATATGCATTGATTCTACCAATGGAAGAGAGTTCCAGGTGTAATGATTTGAAATACACCTACTCAAAAAATGCCAGGAAAAAAATGTTTTGATTGTGCATATTAGTTGTAGTGGTATACATTCGTGAGGTTTCTAAATATGTTAATTTAAAGTTATTTGTGAATTCATAGGCTTCTACTTATAATGGATCTGATTATATAATATAATTTGTAAAACATTCAGTTCAGGGTCCCAGAGTTGTATATTTCTAAATACTCTTTTCCCTCCTTTTATTTAAAGTTACTTTTTTATTTAATATTTATAATTTTCTAATTAAAATCCTATTTATATTTTCCTCCTTTTTTATAAAGTACCAAATCAGACACTTCCTAGTTTGATACTCTACCAACCACTCTTTTGGCAATATTAAGCTTTGGTATAAAGTTTGAAAGTCATTCCCTTAAACTGACGTCCACTGAAAGGCTTTTGTATTTCTGTGTATTTGATTGAAAGCTACACTTAGAAGTGCCCAGCGTACTATGGTCTGTGTACTCAGGGATAATTGCTAGCTGACTCAAAGACCATAAGGGATGCTATACCCTATTCAACACTATGCAAGGCAAGTAAATCATATATGCTGTACCCTTTCAATGCATTTTTAACAAGAGTATCTTTTTCCATAGATGCTTGTTATCAATTTTATATTTTGTTATTAGTTGCCTAGAACAAATCATCTGGGCAAAAAAATATATATCACTAATGCTCATCCAAATTTCAACAGCTAAACCAGTTGATTTTTTGTCAATAGAAGAAAAATTGTCCTGTTCATAATTACTTCCTTAATGACATATTTGTTTTCCTTCACAAATTTTATTTGAGAATAAGATTAATGCCTTATCTGTGGGAACTATGGGTCCAGTAACAATCATTATTCAAGGAACTGGAACAGATTTACATAGATACTCATTAATCTCCAAAAAACCATCCTCAAATATACTACCAATTGTTTACCAATTATAGAGACTATTGAATAATAGTGTTTTCAATTTATTTCAAATAGAGAGAGTGGAGATTGCTGAGCCTCATGTCTCCCATCTCTCCTGCTAAGATTGTTAAGTACAAATAGACCATCTTAATCTCATCAGCTATGTAGCAACTTCAGTAAATAAACCTTCCAACTCTAAATATCTGGTTATTATTGAAGCATTAAACAACCAGACTCACAAACATCAAATCACTGGTTGCTGGTTCTTAAAGTGAATTTAGACAAACATGTGCAGGATGTTCTATGACTGAAATAAAATCCTCCATAAATTCTCAAATCAAGTTTTGCATAGCAAGCAGTACCACTTTTATGAGGCATGCTGGATGAACTCAGTGATATTAACCAGCTGGTATGCACTAATGGAAACTCAAAGGATCACTTTAGGCATTCCTTTAATTCTGCTATTAAAATGATATCATCGGTAGCATTCACAGAACTGTCATCTTTATTTACTTTATAAAAAGTGAAAA
Source organism: Suncus etruscus (assembly GCF_024139225.1). Classification (NCBI taxonomy): domain Eukaryota; kingdom Metazoa; phylum Chordata; class Mammalia; order Eulipotyphla; family Soricidae; genus Suncus; species Suncus etruscus. The sequence continues at coordinate 75,684,193 of NC_064854.1, forward strand.
ATGATAAATTTTATATTCACATTTAGAAGAATCAATTAGCTTATTAGGTAATTCGGATGTTAATTTATGTTTGGATAAGACTTGCTTATCTGTTAACTTTTCAAAAGCTGTCTCTGCTCTGATAAATTTTGATTTGAAAACACAATTGACTGATGATTCTTCTATAGCTGAAAATATTTTTAAATTATATAAAATAAAAATATATTACATATATATGTATGGACCCCATTGAAGTCCTGAATCAATACATTTTATTAAATCTTCATAGAATAGGAAATCTTATAGTTAAAAATTTAAGTGATACTTTTTCTTATAAATTTTGAACTAAATTTGTGAAGAAATAATGATGATCTCAAAATCATTTGGAACTGGCTATAGTGTCAGTGTCTGACTTTTCAGGAGAAAAGTCTAATATAAGTTTTTATAGCTTCAATAACCAAGTTACTTTCAGAGGAAGTATGTCTATACTTTTGTATGTATACTTATACAGATTGGACATATTACCGAGATTATGTAATGTTATCAGTTGATATAAAAAAAAGGTTACAACTTCATCATAATGACCATTTTAGGACAACCCAGAATTTATAATTGGGAGCTTTCTTCCTAAAAACCAAAGGATTTAAATTGCTGGATCATTTACTTTGTCTTATTTGGAGTTCAAGTTAACTCATCCATCAGCTGATGATTTCTAGTACTTTCTCAGTTTCAGTTCAGTTCAAATTTTTAAAAATAAGTTTCTTTTCTACAGGGAAGAAAAAGCCTGTCGTGATCACCAGATGCTCTAAACACCTCTTTGTAATCAGGGTAACAGCTAGTTCAATAAGATGGCACCTGCTGTTGTATCTGACACAGATGGTTATTCTTTATGCATTGCCACAAAGGCTACCAGATCAATACGGGAGTATGTAGGAACTGGCTATACTGCTGTCAAGCAATCAGAAAATGAACTGGTGCAATTCATTACAATAGATCTTTCAAAGTTTAGAAATAACTTTTATTATTCTCATTTCTTGAAAAAGCTTTCTTGTCTGGTTGAACACTGTATAATATATACTCTCTAAAATGGTCCTACTACTCATATTTTAATGGAAAAAATAAGAAATCAAGACTGAGGGCTTTTCCCTTTCTGCATAGATATTATGTTTTATTTTATAAGAAAATTCTAATATATCATTGTATCCAAACCGAAACATAAATTTAATATGCTTTTTTTTTAACAAAACATATAACAGACCATTTTAAATGTGTAATAATACCCAGTTTTTTAATGTTTATTGAAAAAGCAACACATTTCTTAGATGACTGTTCTTTCTTTTTTTTTTTGGTTTTTGGGTCACACCCTGTGACGCTCAGGGGTTACTCCTGGCTATGCGCTCAGAAGTTGCTCCTGGCTTCTTGGGGGACCATATGGGACGCCAGGGGATTGAACCGCAGTCCGTCCTAGGCTAGCGCAGGCAAGGCAGGCACCTTACCTCCAGCGCCACCGCCCGGCCCGACTGTTCTTTCTTAAAGCACTTTATAAACTACTGATTTTATTTATTAACAAGTTGGTAAATATCTAAATTAAGTTTAAGTCATTTAATTTCAAAAAATAGATTTTTGTTTTGTTTTGTTTTGGGGCCATACCTGATAGTGCTCAGATTTTATGCTTGGCTTTGCACTTACAATTGCCTGGCAATTTTGAGGGTCTCTCTGGGATGCCAAGCATTGAAATTGGGTTGGCCACATGCATTGCAAATACCCTGCCCACTGTGGTATCACTGTGTGTGTGTGTGTGTGTGTGTGTAATTTACATAAGCCTCCATTTTGTTAGATATTTATTATTTATTTGTTTACTTTTTTTGGTTTTTGAGCTACACCTGGCGCTGCTCAGGGGTTACTCCTGGTCTGTGCTCAGAAATTACTCCTGGAAGGGTTGGGTGACCATATGGGAAGTCGGGATCAAACCAGTTTCCTTCCTGGGTCTGCCTATTCAAGGCAAAGCCCTACTGCTGTGCTCTCTTTGACCCTTTCAATAAATCTTAAAAGCAGTATTATTTTTAATTTTTATAATTTAATTTAAACTTTTATAATTTAATAATTCTCATTATTTTTAATGAGAAATCCAGAAATTTATTCTGTTTGTATATGTATTGTGTTTGTAATTTGGCAATAACAGCTCAACAATATGAAAGATAAAAAATTATACTTATGGCTATTCTTCTCCATAAATACACCAAATGGTGGATGATGCTGGTGCTGCAAGAGGGCCTGGAGTGCCTGAAAAGAAAATTTAAAATTAAAAAAATTATACTTATGTTTAGTATAATAAGTCTTTTTTACAAAATTTCTTAAAGTAGTATAAGAGCAATGTAATTACAGGGGTGAGGAAAATGATGAAGTTGTAATGGTAAACTTTTTTTCATGTTCAGAGTCCTAAGTTCAAAGCCCTAATCTTCCATATCAGTCTTCCACTCCCCAGAACATTGTTGGGTTGGGAACTAGTTTTTCCTAATTATTTCCAAGTAATAGTAGGTCTAAGCTTTGCAATATCCAGTCTGGTTGACTCAGTATTGCCAGAAAAGCCCTGAGCATTGCTTAGGAAAATTCTAGTAGAAGACATAATTGCAAATTTCAAAATAGTATTATCCTCCTTGTAATTATTGCCATCTCCTTGCACACTACTTGAAATTAAGGTTTTTGTTTCTTTTTAATAATATATTTTTTATTTTAAACATAGAGGCTTACATAGCATTGACAATAATATTTTAGGTACATATTAACATAAAATCAGGGGAATTCCCATCACCGAATTATCCTTCCTCCACCTCCGTTCCTGTCTTGTCTCCCATAACCTCCTTCCTCACCCCTGGGGCTGCTAGCATGAGTGGTCCTCTCTGTGCCCAGCTTACTACTTAGTGATCCTACACCTGTTTGATCTTGGTACCTCCCTGTTTTCCCCTCTAATTGGGAGGTGGGACTAGATAGTTTAAGTTATGTGGTTTTGTTTGAAGAAAGGAAAAGTAATAAACTGGGGTAAAAATCAAAAACGTCGAAAATGGGCAAAGTCCTTATAGAGGCTCTCATCCTCAGTTTGAGAGAGAAAGGGGAAAAAGAAGGTGAAACACCACAACAGTAAAAAAAAGAAGTGTTAAATAAAATATCCTGTGAGCACTCCAACAATAAAAATAAGCACCACATAAAAGCCATAGTCTTGAGATGAAAAACATGGCAGAGCGCATAAAGGAAGAAGAGAAAAAAAAATTAAAAAAATATATAAATGGAGACAACAGCTTCAATATCCACACCAAAACAAAGAAATCAACAAAAACTAATTAGATAAATATATAAAAATTATAATAAAATAAAAATGTTTTGTGCTTTTTGCCTTTTTTTCCCCTTCTGCACAGGCACAGTAAGTTTTGGGGTCATTCAAAAAGGAATTCCCTCGGCTTAAGAGATACAGGGCTAGGGGCCGGGAAGGTGGCGCTAGAGGTAAGGTGTCTGCCTTGCAAGCTCTAGCATAGGACGGACCGAGGTTCGATCCCCCTGGTGTCCCATATGGTCCCCCCAATCCAGGGGCGATTTCTGAGTGCATAGCCAGGAGTAACCCCTGAGAGTCAAACGGGTGTGGCCCAAAAACCAAAAAAAAAAAAAAAAAAAGATACAGGGCTTCTCCACCCTTGAAGTATATGTATATTGTCATGGGATTGATTATAGACTCCTTTCAGGTTCATTTACTCTCCCCTTGACTACACATAATACCACAAAGAAACCAGCAACAGCAGAAATTAAGGTTTTTAACAAATGCATCTGAGTTATATTTTCTCTTCCTGTAAGTTACCCCACAACCACCACTTTTAACTAATCAGGAAATAAATGAATCATTTCCTATTTATTACAATTTTTGGTTCGACCTTTATAAAAAAAATATATGCCACATTCCATTTTGTTTATCTACTTCCAATTCAATGAATGCCTTAATGTTTTGAAATCTCTAATTTCATCTCCTTAGTCATTTTATTTTATTTTTTTAGAAATAACAAATTATTTACAAGGTATCTGTTAGTATTTTATTATGGGCAATTATAACATTTATTAACTGTCAAATCAGGGAATAATAATAGCCCACTTTGATTAATAGAGAACTTAATTATGGAGATAGGATTAGAGTTTAAGGAAAACAGGAAGAGATAGTAGACTTCTGAAAAACAAGTAATTGTAAAAAATCATTATATCTGAAGTTTGTAAAGATAACTCTAAGAGCAGATATCAGAAGCCACAGCTTAGGGGGAAAAATGACATTGTTTAGAAGCTTTGACCTTTAGAAAGAAGACATGATATGTCACAGTGTGCTAAGCCAATCAGAAGAAGACCAGGAGATATAGATAGAAATTCCTTCTTTTCCTGTCTTCTAATAGCTCAAGTAGGTTCCATGAAACTGTCAAAATGTCTGACAGTCACATAACTGATACTTTGCAAATTTTCTACATTATGCCTTGAAATGATTATGATCTTCTGGCCATCCTAGAAAATACAAAAAGCAGAAAGCTCAGAAAAAAATTTAAAAAAAGGAAAAAAATTAAAGTATTTAGAAATAAAAATATCAAATTTAACTGAGATATATTTTTAACTATTTTCAAATTTTCTCAATTGTAATATTTAAATTGTAGTGTTTTATTTTTTTTAAAGTAGCATGAAGATAGTTTAGGAATTAAGGTATTTTTCTAGAGTGTAACTGACCCTTTTTCTATCATTGGAAGTGCTTATAGTGCTTGAGCACTCCCAGGGGTGGTCCATAAAAAAAGAGCCAGTAGTAACTAGAGTGATGAGTGAACCCTAAGCATTCCTGGGCATGCCCAAACTTTTATACCACTCCAGAAAAAATTATTTATACTATTTCTGAAAAAGTAAATTGCTACTGTCTTTCCAGGGGATTATTTGTCAACAAAATGTATTTCATTTTCAAAAACACTTGAATATTAGTTGAGTTTTTTGGCACAAATTTTGTGTGCTTATACTCAGTTTATACTCGGGTCATACAAATTATTTGATTCAGTATGCCTGCACCTAATCAAATGCACATAGTCTCCAGTCATCTTCTGCCATCTGCTTGGAGGGGCCGGTGCTTCAGCCATTTCCACAAGTCAAGGTTGAGCTGAAGAGGTAGGCAGCTGACCTGAACTTGTACTGTATGCCTCTGAACTATTTAACCCACAATATCCTGTGCTTTGTATGTGACTGACAGTAGTGATGATGATCTTGGCAAACTTGGTGATGATGATAATGTCTATGCTGATAACCTCACATCAAATACAGCTCTGGACATACAGATGAGGAGGAGGAGGAGAAATCCAGTTTTGAAGGATTTTAACCTTTGTGATTTAGTTTGGTTACCTGTTTTCTGCACTTTAAAGTTTTAAAGTCACTGTTGCTAGTTTACAGTTTTTCTTTAGCAATAAACATTGAAATTTATTTAACCTACTTATTCCTCAATTATTGTAATTGTTTTGGCTATATATTTTTAATTTTGAAATTTACCAGCGGCTGCTGCATTTCCCACCTCAGCTTATATTTGAGTCACCAAGTTTTCCCAGTTTTTAGGGTAAAATTAGGGGGGTCAGCTTATACTTAAGTATAAGTATATGTATCATATATATATATGTATATATATATGTATCATAATTTGGGGCCAGAGGTATATGACAACTATATTACTTATAGTTAGACCAATCAAGATTAATTCTCACATTCACCAGGAGTGATGTATAAGCATAGTGAACGGAATAGGCCTTAGGTACTATCAGGCTGTATTTCTGAAAAAAAAAATATAATAACTTCAAGAAATTTTTAGTGATATACCAACATTGTTTATTAAAATCCTATTAAAGAGTTATTTATAAGGTTTTTCCTGAATAGTGAGAATAATGCTGACATGAAATATTGTCCTCTACTATTAAACAGAGCATTAAACATTTAATATGTATTTTTATAAATAATTATGCACATATATATCATTATACAAATATAGGGTTCTTCTAATACATTAGGATTAGAATAAAATTGATTTCTAATAATTATACAATTTATATATTTGGAGTAATTCAAATAAAATATCACAACTGTTTATAACAGAAATACAAGAATCAGAAAATATTCTAAATTAGTTACGTATAACAAATCAAAATAACTAAAATTTATGAAAAAATGAGAAAAATTGTCTAATTTGTATTATTATATTTATGTGAGGAGATTAAAGGTATTATATTTATCTGAATGAACACAGACATACATCTTAATATTCAAGCATGCTATTGCACTTAAAGTCTAAATATTTATATAGGTGTTGAGATTATTAATGTTTCTTCAGCACATTTTACACCTTAATATATTGTGATGAAAAGAGTGATATTAATAGCATCATTTAATTCAATTTGTATCGACTGTCTACTGCATAACAGAACCAGATCTCATTCTAATAATCATGTTTCTAGACTCATTCTTCTTTGTTAACTGTCTACTATTATACGAATAATACTGCCTTGAATAATACAGCTTTATAACATAGTTTGGGATTGTGTAAAATAATGGCTCATCTCTATTTTTTAATTTAGAATTGCTTTATCTAGTTAGGGTATTTTGTAATTCTATATAAACTGGTAACTTGGAGGAATGCCATTGGAATTTGTGGTGGAATTGTTTTTGACTATATAATGCTTTGAGTAGGAAATATTGTCCCCCCTTTCTCATTTCTAATTTCTGTCAAAGTTTTAGCCATGTATTTATATTCTGGGACCTTCTAGACTGAAATTATATATATATATACATATAAATATGTGTATATATTATATACGTATACATTTTCTAAACCAGCATATTTGAAAAAATTTTTTATTAAGTATAGATAAAAATAGACATGAACCAGTAACTGAACCACTGTGCATTTCCCATTTTTCAGAGAACAGTGCTATACCCTCCTACTTGGTGGTCAAGAAGTATTTGCAGGGGCCAAAGACATGGCACAGTAGGGTGTTTGCCTTCCACGTGGCTGACTCAGGACATACCTAAGCTTGATCCCCACTGCGTTCCATATGGTCCCCCAAGCCAGGAGCAATTTCTAAGCCCATAGCCCCTAAAAAATACTTGTATTTGGGTCATTGGTGATGGGTATGTTGCACTGGTGATGGGGAAGGTGTCATCTGATATGACTGAAACCCAACCACAATCATGTTTGTAACCAAGGTGTTTAAATAAAAAATATTTAAAAAAAAACTTGCATAGAAAACAAAAGCATTTGTCACAATGTTGTACATTATGTTGTTCTAATTAGAATTTTAAAACAAATTCTTTGAAACTGATTCATTTTGAAAACTGACCCACTAATTATCTTTAGCTTATCTGCTAAAACCCAACATATAGCAATAGGAAAGTTGGAAGTAAAATCATAGCATTTTTTGGTTATCTGTGTGATCTTTCTGAAAAACAGTGTTCTATGCTCTCTGGGTTAAGCAAATTTTAGTATCCAAGAATATTTATCATTTGTTCTTTATATAAGTTATGTTTTGATTCACCAAACTTACTAATAGCTTTTATGTGAACCATTTAAAATAAATATAATTTAACATTATAAGAGCAAACATATTACAGTTTTTTATTTTTAAACTTCCAAATTGTTTGTGTTATTAGAATCCTTGAGAAAATTAGTATCAAAAGATGGAAATATGTCTTATTTATTTGAACATGATATTTCATGATTTTTGTAAGCATGTTTTTACTTAAAAATGATATATCAATGTATTACTCTTTAAAAAAACAGTAAAGTTGCTTTGTGAAAGATAGCATTGTCTAAATACTAAAGTAATATTTTTTGTATTTTTAGAAAAAGGGCTGGTGCAGTCAGAACAATGAAATTACTATTAGTACTAAATAAATATGTTTTATACATGAGCTCAGATATTATCATTCTAACATATTTTATCATTTTCCTTTATCAGTTATTGCACATAACTCAATGTCATCTTGACTCTAGTAATTTTTATTAGCATCCATCTACATTATTTCTGTTCTTCATATATAGGAACCAGGTGTTGCTTGTAATGTCTTATCTAAAACTTTGCCATAAATAAGGAGATAATACGAAGACTTTTCTGATAAAAACTCTAAAAATAAGTTAGAAAATCATGATAAATAATATTGAATTTTTAATATAGCTATGACAAAGCAACATATATTGTGGATCTGTAAAAGCCCAATGGTGGAGTAAAATACTTTAGAATTGATAATTAATAAGCTTAGCTAAAGTTATTAGAATTCTAAGGATGAATATGACATGATTTATTTCTATAATCAGTCACAGTAGGGTTTGATTCCAATTGTAAAGGAAGCAGGATTCATTTAAATAGGCACTTATAAAGGGTTTAGTGCAGATGACATTCAAGATATGATATCATGATGAAAGTATAAGAGAAGACAGAATAATTGATATTCCAAGTAGATGGTATACACAACTAAAAAATAAAGTATGTGACTTAATCTAGTGATATGATAATGCCTGTGAAGAATAAAAACAGAAATAATGAAATGTCACAAATAATCGTCCAGAACTCTGATCATTATAGAGGTGGCGACTAAATTCCTGGTTCAAGAGTATTTCTAGTAGTACTTTCATTTATTCAATGCACAGTTATTTACACTGACTTATCTATTAATATTGCAATATGAGTTTAAAACTTTCAGGTATAATTTTTAACAAATATTACTGTTTTAGGATATAAAAACTTTATATACATCATATACTACACTTCATCTTCACTTGATCTCATATGTAGATGCTGATTCAGTATAATGCTTATGGGCCTACTTTCACTTCAGTTTACAGAAACCAGGAAATAAATTTTAAAAAGTGTGCAAAGTTCTAGATATATTATCTAGCCAACTATGAATGTAAAAACTTACACAGATTAAGTTTTTAAATAGTAGAGTAAGTAGTGCAACAACTCTGGGTTGATAATTGAGGGATAACAGAATATGGGGAAGAATGGGTAAGTCAAACTGTATGATAAAAGAACTAACTGCTATGTAAAAATATTTAGTTTGTTATGATTATATCTTGTAACATTCAACACTACTACAGTTAGGTGCTCAGAAATATTTCGGAGGAGGGTGTTTAAGGGAATTTTGTACACTATTAGCTGGCAAACCCTGTCAGGGCTGAGCTGCCAGAGACCTTGGTTGGTATCAATGGGAGCCTTGCAGGCAAGACTCTGACAATTATCTCAATCTTTTTTATTAGAGAAGCCTAGGGGCCTATGACAAACCCTAGGAGAGGAGAGAGTAAGAGGGAGAGAGAGATGGGTTTGAGACCAAATTAGGTAAAGTCAGATTAAGGGCCTGGTACAAGGTTTCAATTTCTTTGCTATTTTAACTGTCTTTCTAACTGCCAATAATTCTCCACCCCCAGTCTTCCCTGGGGGTTTGGGATATAGACTCAGCCAGCCAACCTCAATTATGCCCTTACTTAAGGGGCAAACTCTTTTATGGCTGCCTGGTGCTAGAGTGTAGAACTAGAAAACCTGAATGGTTTCATGTAAGACTATTGCAAAACTCAAATTATTCAAACAAACTTAGTGATCTGTTTACTTCGCTATAAATAATAAGCATGTCATTCTTTTATCTAATATGTCAAATGACTTTCCTAAGATATGTATAAAAGGAAAAAATGTTTATATTTTGATTGTGGCAAATGTATTAGCAAATATATATAAACAGAAATATATTTCCAAAGAAAGCTAAGTAAATGTATATACACAGTGGTAGTGGTGCACTCTTATCATGTCATCATAACTATTTTTTCACTAGAATTGATAAAAAAAAATACTCTAGGTTGATTAGCTTTATCTTTTGTTTTATAAAATTGCCTGGTACTGAAACTACAGTAGATATTAAAATTTGGTGACACTGGTGAGGTCTGGCATAAATTAGTCCATTTGGAACTTTAAAAAGGCAATTTATGTAGTTTATGTCGTTTGACTAAAAAAGTTAATATAGAAACTTTTCCTGTGCCTGTCTGCCTGTGTTTCTGAATCCCTGAGGTCTCCTCAAAGGCCTAGGAAGTGCACCCCAGAAAACTGCACTTTGAAGCTGCCCAGTGAGTAAATTCTGGCTATGGGAGTCTCTGTCGTCCAATAATCTGAGATCTATGGCCTGCGGAGGCTCCGCCCTGCTGTGCCTTTGTTCACTCTGAGGACTTCAAGGGAAACTTCTGCACCTGTCTACCTGTGTTTCTGAATTCCTGAAGGTCTCCTCAGAGGCCTAGGGAGTGCACCCCCAAAAAACTGTCAACTACTGGCACTCTTTCTAATCAATGAACCCCACCACAACACGCAGGAAAAACCACACTACAAGCATGACAATGGGGAAACCTCACAGGAAAACACCATGCACAGAGAATGAAGAAGAAAGCTCAGATGACCTAATAAATTCCAACCACCTGATTAACCTCTCAGATAAAGAACTTAAAATAGCAATATGAAAGATGTTTGAAAAACTCAAAGAAAGTATAGATTGATCTGAACAGTACACAAAGACAGAAATCAGAAAACTCCAAACTGAAATAACAGATCTGAAAAACATGGTAGTTCAACTGAAAACCTCAATGGATGGCCTCACCAGCAGGGTATCAGCAGCTGAGGAGAAAATCGGAGTACTGGAAGATGTGATACAGAAAAACTCAACACAACAGAAGAAATTGGAAAAGACCTTAAGACAAACGAACAGGCAATGGAAAAAGTACTCAAGGAATGCAAACAGATGAAAATAGAAGTTTTGATAAACTCAACAGAAACAATATAAGAATCTATGGAGTCCCAGATACCCAGGTAAGAGATATACAGGAAGAAACAACTGTCAAAGACATCATCAAAGAGATACTCCCAGAGTTAAAGACTACGTGCAATCAAATCCTGCATGCCCGAAGGATACCAGCTAAAAGAGACCCAAAGAAAAACACCCCAAGACACATCCTCGTTACAATGACAAATCCCACAGATAGAGATAGAATACTGAAAGCAAGATCAAAAAGGGAAATTACATTCAAAGGAGCATCCCTAAGACTTACAGTAGATATGTCACAAGAAACTCTCAAGGCCAGAAAACAGTGGTGGGATATTGTGATAAGACTGAATGAAATGAATGCCTCACCGAGAATATGGCACCATGACCGACTCACATTTAGGTTTGAAGGAGGAATGCATAGCTTCATTGATAAACAACAGCTCAGAAACTTCACAGATGAAAAACCAGCCTTAAAGGAAAAACTGACAGGTCTATTCTAAGACAAGACACACCAACAAACACAACAAACTTATCTACAAAGATGATATTAAATCCTATGACAATCATCTCCCTCAATGTCAATAGACTAAATTCACCAATTAAAAGACACAGAGTGGCAAAATGGGTCAAAAATATGAATCCTACCTTCTGCTTCCTACAAGAAACATATCTGAATAGTCAGAACAAACATAGACTCAAAATCAAAGGCTGGAGGAAAATCATCCAAGCAAATAACAACCTCCAAAAAGTTGGGGTGGCCATATTAGTATCTGATGACACCAACTTTATACTCAGAAAAGTGGTAAGGGACAAATATGGACACTATGTACTAATCAAGGGATATGTGCAACAGGAAGAAATAAGACTATTAAACATATATGCACCCAATGAGAGACCAGCAAACTATCTAATACAATTACTGACAAATCTGAAAGAAGACATCAATAATAACACAATAATTGTGGGAAACCTCAACACGGCCCTATCAACACTTGATAGGTCAACCAGATTGAAACCAAACAAAAACATACTAGCCCTAAAAAGAGTAATGGAAGAAAGAGGACTAATATATATATATAGGACACTCCATCCCAAAAAACCTGTATACACACTCCTCTCCAATGTACATGGGTCATTCTCCAGGATAGACTACATGCTGACACATAAAACATACCTTTACAAAATCAAGAGAATAGAAATCTTGTAAGCTACTTTTGCTGACCACAAGGTTCTGAAATTAGATGTGAACTACAAAGCCACACAGAAGAAAAACTTTAACAAAGTTGGAAATTAAACACGCTGCTACTGAACAACCAGTGGTCAGAGATGAAATCAAAAAGGAAATCAAAACTTTCCTGGAAACAAATGATAATGAAGACACAAACTGCCAGAATTTATGGGACACAACAAAAGCGGTCCTGAGAGGAAAATTTATAGCTCTACAAGCACACATCAGGAAGGAAGAAGGGGCATCCCTGAATAACTTAATGACTCAGCTCAAAAAATTAAAAAATGACCAACAAAAGGAACCATAAATAGGGAGAGAGAAGGAAATAACAAAGCTGAAAGCAGAACTCAATGAAGTGGAAAACCAAAAAACAATCTGAAAGAGCAACAGTAGCAGAAGTTGGTTTTTAAAAATGAACAAGACTAATAGACCATTGGCAAAACTCACAAAGAGAAAAATCTGATAACCCATATTAGAAATGAAAAGAGGGAAATCACGACAGATATTGCAGATCCAAGTGTAATCAGAGACTACTTTGAAAAACTTTATGCTACTAAACATGAGAACCTAGAAGAAATGGAAAAATTCTTGGATACTTATAACCCTCCACAGTTAAGTAAGGAGGATATAGCATATCTAAACACCCCCATTACTACTGAGGAAATTGAAACTGTAATCAAATATCTGCCCCAAAAGAAAAGCCCAACCCCAAATGGATTTACTAATGAATTTTTTCAAATCTTTCAAGAGGAGCGACTACCAATCCTAGCCAGGCTCTTTCATGAAATGGAAAAAATGGGAATACTCCCAAACAGCTTTTATGAAGCCAACATCACCTTTATACCAAACCAGACAGAGATGCTGTCAAAAAAGAAAATTACAGACCAATATCTCTGATGAATGCAGATGCAATGATCTTCAACAAAATCCTAGCAAATCAGATCCACTGCATCATCAAGAAGATCATACAATACAACCAAGTATGTTTCATTACAGGAATGCAAGGAATAACATCCGTAAATATATCAACATCATACACAACATCAACAAGAAGAAAAATAAAAATCACATGATCATATCAATAGATGCAGAGAAAACATTTGATAAGGTCCAACACCCATTCTTAATCAAAACTCTCAGCAAGATGGAAATGGAAGGAGCCTTTCTCAATCTAGTTGAAGCCATCTACCACAAGCCAATGGCAAATATTATCTCAATGGAGTAAAAATAAAAGCCTTTCCTCTGAATTCTCATACAAGACAATGCTGTCCGCTCTCACCACTCCTCTTCAACATAATACTGGAAGTGCTTGCTATAGTGATCAGGCAAGAAAAAGATATCAATGGAATTCAGATAGGAAAGGAAGAAGTCAAGCTCTCGCTGTTTGCAGATGACATGATACTCTACTTAGAGAACCCTAAAACTCTACCCAAAAGCTTTTAGAAACAATAGACTCATATAGCAAGGTGACAGGCTACAAAATTAACACACAGAAATCAATGGCCTCTTTATACACCAATAATTATAGGGAAGTGAAGTAATTCAAGAAGGCAATCCCATTCATGTTAGTGCCACACAAACTCAAATATCTTGGAGTCAACTTGACCAAAGACGTGAAGGACCTATACAAAGAAAACTATAAAGCCCTGCTCCAAGAAATAAGAGAGGAACACGGAAATGGAAACACATACACTGCTCATGGATTGGCAGGATTAACATCATTAAAATGGCAATACTCCCCAAAGCATTATACAGATTTAATGCAATCTCCTTATAAATACCCATGACATTTTTCAAAGAAGTGGATCAAACACTTATTTAGTTCATCTGGAACAATAAACACCCTCGAATAGCTAAAGCACTCCTAGAGAAAAAAAAAATGGGAGGCATCACTTTCCCCAACTTTAAACTGTACTACAAAGCAATAGTTATCAAAACAGCATGGTATTGGAATAAAGGCAGACCCTCAGGTCAGTGGAATAGGCTTGAGTTCTCAGAGAACATTCCCCAGACATACAATTACCTAATTTTTGATAAAGGAGCAAGAAATCCTAAGTAAATCAGGGAAAACCTCTTCAACAAGTGGTGCTGGCAGAACTGGTTAGCCACTTTCAAAAAAGCGAACATAGACCCCCAGTTAACATCATGTATGAAGGTAAAATCCAAATGGATTAAAGACCTTGATATCAAACCTGATACCATGCAGGGTCCTCAAACTTTTTAAACAGGGGGCCAGTTCACTGTCCTTCAGACTGTTGGAGGGCCAGATTATAGTAAAAACAAAAATTATGAACAAATTTATATGCACACTGCATATATCTTATTTAGAAGTGAAGAAACAAAATGGGAATAAATATAATATGTATCCCGCGGGCCGTAGTTTGAAGACCCCTGCAAGGTGTATAGAACAACATGTCGCTGAAACACTCCATGACATTGAGACTAAAGGCATCTTCAAGGAGGAAACTGTACTTTCCAAAGAAGTGGAAGCAGAGATCAATAGATGGGAATACATTAAACTGAGAAGCTTCTGCACCTCAAAAGAAATAGTACCCAGGATACAAAAGTCACCCACCGAGTGGGAGAAACTATTCACCCAACACCCATCAGATAAGGGGTTAATATCCAAAGTATATGGGGCACTGATAGAACTTTACAAGAAAAGACATCTAATGCCATCAAAAAATGGGGAAAAGAAATGAACAGACGCTTTGATAAAAAAGAAATACAAGTGGCCAAAAGGCACATGAAAAAATGCTCCTCATCACTAATCATCAAGGATATGCAAATCAAAACAACGATGAGATACCACCTCACGCCACAGAGATTGGCACACATCACAAAGAATGAGAACAGGGGCCGGCAAGGTGGTGCTATAGGTGAGGTGTCTGCCTTGCAAGTGCTAGCCAAGGAAAGATCGCGACCATGGTTCCTTCCCCTGGTATCTATATGGTCCCCCAAGCCAGGGGTAATTTCTGAGCGCTTAGCCAGGAGTAACCCCTGACCATCAAATGGGTGTGGCCTGAAAAACCAAAAAAAAAAAAAAAGATGAAGAAAAAGAATGAGAACATCAGTGCTGACAAGTATGTGGAGAGAAAGGAACTTTTATCCACTGCTGGTGGGAATGCCGTCTACTCCAACCTCTATGAAAAGAGATATGGAGATTCCTCTAAAATCTAGTAATTGAGCTCCCATTCGACCCAGCTATTCCACTCCTAGGGATATACCTAAGAACACAAGAACACAATACAAAAACTCCTTCCTCACACCTATATTTATTGCAGCACTATTCACAATAGCCAGGCTCTGGAAACAACCAAGATGTCCTTCAACAGACAAATGGCTAAAGAAACTATGGTACATATACACAATGGAATATTATGCATCCGTCAGGAGAGATAAAGTCATGACATTTTCCTATACATGGATGTACATGGAATCTATCATGCTGAGTGAAATAAGTCAGAGGGAGAAAGAGAGACACTTTATAGTCTCACTCATCTATGGGTTTTAAGAAAAATAAAAGTCATTTTTGCAACAATCCTCAGAGACAATGAGAGGAGGGCTGAAACTTCCAGCTCACTTCATGAAGCTCATCACTACAAATGGTGAGTGCAGTTATAGAAATAACTACACAGTGAACTACCATAATCATGGGAATGAATGAGGGAACTGGAAAGCCTATCTAGAGTACAGGTGGGGTGGGGTGGGATGGAGGGAGATTTGGGACATTGGTTGTGGGAATTTTGCACTGGTGAAGGGGGTGTTCTTTACATGACTGAAACCTAATCACAATCATATATGTAATCAAGATGTTTAAATAAAGACAAAAAATTTCAAATAAACTAAAAAAAAGAATAAGCTCTGGTTGGTGGGATATCAAGAAAAAAGAAGTTAAAAAAATTCAAATTATTAAAAAACTAAAACTGCAACATTATATACAATCTTACTATATGCAGAAAAATAACATGGGATACTATGGTTTACTTTGTAATCTTTACTATTTTTCATTATACTAAAGCAATTATAATTATATTTCCATATGGTTGCATCCTATTTTCTGCAAAAATAAAAAATGACATAAATTGTATGACATTTGTGCAGTCAATGTGGTCAAACTCAATCAATTCCTAAAAATATCCCTATAAATTATATTATTATTCAACTCATTTAACAATGCTTAAAATTCAAAATTTTGCAGAGAAAAAAGATAGATTGGGAGATTAAAAAATATCTGATTCCATAAATTTTAGGTCATTTTAGAAGCTTATTCTGTATTCTGAGTTAAACCAGACTCTATTTCAAGACCAGATAAGTGAAATGATATAAATTATCATTCTGGTTTCACTGCTGGGGATTTATTAGTGGAAGAAAGTGGAGCACACATATAAATATGCAAACTACTTTGAAGAGAAAAAATTACCTTGTTTTTACTTAGGATATTAGTATTGAAGTCTTAAGAAATGCTAAAAATCTAAATATATATTTAAACTCAAGCTTCTGTGATTTGTCAGTATATTCAATTATTTTTTATTATTCTGATTAATATTTTTATTAAGTAGAGAGTGTTGAACCTTAATCCACATTTTAAAAATAAATTAGGGGGGAATCATACAAACCATTTTCCAGAGGTGTTTCAGAAAGATTTATCTAAACTTCATATAACTGTGTCTAACAACAATTCTTTTGAGTGCAAAACCCTGATAAGGTAATAATGACATTCCTGAAAATGGATCTGTAGTACAGAAATACTCTTTGAATTCTGCTGTCAAGTTACAAGTCATATATAGTATGAAATAAATGCTTTATGTTGTATTTGTTTATTTAAAACTGGGAATTTTATAAGCAGTGTCTTTTTGAATGAAGTAAATCTCTCCTAATCTCAAGACTATTTAGTAAAACAAACAATATGCTCCTTGGCATTGCAATATGGCATACGATATGTCTTTGTGAATGTTTTGAGCATAGGATTTGTATGCACCCCAGGCTTTATATATAATAGAAACTCAAGATGAAGTAAAAAAGATTCTGAGTGTTTGTTATCAGTTACCAGAGAAAACGTTGTATATTATAAATTTTCATAGTTAAATTTAATAGAATAAATTTTCATTTATTTTATTAAAAACTTAAATATGTGGATCTGTGAATATTACTTACATTTAAATCTTTTAAACAAATAGGACATAAAAATAATATTACCAATTTTTCATGAGCTGATTAAAATTATTAATAGTATTTAATTTTTCAAAGTACATGAGAGATGAATAATGTTTTTCATACTGTGTAAATAAAATGGAAGCTAAAATATACATGCAGAGATAATACTTTTCTAATGTTTCGTGGAATTAGAATATTTTTTCTATAGTGTCTTTTATTAACAAACATAAGTTTCTTTTTTTTATAATAAGAGTCATTCTTAATTTTTGGCTTACTATATGATGGATAAATTGCTAAGCAAATTTCTATGTTATTTAATATATTCTTATTAACCACTCTGAGATGGATATCATTTTCATTAAATTTTTAGTATTAACTTTATTTAGACACCATGATTACAAATATGATTGTAGTTGGGGTTCAGTCATATAAAGAATGTCCCCTTCACCAGTGCAACATTCCCATCACCAATGTTTCTAATCTCGCTCCTAACTACCCCACCCCCGCCTGTACTCTAGAAAGGCTTTCCACTTCCCTCATTCATTCACATTGTTATGATAGTCTCAGCATAATAAACTCCATGAGCATCCATGTGTAGGAAAATTTCATGACTTCATCTCTCCTGACAGCTGCTTAATATTCCACTGTGTATATGTACCACAGTTTCTTTAGGCATTCATCTGTTGAAGAACATCTTGGTTGTTTCCAGAGTCTGGCTATTAAAAACAGCTCTGCAATGAATATGAAGAAGGGATTTTTGTATTGTATTTTTGGATTCCCAGAGTATATCCCTAGGACTGGTATAGCTGGATCTTATGGGAACTCAATTTCCAGTTTTTGGAGGAATCTTCATATGGCTTTGCATAAGATAGCATTGCCACCAGCAGTGAATAAAAGATTCTTTTTCTCCATATTCCCACCAGCACTGCTTGTTCTCATTCTTTATGATGTGCTCAATCTCTGTGGCATAAGATGGTACCTCATAGATGTTTTTATTTGCATCTCCCTGATGATTAGTGATGTGTAGCATTTTTATGTGCCTATTGACCATTTGTATTTCTTCTTTGTCATTTCTTTTTTTTTTTTTTTGTTCATTTCTTTTCCCTATTTTTTTGTTGGGATTAGTTGTTTATTTTTCTTGTAAAGTGCTGTCAGTGCCTCGTATATTTTAAATATTAGCCCCTGATCTGATGGGTATTGGGTGAATAGTTTCTCCCACTGAATGGATGGCTCTTGTATACTGGGCACTATTACCTTTGAGGTGCAAAAGCTTTCCAGTTTCATATATTCTTATATCTTTATCTCTCCTTCCACTTGTTTCGAGAGTCTTGTTTCCTCCTTAAAATGCCTTTAGTCTCAATAACATGGAGTGTTTTACCTACGTGTTGTTTTATGTACCTTATGATTTCAGATCTGATATTAAGGCATTTAACCCATTTGGATTTTACCTTCAAATATGGTCTGAGGTCGCTATTTTGTGAGTGGCTAACCAGTTGTGCCAACAACACTTGTTTAAAAGGCTTTTCCTGCTCCATTTAGGATTTCTTGCTCCTTTATTAAAAGTTAGGGTATTGTATGTCTGGGGAACATTGCCTGAGTTCTCAAGCCTATTTCACTGATCTGAAGGTCTGTGTTTATTCCAATACATTGCTGTTTTGGAAACTATTGCTTTGTAATACAGTTTAAAGTTGGGGACAGTA
The DNA here is from genome assembly GCF_024139225.1 of Suncus etruscus. Taxonomy (NCBI): domain Eukaryota; kingdom Metazoa; phylum Chordata; class Mammalia; order Eulipotyphla; family Soricidae; genus Suncus; species Suncus etruscus. Next base: position 75,703,093 of record NC_064854.1, read on the forward strand.
ATGCCTCCCATATTCCTTTTCCCAAAGATTGCTTTAGCTATTCGTGGGTGGTTACTTTTCCAAATGTATTTCAGAAGTGTCTGATCCACTTCTTTGAATAATGTCATGAGTATCTTTAGAGGGATAGCATTAAATCTGTAATAAACTTTAGGGATTTTTGCCATTTTAATGATGTTAATCCTACCAAACCATGATTAGGGTATGTGTTTTCATTTCCCCTTGTCCTTTCTTATTTCCTGGAGCAGGGTTTTATAGTTTTCTTTGTATAGGTCTTTCACATCTTTAGTCAAGTTGACTCGAATATATTAGAATTCTTTTGACCCTAATGTGAATGGGGTTGTTTTCTTTATGTCCATTTCTTCCTTATCATTATTGGTGTATAAAAAGGCCATTGATTATGTGTAAAAATTTTGGAGCCTACCACGTTGCTATATGAATCTATTTTTGATGTAGTCTTTAGGGTTTTCAATGTAGAGTATCATGTCTTCTGCAAACTGTGAGAGCTTGACTTCTTTCTTTCCTATATGAATTACCTTGATATTTTATTCTTGCCTAATCACTATGGCAGTATTTCCAGTACTATGTTGAAGAGGAGTGGTGAGAAAGCACAGCCTTGTCTTGTACCAGAATGTGGAGAAAAGACTTTTAATTTTTCTCCATTGAGGATAATATTTGCCATTGGCTTGCAGCCTTAGCTATATTGAGAAAGGTTCCTTTCATTCCCATCTTGCTAAAAATTTTTTTTATTAAGAATGGGTGTTGGACCATATCAAATGTTTTTTCTGTGTCTATTTATATTTATTATGTGATTTTTATTTTTCTTGTTGTTGATGTTGTGTATTATGTTGATAAGTTTACAGATGTTAAACCATCCTTGCATTCCTGGGATGAAACCTACTTGATCGTAGTGAATAAACTTCTTGATGAGGCATTAGATCCTATTTGATATAATTTTTTTGAGGATCTCTGCATCTTTGTTCATCAGTGATATTGGTCTGTAATTTTCTTTTTTTGGCAGCATCTCTGTGTGGTTTTGATATCAAGGTGATGTTGACTTCATAAAAACTATTTGGAAGTATACCCGTTTTTTTCAATTTTATGAAAGACCCTGGCCAGGATTGGTAGTAGTTCCTCTTGAAAGTTTTGAAAGAATTCATTAATGAATTCATCTGGGCCTAAGCTTTTGATTTGGGGCAGATATATGATTACCGGTTTAATTTCCTCCATGGTGATGGGGCTGTTTAGATATACTACGTCATCCTTATTCAACCGTAGAAGGTTATTAGTCCAAGAATTTATCCATTTCTTCCAGGATCTCATGTTTAGTGGCATAGATTTTCTCAAAGTAGTTTCTGATTACCCTTTGAATCTCTGCAATATATGTAGTGATCTCCCCCTTTTTGTTTTTAATAAGGGTTATTAAGTTTTTCTCTCTATCTTTGTGAGTTTTGCCAGAGGTCTATTAATCTTGTTTATTTTTTTAAAGAATCAACTTCTGCTTTTGCTGATTACTGGATTATTTTTTGGGTTTCCATATCATTGATTTCTGCTCTAAGTTTTGTTATTTTCTTCTCCCTATTTTTGATCATTTTCTATTTTTATAAGCTGATTCATTAAGTTATTCAGGTATGCCCTTCTTCCTTCCTTATGTGTGCTTGCAAAGTTATAAATTTTCCTTTCAGTATTGCTTTTGCTGTGTCCCACAGATTCTGATAGTTTCTGTCTTCATTGTCATTTGTTTCCAGGAAAGTTTTGATTTCCTCTTTGATTTCTTCTCGAACACAGTGGTAGTTTTGTAGCAGGCTCTTTAATTTCTAATTGTTAAAGTTCTTCTTCTGCGTCCCTTTGTAGTTCACATCTAATTTCAGAGCCTTGTGGTCAGCAAAGTCAACCTGCAAAGTTCCTATTCTTTTGATTTTATGGAGCTATGTTTTATGTGACCAGCATGTGGTCTGTCCTGGATAATTACCTATGTACATTGGAGATGATTTTGTATTCAGTTTTCTAGCGATGAAGTGTCATATGTATCCATTAGGCCTCTTTCTTCCATTTCTCTTTTCAGAACTAGTATATTCATGTAAGATTTCAATCTGGGTAACCTTTCAGGTGTTGACAGGGCTGCGTTGAGGTCTCCCACAACTATTGTTTTATTACTGATATCCTCCTTCAAATATGTCAATAATTGTATTAGGTATTTTGCTGGTCTCTCATTGGGTGTGTATATGTTTAATAGTGTGATTTTTTCCTGTAGCACATATTCCTTGATTAGTAAAATATGTCCTGATTTGTCCCTTACAAGTTCACTGAGTCTAAAGTTAGTGTCATCTGATATTAATATGGCCACTCTTGTTTTTTAAAGGTGTTTTTTGCTTGGATGATTTTTCTTCAACCTTTCATTTTGAGTCTATGTTTGTTCTGAGTGTTCAGGTGTGTTTCTTGTAGGCATCTTGTAGGAAAGTTACATTCAAATTTTTGGTCCATTTAGCCAATCTTTGTTTCTTAATTGGTGTATTTATTCCATTGACATTGAGGGAGATGATTGTCATGGGATTTGATGTCATCTTTGTGTATAAGTTTGGTGTGTCTGTTGGTCTGTCTTTTCTTAAATTAGACCTTTCAGATTTTTCTTTAAAGCTAGTTTTGCATCTGTAAAGTTTCCAATCTGTTGCTTATCCATAAAGCTATATATCCTTCCTTCAAACCTGAACGTGATTTGGAATTTGGTGCAGTATTCTAGGTGATGCCTCCATTTCATTCAATCTTGTCACAATATCCTACTACTGTCTTCTGGTTTGAGAGGTTCTTGTGACATGTCTGCTGTAAATCTTAAGTATGCTTCTTTGAATGTAATTTCCCTTTTTATCTTTCTGCTTTCAGTATTCTATCTTTATCTGTGGGATTCATCATTGTGACTAGGGTGTGTCTTTTGCTGTTTTTCTTCAGGTCTCTTGATCAAACAGGATTTGTTTTCATGTAGTCTTTAGCTCTGTGAGTATTTCTGTGATGATATATTTGACTGTCGATTCTTCCTGGGGTTTTCCTTCCTGGGCCACTGGGTTGACAATGATTATTATATTATTTCTGTTGAGTTTATCAAGAACTTCTATTTTCATCTGTTCACATTCTTCGATTACTTTTTTCATTGTCTGGTCATTTTTTAATTTTCTTTTTTAATATTCTGTATCAAATGTATTTTACATTTGATCTTCCATTTCACTGATCCTCTCCTCAGGGGCTGTTATCCTGTTGTAGAGGCTTTGCATTAAGATTTTTAGTTCATCTACCGTGTTTTTCCAATCTTTTATTTAAGTTTGAAGATTTTTGATTTTATCTTTTGTGTTCTGTTCAGCTAGAGTTGTGTTTGCTTTGATTTTCATGAGGACCATCCATATGTCTATTCTAAACTCCTTATCTGAGAGATTAATTAGATGGTTGGTAATTTTTAGGTCATCAGAGATATTATCTTCATTCTCTGTGCATGATGTTTGCCTATGAGGTTTCCCCATTTTCATGCTTGTGGTGTGATTTTTTTCTGCATGTTAAGGTGGGGTTCATTATTTAGAAAAAACACGTGCTGGGAAGTGAAATGGAGTTCTCTTCTGGAACCTCTAGGAGACAGATTTTGCTGGGCCTTTCATGGCCTTCTCAGGAGAGTTTCAGGATACAGAAGAGAAGAGAAGCAAAACACAAAAAGGCAACAGGTCCCCTCAGTCTCTCCCAGTTGCTAATCTCACAGCAGGAGCATACCCCTCCCACCTGCCTTCACAAACAAAAGAGGTACCTTTCTGCTGGGGCAGCCCTAGTAGCCCGTTTTCACTCAGTCTTTCTTTAACTTTTTGCTGTGTGTCTGTAGGAGACAGTTTCTGCTGAGCCTTTCTTGACCTTCTCAGAAGAGTTTCAGGAGAAAGAAGAGAAGAAATGAGAAGAGAAACATGTCAACACCCAACAGAAGTTTCTTTTTTTGTGGGAGGGGTCACACCCGGCAGTGCTCAGGGGTTACTCCCGGCTCTATGCTCAGAAATCACTCCTACAAGGCTCAGGGGACCATATGGAATGCTGTGATTCAAATCATCATCCTTCTGTATGCAAGGCAAACTCCTTACCTCCATGCTATTTCTCCGGCCCCCAAACAGAAGTTTCTAATGCAGGTTTTATTTTCAACTCAGTCCAGTGAGATATTTTATAAATGTCTTTCCTTTTTAAAATCTTTTAAAATATTTCCCTCATAAATATAATAGATACATGCAGATTTTGTGAATTTTAGGCTAGATGATGATGTGTGTGTGTTGCTTAAATTGGTGGCAGTTGTAAGCCAAGTTTAATTAGAACTGTAATCATTGTTGCTAGGAAATTTAACTGGCTCACTCCAATTGGTGCTTGGGCAGCTTGTTATTGAGTTTTAAACTCAGGCCTCCTGCCTTATCACTTGAGCCACGTCATTTTAGCATGTGGGCCACATCCCATAAAATGTAATAGAAATATTTGAACAGATGCTGTTAAAACATTTCTCTAAATAAGAGAAAAATATACATTATGAATACAACCTATTTGCAGTAAGTATGGTAAAGAAAGATTTTATGTAATTTGTTTCTAATGCTGCATGCCTCTGAAATTGTTGCAAAATTCCATCTTGCTAGTATGCTATGGCCCTAAAAGGGTCATTTCTTTCTTTTTTTTTTTTGGTTTTTGGGCCACACCCGTTGACGCTCAGGGGTTACTCCTGGCTATGCGCTCAGAAGTTGCTCCTGGCTTGGGGGACCATATGGGACACCGGGGGATCGAACCGCGGTCCATCCAAGGCTAGCGCAGGCAAGGCAGGCACCTTTACCTCTTGCGCCACTGCCCGGCCCCTAAAAGGGTCATTTTAAATGTGTCTAATATAGGAAGAAAAGTGGGAAACTGGATGACTTCATTTATCAAGTATAAATATTAGAATATTATATTCAACTATATTTTAAAGCAGAAAAGGTCATAGACATTTTTGGTGATTTAAAGAAGCAATATTTAAATAATAGTTTAAAATAATGAGACCCAAAGATAGTATTCTCATAAAATTACATGTAAATCATAACATCAGAAGGTCTAATATGTTTGACACCACACCTGGTGATAGTTGGTATTCCTAACTGAACTCAGTAATTAGTCGTAGCAATACTGAGATATCATATGTGTGCCAAAAATCTGACATGAGCTAGATACATGCAAGATTCTGTCTGTACTAACTCTCTGGCCCTATGTTTAGTTTCTTTAATGAAAAAATTATTTAGAGAGTTATTACTACAAAGCGAGATGAAAGAACTGTTTATTTTTTATTCATTTAACTATACTGGTTAGATATAAGAACTCTAGCTTTTAAATTTTAAATATATACATACATTTTAATAGTGTCATTAATATTAAACATATCATGAATAAAATTACATTTGAAAGAAACATCATCTATAAATTACTAATGTTTCAAGGCAGCACAAAGATTTGTGGGTACAATTTTTGTTTTAGGTTGTGCATTCAAATATAAAGTTTAGAATAAATTTCTAACTGCTAAATATATATGACAAAATGTTAATAAAATTATTTAAAATTGAGTTTAAGTAATTTTATCACCTTAAATTGTTATTTTTCCTAACTTTTTCCATATAGCTTTTTTCTGAAGTTATTTGAATACTTTAACCCTTTGTGTACTTGTTTTCTATTTTAAGCCTTATAAGTCAATTTTATTTTACAAAACTTCAATGCTACACTACACCAAACAATCACTAATGATTTAGTTATGTTTCTATATTTCTCGAGTATGACAATATATTGTTACATATTATTTTAAATATTTTATAGAAACTATTATCTTAGCATTTATTTTTTATAAAATTGATGTATAGGGGTCACAGTGGTTGCATGTTTGCCTTGCACGTGCTGACCTAGGACAGAACATGGTTTGATCCCCTGGCATCCCCCAACCGAGGAGCGATTTCTGAGCATAGAGCCAGGAGTAATCCCTGAAGCTCACCCGTGTTGCCCAATAAACTAAAAAATATAAAATAAAGTAAAATAAAATGGATGTATAAACTGCTTCAAAGTTATAACTATATAACCTTTCCTCATAATGCAAATTAATTTTACAGCAAACTTTCTGAGATACATTTAACTATTGATCTTTTTATATTGCATTTAAAATTTAACTACAGTATTTAGCAATTTTCATTTGATTGGGGGTACCAATTCGGTACTTCACTCCTTATGAATCAGGTTTAAAACCCAGGTTAGTTGTGTGCAAGAAAAGTACCCTACTTGTGTGTACTATCTCCCTAGCCCCATTTAGCAATTTACTTATTGATTTCCCTAATAAGAAAGGAAATTGTTAACTAAAATAATCAGAAAAAATACTAAAGAAATAAAATAAGATCATTCTGTGAGAGAAATTGCTATTTGGCCTTACCATCAACCATAATTACGAGATTTATAATTTTAGTACATCTGTCATATAATTGTTAAATACTGTTAAACTTTTAGGGGTGGAGAAAGAGAACACTAGTAAAGCAATTGCTTTGCATGCAGCAGACCTGGGTTTGATCTCCAGTAAGGCCCATGGTTCCCCAAACCCACCATGAAATGTATTCTTTAATGCAGAGCCATGGGTAGCCCCTTAGCACTCTTAAGTTTAATAAAAAATAAATGCATAAAATTACTATAAATATTAAATTTTAACAGAAGACATTATATACCTTAGAATACTTTATAATATACTATTTAAAATAAAAATATCCAAATATAAGAAAAATTTGAAAAATTTTATCCATAGCCTACTATTCTTCATAAGTAGCATACCTTCCTTACATATTGTTGTGATTAATTTGTGCAGGAGAATTGGCATAAAATAAAAATTCAGAATAAATACCACATTAGCATTTATTTTATTAATCTTGATAGTCTATTTAATAACAAATTAGATCCTTGACTAAATAATTTAACTATCCCAGTTAGTCTGAATTATTTGTCTCCGAAATTCAAATTATCTATTCTTATTTTATTATTTTTATGAATAAAGACTTATGTTTCCTTAAAAAAAAAGTCATTCTTCTCATGTGTCAATTTCCAAAGCCTTACTAGATGATGACAGATTATAGATGCATGATGCATTAGAAAGAGATGTCAGCCAAGACATTGGGTTCAGATTGACGGGAAATAGATATAAACATAACCAACGAAGTGTGAAGTAAGCAGGGTCGTTTTTGTTGTTGCTGTTTGCTTTTTTTAAATATGTTTTGAGGTATAATTGATTACCTTTATATCAGTGACTTAAAAAGTCCAAAAGTATTATGTTAAAAAAATGTACACCATCCTTATTGGTTTAATTTTTTAACTTATGACTGCAATACTCATTTGAGCATTAAAAACATACAACCCACTCTTATTAAAATAATGTATTATTTGTTTTTGAAGAACTGTGATATCTGTTTTTTCAAAAACATTGGCTGTCTATAGCTCTCAGTATAAAGAGGCCCTACACAGATTTTTTTGAAGACTCGACTCCTCTCATCTAGAAAACCTTTTTTGGGTCCAATATCGCTTACTTCTTAACAGTAAATTTTTATATTAAATTAGTCTTCACCTATAAATTTTTTGTCTAGTAACATATTTTATTATCAGAGATAAATATTTTAGCTTAAGAACCCAGTAAGCCTCAAAGGGAGAAAAATATTCAAGAATGAAGGTCATTGAAAGGGTAATTTTATATTATTTATATAAAATATGTAAAAAATGAGGGCTTAGTAAATTTCTATAGTATGGTACAATGGTGAGGCCAGGAAAAAGAAAAGCAAATAACTGGTAGATTTTCACTAGTTAAGCCATCATCAGCCTCCATTCTATCTTGATCTAATCTTAACAAAGAGATGTTAACTGAAGGGAGTTCTTAGTGTTAAAAATGAGTTAATCAGGGGCTTGAGCTGTGAACAGGGCATAAGGCATCTAAGTTGTACGTGCTAGCTAAGACAGACCATGGTTAGATCCCCCAGTGTTCCATATGGTCCCCCAAGCCAGGGACAGTTTCTGAGCGCATAGCCAGAAGTAATCCCTGAGGGTCACAAGATGTGGTTCCCCAAAACAAAACAAACAAATGAGATCATCATATATACATATTTATAAGGGAAAAAGTTCAAGAAATGAAAAAAATAAAATAAAACAGCAGAAATAAACTCTGGTAGTATTTTGACTCAAGATAGAAATTATTGCAATGGAGCAAAGTATGCCTAATAATAAGAAACTTGATATCATAAGATTTTCTCAAAGAATTTTTCTCACCTTATTTAATCTAATATTTAAATGTATCAAGAGTCTGCATTAAGAGCAGCAGATTCTGCTTATTATAAATAGTAAAGTTTTACTGATGACCAAGCAGACACCTATGATAATTGCTTTCTGATAGTGAGATGTTTTGCAAAATATCTTTAATTATAATTAATCTAGTACAATTGTAAATATGTATAACACATGTTATGTGTATATACATATATATATACATATGTTTTCCTTCATCTCACAATTTGTTTCAAAAAAAGAAATTGAGCCTCCCTTGTTTATAAGTCAATAGTTTGAAGGACAGAGATAGTTATTGTATATGTTACATATATATATATGTAGCTCATTTCATTCTTTATTTACTTTTTTAGTTAAACTGATAGAAGCAAGTTAATTTAGGTTTTAGCGACTGAAATTTAGTCTCTTACCCCTCAATTTACTCTAAATATATGCTTATATTATACACTTTTGCTTTTTGTTTTTTGTTATACCCTGGGTATTCAGGGCTTGCTCCTCCATCTGCATTTAGAGAATACACCCAGAGGTATTCAAGAGAGTATATGCAGGGGCAGGAAACAAGTAGAATATTTCACACACAACGTGAATGTCTTCCTAACAACTGTACTATTTATCCGTTCTCTTATAACTTAAGCTTATACCTTATATATCATGACTGCTTTATTCATATAACCAAGTATAAAGATAATAATTTATAATCATAAACTTATAAAATTCTTTTATTTGTTATAATATTCTAATAAGAAAGACGTTAAAATAATACAAGTTTCAACCTGACTCAAGTTTTAATAGAGGACAACTGAAATCAAAGAAAAAATTTGTAGTATTTATTTGTATTTACCTGGTTAAATATTTGTTTTAATACTTAATATTAGATAAAATATGACAGTAATTTTTTTATCTTACACATCAATTCCAAAGTGAAAATTTGGTATTTATTTCTGTTAACTCATGAAACTCTAATTGGCATGCCCCTATGTTAAAGAAAATTGCAATTATTTATTTACTAGTTTCTTGTAGCGCTTAACCAGCAATAGAAATATTCATAATAATTTAAAATGAAATAAAATTTGATTAATTTATCTCATTAAAGTAAATAAAGCAATGCTAATTACATAATTTTAATCCATATTTATTCTTACTCTATATATTTGCCATCAATTTAAATAATAGTAAATGATTTTCTAAAATTCACTAAATGTATTAAACTTACTGTGGTTTAAAAAAATCTAGCTTTTTGGGCCCAAAAGGTAGTATAATAGATAGGGCACTTATTTTACATGTGGCTAATCCAGGTTGATATTTGTCACTCCATATGGTCCCTGGAGCACTACAAAGAATAATCCCTGAGCACAGAATCAAGAGTAAAACTTGAAAAAAATCAATAGACATGGTCCCCACAATTAACATATAAATTCATATTAGTAAGATCCATACATTTAAATCAATATAAACTATTTCTAATTCATGTGCATGTTTACTTTGACAAAAATAGAATAATTAAATTTATTTTAATATTAATATATTTGAAATATACCTGTAGAGCTAAATAACAATTATTTTGAAATCATATTGTCCTGTCCTGCAGAAACCAGTAATTTGTGGGTACGTGAGGAGGGTCCCAGTCTAAAAAATAAGGAGAGAGAAACGGGACCTAAGACAAAGAGTCTGATCAAGGGCCAAATTTATTGAAGCAGACAACTGGCTTATATACTCTGGCAGAGCAGGGGGAAGGAGAGGGGAAATACAAGGACAGCCTTTGTATTATAGATGACTTCATGTATAGGGGTGGAGTGCCTGTCTTAGGCTACCTACATGGGCTCCCAGGGTTGGCACTGTAAGATAGGGTCTGAATTTTTCTGGCCAGAAAACAATTTAGCAGACAGTGTGCTTCCAACACCTGGCATCAGGCTAATCCTGTCCTGAGCACTTCCACAGCCTGGTTAGAACCGAGAGCTGTCTTTTTAGCAATCTTTTTAAATTCCTCAAAGCATGACTCTTCTACTTGATTCTCCTTCAGAATCTCTTTATCTGGGGGATCAGAGAAGTCAGGGCTGGTGAGCTCTAGATGCTGGTAATGTACAGCAATAGTTTTCTTGGTGGCAGCATCAACCTGATTCTTTTTTTGGGGGGGGCCACACCCGGCATTACTCAGGGGTTAATCCTGGCTGTCTGCTCATAAATAGCTCCTGGCAGGCATGGGGGACCATATGGGACACCGGAATTCGAACCAATCACCTTTGGTCCTGGATCGGCTGCTTGCAAGGCAAACGCTGCTGTGCTATGTCTCTGGGCCCTCAAGCTGATTCTTAACAAAATCTGTTAATTTTCAAAAAGCCCAAGGGCCAAAGGAAATCAGGCACAGATCCTGTTGTAAATTATGTTCTGAGAACTTGTGACAGTTGAATGCATCTATAGAAATTAAGATCAGAATTATTGGTGAATACAGGATCTCCAAAGCCTGCAATGCCTTCATTTGGGTTGGGTAGAGTAACAAATCCAACATTGTTCATAGGCCAGGTTGACAAGGGCTGCAGTGGAGGCATGTCCAAACCATGTCCAAATTCAACTGGTCAGAGGAAACAGGTCCGGCAGGAATGGTGGGTTGAAGAACTGGAAAGGTGGGTAACGCAGGGGTGGCAGGCTCTTTCAAGGTGGGTAAAAACACAACTATAAGGAAATGGTTTGGCAGGAGACAAAATGGTTATAGGTTTGGGAGGGAGTGGGGCCACGATATGGAGCATAACATTGGGACCTATAGCTATAGAGGCATACTTGGGAGTTTCAGTATGCCACAGTCTGTCAGCTGTTAAGTGACCAGACTGACCAAGTTGTGAAAAAATTAATTGAAATTTCAAAAATGGATAAGGCTATGAAATTTGTATTTTATCACAAAATGTAAAAATACCAAATAAACAGACAAAACAGAACAACACTAAACACAACTTTTCACACTAGTGGACACATCATTCAGCACAACACACATATAAACAGACAAAAGGATCGATTTTTAACTTACGTTAGAAAAATTGTCCCGGGTAAAATTGGACAAGTGCTTTTAAATATTTAGCTGGCATGTTTGTAAGAAAAATTTTTGTAGAAAAACTTTTCTAGCTTTTAGAAGTATTTAATGTCAATGGAGTGGAGCTTTGCTGAAAATAAAAGCTTTAAGGTTTAGATTTAGCACAAAACATTTTTAAAACAATCCTAATTTGAAGTTTAAAACATTAAGTAAAATGGTAAATGAGCAGTTTAAAATTTTTAAGTAAAATGTAGTAAAATGGTTAATGAGAACTGTAGAAGGAGTCTCCACTATGAAGTATAATATCTGCTGTAAATAAACAGGTTTTCTTTAAATTATTTTTGCACTAGAACAGTAAGACAGCTGCAATAGTCTTAAATTTTCAATGATTAAACACAAGAACATAAACTATGACTATTAAAGGTATGAAAAAATTGACTTTAAAAAACAAACAACTGTTCCTACTTTGAAGACCTCAAGTTAATTTTGAAGTACAGAAGCTTTTCAGTTATATTGGGTCAATCGTTCCTCCCAATTTGTAGGTAACCTTTGTATTCTAATCATTGATTTCAATTTGTAAATTACCAGGAAATCCAAGTTAAAAATTTATATACCAATTAACAAAATGTTTAGATAATTATAAAATATATTTAAAGACATTTAAAGCATTTTCATGTCCTGGTTTACCGCTCTTAAAGCAAGTTCTGCCAGGATATTGACCCTGGAAAGCGGCAAAAGCCTGGGTAATCTTATGAACAGAGGACTCTGCCTCACTACGCATTTTAATCATATCATTGAGGCTTTTTCTTTCATTTTTTCTCTAAGTATACTTTTGCAGCTAGCATTGGCATACTCATAAGCAAGTTGCTTGATAATCTGATTGTTGCAGTCCTCAATGCCCAGGGCTCTTTCAGTGGCTTCTAATAGATGACTAACAAATTCACTATAGTCTTCTTGTGTACCCTGGATAACCTGGGCAATGGGAGTGGAGGAGCATTTGTTCCAAGATATCTCTTCCCCACAAGTTAATGGGCAAATCCAAGATAATATAAGGTCTGACAGTGCCTGTATCTTCATCTTTATCTGTCCAATTTAACTCCTTGGTACTTAATAAGAAATCTTGGGCTGAGCCCATGACCCCAAAAACATTGTCTAAAGTGGGGTGAGTGGGCACGCAGGCAGCTATTGAGATGGTGTCATGTAGGTAGTATCAGCAAGAGTCAAGCAAGCCACTAAATTTTAGGCCTTCTATAGTAATTGTAAATGGAGGGAGTACCTTACTGATGGCCTTAATCCAAAAAATATCAGAAGAACCAGGCAGAAAGGTGCTGTGTTCTTCAGTGAGTGTGGGAAAGGAGGAGTTCAGGGGCATGAGCAAGGCTTGAGCTAAGCGTTGTCCAGGGAGAATTTGAACCAGTCCATAAGGGGCAGTGTCTAGTCTCTCCCACATAATCATTATCGACCAGGGAAGGTTGGACGATTAGCCCTTTAATGGTGGAAGAGGCTCGCCCTAGAATGAAAAAAATAAGTACCTGGTTGGGGCGGTCCAAAAATGCCTGTAGGCAAATCCTGTTGGGCACGTTCTGCTGAAAACTGTCCAGTTCCTGTGAGTTGTTCATAAATCTCATCTGCAGCTTCAGGGCTGGCATTACAATTAGCCATTCTGTGGCAGCGGTCAAGAAAACCTGCCTGCCACACTCGGAATTGTGCCTGAGTAAGGGCATCCTGAACAATTTGAAACTATTCATGAGGCAACAAGTCTCCCCCTACACTAATTGCTTCCAAGAGAGACTGGGTATAAGGAGCATGGGAACCATAAGTCTTAACAGCATTGAAAAGATCCTGTAGGAGGCGATAATTAAGCTGTTTATATTTTCTGAGTTGCTGGGCAATAGGTTTTTCAGGGGCTGCCCAGGGAGCTCCTCATCAATAGCTCCCGGATCTGGCTGATGGCAGTGCCGTTGTTTTGGTAATTCCTGAGGAGCAGGAGTGGGGCCCATAGAATGGGTAAACATAGGGTATGCCAAAACATCCTCAGAAGGGCCCTGCAATTTGGAGGGACACCTGGGCCTCCAGTTCTTTAATAGCCTTAAGTTTATCACAGAAGCAGCAGGGATAGGGGAGAGGCAAAATTGAGGAGGCATCAGATAAGGAGGTGGCATGGAATGTTTGCAAGAGGCGACAAGGGTGCAATCTTCCCAATGATATTGAGCCACCTCATCTTCAAGAGTCTGAAAATCTAGGGGATCCAGGTCCTCCTTAACAGAGGGGCTCTAATTGAGGAAAGGAATGAAACCATTAGAAGGTGGGATTGTATTGTTGGCGGGCTTAGAGATAGGTGCCGAGAATGGTCGGAATTCTGTGGAGGATGGACTATAAGCAAAGATGGGAGAGACTTTTGCAATTTGATGGAATAAAGTGGAAGTTGAGTTGGAGAGGAGGAAGCAGAAATCTGACAGGCTCGAGATGTTTGTAAAGCTACTGAAGGGGGCCGAAAAAGCGAAACCAAGCAGGATTCAGCAACAGAAAGGAGAAGCTTTTTCTGATGGTCCACATCTGTGCCTACAATAATATCTCTAATAAGACCCCAATATGTAAATATAGTATCATTGATCTCTTTTCTGCCTTCTTCTAAAAGAATCTTGTTTAACTCACGCCCTAATTGCTGCGATGTAGACGAGCAGATTTGTGGTGCAGTGATAACAAACCATGGACAATTTTCAGGAACAGAGAAAAAAATTTTATCAACTCTTTTCTTAATTCTAACATTTCTCTCCCTTAGGAACTCTTTAATCTTCGATATAAAGAATTCGTCTCTAGATAAATTTTGACCGATCCTGAATGGGACGGCTGATTGTTCCTAGCAAGTAAGCTCACCTCTCTGCGCCACCTTGATGAGGCTTTTCTTGCTTCTGAAGAGTAGGCTCTCCAGATTCACTCCTCCATTGCCTTCCAACTGGAGGGTCTGTACCTCATGACTATGCTGGGTACCACTTGTCCTGTCCTTCAGAACTCAGTAATTTGTGGGTATGTGAAGGGGGTCCCAGTCTGAAAAATAAGGAGAGAGAAACGGACCCAAGACAAAGAGTCTGATCAAGGGCCAAATTTATTGAAGCAGACGACTGGCTTATATACTCTGGCAGAGCAGGGGGAAGGAGAGGGGAAATACAAGGACAGCCTTTGTATTATAAATGACTTCATGTATATATAATTTTACAAGGTACAATTTGATATTTTCTCAAGAACATTTTGTGGTCAACCTAGACAGGTAAAACTTGGAACATTTGTTTACATCCTATTCATACATTCCGTAGCCAACATTTGTTTCTCATAACTTTTGACTGGACAATGTGTTCTTCCCATACTTAATTTTTTTGCTTTTTATTTAAACAAATTTATTACATATATGATTGTGTTTGGGTTTTAGTCATGTAAAGAACACCACCCATCACCAGTGCAACATTCGCATCACTTATGTCCCAAATCTCCCTCCTCCCCACCCAACCCCCGCCTGTAGTCTAGACAGGTTTTCTATTTCCCTCATACATTCTCATTCTTAGAATATTTTGAAACTTAGTTATTTCTCTAATTAAAATCATCCCTGTTTGTGGTGACCTTCATGAAGTGAGCTGTAACTTCCAGCTCTTTTCTCTTTTGTGCCTGAAAGTTATTATTACAAGAATGTCTTTCATTTATCTTAAAACCCATAGATGAGTGAGACCATTCTTCATTTTTCTCTCTCCCTCTGACTTATTTCACTCAGCATAATAGATTCCATGTATATCCATGTATAGGAAAATTTCATGACTTCATCTCTCCTGACAGCTGCATAATATTCCATTGTGTATATGTACCACAGTTTCTTTAGCCATTCATCTCTTGAAGGGTATCTTAGGTGATTCCAGAGTCTTGCTATGGTAAATAGTGCTGCAATGAATATAGGTGTAAGAAAGGGATTGTGTATAGTATTTTTGTGTTCCTAGGAGTGGTATAGCTGGGTTGTATGGGAGCTAGATTTCCAGTTTTTGGAGGAATCTCCATATTGCTTTCATAAAGGTTGAACTAAATGGCATTCCCACCAGCAGTGGATAAGAGTTCCTTTCTCTCCACATCCCCACCAACACTGCTTGGTCTCATTCTTTGTGATGTGTGCCAATCTCTGGGGTGTGAGGTGGTACCTCATCATTGTTTTGATTTGCATCTCCCTGATTAGTGATGTGGAGCATTTCTTCATGTGTCTTTTGGCCATTTGTATTTCTTCTTTGTCAAAGTGTCTGTTCATTTCATCTCCCCATTTTTTGATGGGATTAGATGTTTTTTTTCTTGTAAAGTTCTGTCAGTGCCTTCTATATTTTGGAGATTAGCCCCTTATCTGATGGGTATTGGGTGAATAGTTTCTCCCACTCAGTGGGGGTCTCTTGTATCCTTGGCGCTATTTCTTTTGAGGTGTAGAGCTTCTCAGTTTAATATATTCCCAACTGTTGATCTCTGCTTTCACTTGCTTGGAGAGTGCAGTTTCCTCCTTGAATATGCCTGTAATGTCCTGGAGTGTTTTGCCTACGTGTTGTTCTATATATCTTATGGCTTTGGGTCTGATATCAAGGTCTATCATCCATTTGGATTTAGCCTTCATACATGATGTTAGCTGGGGTCTAAGTTCAATTTTTTGCAAGTGGCTAGCCAGTTGTGCCAACACCACTTGTTGAAGAGGCTTTCTTTACTCCATTTAGGATTTCTTGCTCTTTTGTCAAAAATTAGGTGATTGTATTGTATATTCTCTGAGTATTCAAGCCTATTTCACTGATCGAGGGCCTGTCTTTATTCCAATACCATGCTGTTTTAATAACTTTGTAGTACAGTTTAAAGTTGAGGAAAGTAATTTCTCCCATATTCTTTTCCCCAATGATTGCTTTAGCTATTCTAGGGTGTTTATTGTTCCAAATGAATTTCAAAAGTGCCTGATCTGCTTCTTTGAAAAATGTCATTGGTATATTTAGAGGGATTGCATTCAATCTGTACAATGCTTTGGGGAGTATTGCCATTTTAATGATGTTAATCCTGCCAATCCATGAGCAGGGTATGTGCTTCCATTTTCACGTGTTCTCTCTTATTTCTTGGAGCAGAGTTTTATTGTTTTCTTTGTATAGGTCCTTCACATTTTTAGTCAAGTTGATTCCAAGATATTTGAGTTTTTGTGGCACTATTGTGAATGGGTTTTTTTTCTTATGTCCATTTCTTCCTTATTACTATTGGTGTATAGAATGGTCATTGATTTTGTGTGTTAATTTTGTAGCCTGCCACCTTGCTATATGAGTCTATTGTTTCTAGAAGCTTTTTCGTAGACTTTAGGGTTTTCTAGGTAGAGTCTCATGCCATCAGCAAACAGTGAGTGCTTGACTTCTTCCTTTCCTATCTGGATTCTTTTGATATCTTTTACTTGCCTAATCACTATAGCAAGTACTTCTAGTGCTATGTTGAATAGGAGTGGTGAGAGAGGGCAGCCTTGTCTTGGGCCAGAATTTAGAGGAAAGGCTTTCAGTTTTTCTCCATTGAGGACAATATTTGCCTCTGGCTTGTGGTAGATGGCCTTAAACATATTGAGAAAGGTTCCTTCCATTCCCGTCTTGCTGAGAGTTTTGATCAAGAATGGGTGTTGGACCTTATCAAATGCTTTTTCTGTTTCTATTGATATGATCATGTGATTTCTATTTTTCTTGTTGTTGATGTTTTGTATTATGTTGATAGATTTATGGATGTTAAACCATCCCTGCATTCCTGGGATGAAACCAACTTGATCATAGTAGATGAACTTTTTAATGAGGCACTGAATCCTATGTGCCAAGATATTGTTGATGATCTTTGCATCTGTATTCATCAGTGATATTGGTCTGTAATATTGTTTTTCGTAGCATCTCTGACTGGTTTATGTATCAAGGTGATGTTGGATTCATAAAAGCTATTTGAAAGTTGTGGTTCTCCTCCTAGCCCCCAACCAGCGGGGAAAAGGGGTTTTGAGAGCCGTCTCTTATTCGTGGGTCTGCTGGGCCGAGCCTATCTGAAGTGCCTGTGAAGGAATCTTAGAGAAGTTAGGACAAAGACCCAAGTCTTGTGGCTGATCAAGGGTGCTTTATTAGGCTCAAACAAGCAGTTATATAGTTTTGTTCAAGGAGGATGTGTCCCAAGACCATTGGTTACTTCAAACATACTTTTATCCAATTACATCTCAGATACGGGAACATAACCAGAAATGGGTACAGACACTTTACATTCAATTCTACTGGGCAATTAGGCATTGGTTAGTTCAAACAAGCTTTCCTACCAATCACATATTTGCTATAGGTATTCAGCAAAAAAGGGGGGAGCAAATCAAGGCATCTGTTATCTATTAGCAAAGACTTCTTTGTGAAGCACAACTCAGGAAGAGGGGAGGAAGGGTTGGAAAAAACATAACTCAAAGGATGAAACTATATATTTTTAAACTATACAAAGATATACCATCTGCATCCTGTCCCAGGCCCCCTGGCCTTGTTGTTAGCACAAGGGGCTAATTTTGTTGCAAGATTTCCTGTTAGCTCAGGGGCTAGACCTGCCAGATGTCGTGTATGCAGCTCAGTGAAATTTTCCACAGAGACAGAAGTTAAAGTTGATGGCCTTATTTTAGTGCAGGCTACAGCAGTCTCTTACAGGAAGTGTTGCTGTTTTTTCAATTTCCTGAAAGAGTCTTGCCAGGATTGGTAGAAGTTCCTCTTGAAAGGTTTGAAAGAATTCATTAGTAAATCCATCTGGGCCTGGACTTTTGTTTTTGGGCAGACATTTGATTACTGTCTTCATTTCCTCAATAGTGATGGGTGTGTTTTGATATACTACATCCTTTTCATTCAACCATGGAAGATTATAAGAGTCCAAAACTTTATCCATTTTTTTCAGGTTTTCATGTTTAATGGCATAGAGTTTCTCAAAGTAGTTTGTGATTACCCTTCGGATCTCTACCATATTAATAGTGATCTCTCCTTTTTCATTCCTAGTAGGAGTTATCAAGTTTCTCTCTCTCTTTCTTTGTTAATTTTGCCAATGGTCTATCAATCTTGTTTATTTTTTCAAAGCACCAACTTCTGCTTTCGTTGATCTTTTGGATTGTTTTCCGGGTTTCCATCCATTGATTTCTGCTCTCAGCTTTGTTATTTTCTTCTGTCTCCCTATTTTTGGGTTCTTTTGTTGAGTACTTTCTAATTCTATGAGCTATGTCATTAAGCTATTCAGGTATGCCCCTTCTTCTTTCCTGATGTGTGCTTGCAAAGCTATAAATTTTCCTCTCACTACCGCTTTTGCTGTGTCCCATATTTCTGATAGTTTTTTTCTCCATTGTCATTTGTTTCTATGAAAGTTCTGATTTTTCTTTGATTTCATCTCGGACCCACTCGTTACTCAGTATTAGGCTGTTTAACTTCCAGGTATTAAAGTTTTTCTTCTGTGTCCCTATGTAGTTCTTATATAATTTCAGGGCCTTGTGGTCAGCGAAGATAGCCTGCAAAATTTCTATCCTCTTGATATTATGGAGGTATGTTATGTGCTAGCATGTAGTCTATCCTGGAGAGTGTTCCATGTACATTAGAGAAGAATGTGTATCCGGGCTTCTGGGGGTGGAGTGTCCTGAATATATCTACTAGGCCTCTTTCTTCCATTTCTCTTTTCAGGTCTAGTATATTCTTATTAGGTTTCAGTCTGGTTGATCTGTCAAGTGTTGACAATGCCATGTTGAGGTCTTCCACAATTATTGTGTTGTTATTGATATTATTTTTTAGATTTGTCAACAATTTTATTAAATATTTTGCTGCCCCTCATTTGGTGTATATATGTTTAGGAGAGTTATTTCTTCCTGCTGTACGTAACCCTTGATTAATACAAACTGTCCATCTTTGTCCCTTACAACTTTCCTAAGTGTAAAGTTTGCATTATCTGATATTAGTATGGCCACTCCAGCTTTTTTATGGGTGTTGTTTGCTTGAATGATTTTCCTCCAGCCTTTGATTTTGAGTCAATGTTTGTTCTGACTATTCAGGTGTGTTTCTTGTAGGCAGAAGAAGGTTGGATTGAGTTTTTTGATCCATTTAGCCACTCTGTGTCTCTTAACTGGTGCATTTAGTCCATTGACATTGAGAGAAAGAATTATCCTGGGAGTTAGTGTCACCTTTATATCGAAGTTTGGTGTGTCTGTTGGTCAGTGTTGTCTTAAAGTAGGCCATTCAGTTTTCTTTTAAGAATGGTTTTGAGTCTGTAAAGTTTCTGAGATGTTGTTTGTCTGTGAAACCATGTATTGTTCCTTCAAACCTGAAAGTGAGTTTTGCTGAGTGCAGTATTCTAGGCGAAGCATTTATTTCATTGATTTTTGTCACTATGTCCCACCACTGCCTTCTGGCCTTGAGTGTTTCTGGTGACAGGTCTGCAGTAAATCTCAAGGATGTTCCCTTGAATGTAATTTCTCTTTTCGATCTTGCTGTTTTCAGAATTCTGTCTCTATCTGTGGGATTTGTCATTGTGACTAGAATGTGTCTTGGGGTGTTTTTTTTGGAGTCTCTTTTAGTTGGTACTGTTTGGACATGCAGGATTTGATCGCATGTATTCATTAGCTGTGGTAGTTTCCCTTTAATGATGTTCTAGACCATTGATTCTTCCTGGAGATTTTCTTCCTGGGTCTCTGGGACTCCAATGATTTTTACGTTGTTTCTGTTGAACTTATCATAGACTTCTATTTTCATCTGTTCCCATTCTTTGAGTAATTTTTCCATTGTTTGATCGCTTGCTTTAAGGTTTTTTTCCAGTTTCTTCTGCTGTATGGAATTATTATTCATCTCATCTTCCAGTGTACTAATTCTATCCTCAGCTGCTGTTAACCCATGGGAAATCTCAACCATATTTTTCTTCAATTAATCTACGGAGTTTTTCAGATCTGTTATTTGACTTGAAATTTCAGTTTGTAGTTTTCTGATTTCTATCTTCATATTCTCTATATTCTTATTAGTGTTCTCTTCTATACTTTCTTTCAATTCTTTGAACATCTTCCGTATTGTGACTCTAAACTCCTTATCTGAGAGACTGACTACTTGGTTGGTCATGTTCAAGTCATGTCTGGCACTGGCCTGCGTTGTTTCTCCATTGTCACACTTGTATTTTGGGTTTTTCTACGTGTGTGGTTGTATTCATTGGCTAAATAATGTGCATGCCAGGAAGTGGAAGCAGAGCGGCAATGTTCCTCTGGCTCCACACTTTCTGGACTTGTAACCCCACCTCCAAAGAAGGCTCCAGGATGGCAAGCCGTCTGCAGATAAGCCACACACAGGATGAAATCAGGCCAAAAATAAAGCACAGCACAGAAGCAGGCAGATAGGGGTGCTGGCATCTGAGTTCCAGCAGAGTTCAGGGGCTTCCCCTTTTTGGGTGTTTAAGCTCACCTACAGGGAAGGCTCCAGGGAAGGCGAGCCGTCCGCAGATGGGCCACACACAGGATAAAATCAGGCTGAAGATGGAGCACAGCACAGAAGACAGGCAGATAGGAGTGCTGGCATCTGAGTTCCAGCAGTGTTCAGCTGCTTCCCCTGTCTGCAAATGAGCCACATGTAGGATGAAATCAGGCTGAGAATGGAGCACAGCACAGAAGACAGGCATATAGGGGTGCTGGCATCTAATTCCAGCAGAGTTCAGCGGCTTCCCCTTTTTGGGTGTGTAAGCTCACCTCCATTGAACGCTCCAGGGAAGGCAAGCCATCTGCAGATTAACCACACACAGGATGAAATCAGGCCTAAAATGTAGCACAGCACAGAAGACAGGCTGATAGGGGTGCTGGCATCTGAGTTCCAGCAGAGTTCAGCGGCTTCCCTTTTCTGGGTGTGTAAAGTCAGCCATTTCTTACTCACTCACTCGTTCACTAGGTAGCTTCAGAATGCAATTTTTGGGGGGTTCACTTCCCAGGTCTCTGAGGAGAACTTCAAGGACTCAGAAAAGACAGCGAGCACAGGACAGGGTTCCCTTGAAGTCTCAGTTTCCTCAGAAGAAGCACAGCAGGGCGGAGACTCTGCAGGTGAAGCAATCGGCACTTCACCTGGCAGTCCCCACAGTCAGCCATTTCTTACTCATTCACTCGCTCACTGGGTAGCTTCAGAATGCGGTTTTTTGGGGGTTCACTTCCCAGGGCTCTGAGGAGAGTTTCAAGGATTCAGAAAAGACAGATGAGCATAGGACTGGGCTCCCTTGAGGTTCTCAGTTTCCTCAGAAGAAGCACAGCAGGGTGGAGACTCCGCAGGTGAAGCAATCAGCACTTCACCTGGCAGTCCACATAGTCAGCCATTTCTTACTCACTCCCATACTTAATTTCTATAGCTGCATTCAACTGTCACAAGTTCTCAGAACATAATCTACAACAGGATTTGTGCTATTTTCTGTGACTTTTGAACTGGGCAAATGCCTCTGCAAAAGTTTAGGCATGTATGCATGCCACACAAAAGAAAAGTTCATGCTGTGGGGAAAGACTCCATCTTGCACTTGCCCCTGACATCATATTTTCTATTTTAAATATACAATATTGTGATTTTTATTGAGGGGATACTTTTTAAAATAATAATTAATTAAATACTATAATAAATTATTTGGCGAGAAAAATGCTACTGGAGCTAAGTTACTTTCATTGCTCTAACGTGTTCTATCCCAGTCACTACCTATCTCAGGAGTGGTTCTTGAGCACAGAACCAGGAGTAAATCTGGAACACTAATTGGTGTTGTCAGCAAATCAAATAATAGTAACAACAATAATAGTGGACTTAATCCCAAATATTGTTATGTTAGATTTTATTATAATCTTTCAAATTAATTTCTTCATTATTCTGAAACCATAATGCATTAATCTATATTTTATCCAGATAGTAATTCCTCTTAAAATTATCAGGTAATAATTATGTACAGATATTTATTCATATAATAAACCTATTATTCTCATGAGTGTTATTTAAAACATAAGGGTTTTTTTTAAATAAAATACCTTACTAAAGATTTTAATAAAGCTATATGAGTTGACTTTAATTCAAAAATTCTGCCAAAATCATTATAGTTTTAGGATTTATTTCTCAAGGAAACTTTCACTGATA
Organism: Suncus etruscus; assembly: GCF_024139225.1. NCBI lineage: Eukaryota > Metazoa > Chordata > Mammalia > Eulipotyphla > Soricidae > Suncus > Suncus etruscus. The sequence goes on from NC_064854.1 coordinate 75,725,563, forward strand.
TGTCCTTTATTTCTGATCCTCTTTGAAGTTAATTCTTCTATTTTTAGAATATATATATAAATAGACTATGATAGTATCAATTTAAAGGTGTGAATTATCTTTTATTCTCATTTCTCTTGTTCTACAAAATACTTATATAGTAAACTAGAATTAGTATTAAACAAAACATTTTTTAGTTGAATTATCTACTCTGAGAAATCTTTTTGTTGTTACTAAATCAAAGAATCAGCCTAAAATTTTTTGTACTGATGTATTGAAATACTTTTTTGCTATTGATATTGTGTTCAAGTCTGATGGAAATTTGAAAACATTATTACAATCTGTGTTTAACATTACAAGATTTGACTACCAGATAATCAGATAATCTTTTTTTTCTTTGGTTTTTCGGGCCACACCCGTTTGATGCTCAGGGGTTACTCCTGGCTAAGCACTCAGAAATTGCCCCTAGCTTGTGGGGATCATATGGGACGCCTGAGGATCAAACCGCGGTCCTTCCTTGGCTAGTACTTGCAAGGCAGACACCTTACCTCTAGAGCCACCTCGCTGACCCAGCAGATAATCTTAACATTGGGTTGCTGTTTTCCACTAAGTTTGGATGAGTTTTCTGTTCTGTAATTTCAAACTCCTTCTGCTGATCAAATCTTGCTAATCTTTCTCAGTCATGAGAAATTTTAAATCCTGTTGTCTTCTGTGCAAATATTTTTACATTTTTTTAAACTTTATTTATGGATTGATTGATTGGTTTTTGGGCCACACCCAATGGCACTCAGGGGTTACTTCTGGCTCTGTACCCAGAAATTGCCCCTGGCAGGCTGGGGACCATATGGAATGGTGGGAAGTCAACCACATGCAAAACAAATGCCCTACAGCTATGCTATCTCTTCTGCCCCCTTCTGTGCAATATTTTTGAGCTATATGTTTACCATTCTTGTCAGATTTTTATTGGAATTTATTTGGTGAATCATTCTGAAACTCACACATTTTGCATTGAATGATTAGTATTCTTAGAAAACATGAGAGTTCTGTCTATATGGATAGCTGTAGATCAGTGTGTAGATCTCATTTCTCTGACACTGCACAGTGAATTCTACACTTATTCGCAACCTTGAATTTTCAGTTCTGCTTCTTCATAGAGAGAACAATACAGATAGTTGACTACATTCCTTTAAAATACCCAGGTGTGCTGTTCAGGTAGTAGTATGGTGTATTCAAAGAAATTACATTGAAATAATGTCTACTGCAATCTATTACTTGTTGAGAACAGATTTATCTGTTTCACATTATAAATTCAAAATGCACTTAGATTATACTTATTTTTATAAGAACATCTTTTACATTAATCATATTTTCATGCAAGCTCCAGACATTAATTCTATTTTTCTTTACAACTTCTAATGATATTCAGTTTATAGAAATTACAAATCACCTGGGACTTATTTCACATTTTACATCAGAACTTTTTAATTTAAATTTTTTTATTTCGGATGTTCTCAAAATGTACTACCAGTTATTTCTTCATATTTCTTCATATGATGTTAATATAATATGCTTTATTGAATTTAATTTTATTTTAAAAATGAGTTCTTGAAAGTGGGGTAACAGGCCTTTGGTTTATTTTCCTATAGTATATGTTACTGATAGTGGGGGTCTTTGGATGACTTGCTTGAAGCCAGGAGAGTGGCAAAAGTCCTGAGAAGTAACTATTGCTTTCTTTCTTATCCGAGTTTTTCAAGACTGTCACATTTTTCTCAGAAAAAAAAATTTAGGAGACAAATAGTGTAGTAATATAAAGTCTTTATTGGTAAGTTCTTCAAAACGGGTGTGAAATGGAGATAAAGAAAGAGAGTAACATGTTCAAGAGAGAGCCTGTCTAAAGTACAGCCAGGGGAGGCATGGGGAGGAGGGGGATATGGGACATTGGTAATGGGAATGTTGCACTGGTGAAGGGTGGTGTTCTTTACGTGACTGAAACCCAACCACAATCATGTTTGGAATCAAGATGCTCAAATAAAGATATTTACAAAGAAGCATAATAAAAAAAAGAATCAAGAACCCAAAGTCTGGTCCAAAGTATTAGAAGCAAGTTCAACTCCAATTAGGGCCATATTTATTGGCATAAACTACTCAGAGAAGCAGCTGTGGTGGAAGCTCAACACCTTGAAAGGCTCCCAAAAGTGTCTAGAAAATTGCAACCTAAGGTGTCCAAATAGGATGGAGGGAGGGGAGAAGTAACAGGTGTATCACATGAGTGTCAGGGTTAGAGTTTAGGGAACATTATACACCATTTGCAAAAGACTCTACCTCTAGGACTTTTTACACTCCCAACTCAATTCCTTGACATCTACTCTCCTAAATGGAGACCCAACCAACCATATATATTCCCTACTTCTAACCAGTATTGCCTCTATTATTTACCCTTTCAGGGGCTAATGCACACATCTCTTCACATTTTTCTCTGTTACACTTTAGGTATGATTTATTTCTGGTCCATTTCTTGTGACTAAGTTACACAGGATTCAACATTATGATAATAATGCTTGTCTCCAGATAATGAAAAAGTTACTTGGGATTCTCATAGCGAAGGTATTATATACATGCAAAATATTATAGCTCAAATCCATAAATAAAGAAATGAAGTTTCCTGGAATGCTATATATCTTACAAGAATGTTTGTAATCCTTTGTATTTACTGCTAAACAAGGTGGGCTACAAGAAAGAAGATATTTAAAGGCAAGGAAAAGTTCAATGAGAAAAAATAACAAATTGGAAAATAAGAGCACTTCATTTTGTACTTTGGAAAAAGGCAGCTTGGTAAACATGCAACAGGACTCCCTGTTTGATTTCTGCAAAGAAAATATAACCAACAACAGACTTGGGGACATTCTTCAACGAGGACATTTCTATATTTGTTTACTTTTTGATTTGCAGCTGTAAAAGAAACACTGTGCTGAACTGGAGAGCATTAATTTGGAAGAATTTGACTTAGCTCTCAAAGAACTGAGGCCATAACCTGACCTAAAATGAATGAAAAGATTTATCACTGAAAAGACTTGAGGTAAAATTGTGGGGGGATGCAGTGAGGGCAGAGAAGGGACCACTGTGACAATGAGAGTTGGAAATGATCGTTCTGGACTAGAACTGGGTGTTGAAAGCAGATACAGTGATATGCATGATATTCTTACAGTATCAGCTTGCAAATCAAAGTGTCTAAAAGGAAAAAAGAGAAAAAGAGAAGATGAAGACGAAGAAGGAAGAAGATGAAGAAGAAGAAGAAGAAGAAGAAGAAGAAGAAGAAGAAGAAGAAGAAGAAGAAGAAGAAGAAGAAGAAGAAGAAGAAGAAGAAGAAGAAGAAGAAGAAGAAGAAAAGATGTCTGTCACAGATTTAAACAGCGCAAGGGTAGGAGCAAGGTCAGGAGGGAAACTAGGGACATTGGTGAAGGGTTTTGTACACTATATGACTAAAACTCAATCATGAAAAACACTGTATTATGAACAACCTTGTAAACCCTGCATTTTAAATAAAGTGATTTTTAAAAATCAAAAAACAAGAGAGAGTAACATGCTCAAGAGAGACAGCAGGATTCTCCAATTCTGGAGAAAGCCCAGTACATTGATTTAATTAAAATATCAAAATACACATACAAGGAGAAGTGATGTGGGTGACATCTGCTAGGGCATATACACAAGCAACACATATGTGCACCAACTTGACTTTTATTGGGATTTTGGGGGTGGCTTTCTCTCTATGGAATACAGAGTTTGCCACAGAAAAGTTTCAATTATTCTTATGCGCCAATCTCTGTGGCTTGAGATGGTACCTCATAGTTTTGTTTTGCATCTCCCTGCTGATTAGTGATGTGAAGCATTTTTTCATGTGTCTTTTGGCCATTTGTATTTCTTCTTTGACAAAGTTTCTGTTCATTTCTTCTCCCCGTTTTTGATGGGATTAGATGTTTTATTCTTGGTGCACATTACAAAGAATGAGAACAAGCAGTGCTGGCTGGGATGTGGAGAAAAAGGAACTCTTATCACTACTGTTGGGAATGCCGTGCAGTCAAACCTTTATGGAAAGCGATATGGAGATTCCTCCAAAAACGGAAATTGAGCTCCCATATGATCCAACTATACTACTCCTAGGGATATACCCTATGAACACAAAAATACAATACAAAAATCTCTTCCTCACATCTATATTCATTGCAGCGCTATTTACAATAGCCAGACTCTGGAAACAACCAAGATACCCTTCAACAGATCAATGGCTAAAGAAACTGTGTACATATAGACAATGGAATATTATGCAGCCTTCAGGAAAGATGAAGTCATAAAAAATTCCTATACATGGATGTACATGGAATCTATTATGCTGAGTGAAATAAATCAGAGGGAGAGAGATAGAAGCAGAATAATCTCACTCATCTATGTGATTTAAGAAAAATAAAAGACATTTTTGCAATAATTCTCGGAGACAAAAGAGAGGAGAGCTGGAAGGTCCAGCTCACTACATGAAGCTCACCACAAGAGTGATGAGTGCAGTTAGAGAAATAACTACATTGAACTATCATAACAATGTGAACAAATGAGGGAAATAGAAAGCCTAACTAGAGAACAGGTGGGAGTGGGGTGGGGAGGAGGGAGATTTGGGATATTGGTGATGAGAATGTTCCACTGGTGAAGGGGGGTGTTCTTTACATGACTGAAACCCAACTACAATTATATTTGTAATCAAGGTGTTTAAATAAAGATATTAATAAATAAAGTGGATTGGTTGAATTTCCTTTTTATATTCCTTATTGAACTTTGATGCTGCTAGAAAATACCTTTGCTTTCAGTCTTTATTTACTTTGGGAAGGGGTCTGGCTTTCTTTTGGTCTGCAGTAGTGGAAGAAAAAGTTCTTACTTATTAGGCCTTAGAGAAAATGGGATAACTCATTCAAATCCCATCTCATTCATCTCAAGAGCTTTTATTACATCTCAGGTATTTATTTTTGTGGGAGGTCCTTCCATACCTACCTGCCTGTCTCAATATAGTTTCAAATTCTAGAATTTCTTCACAAGTATACAATACATTACATTTTTTGTTTAACTGTTTAATTTTTAGGTGTACACCTGATGGTATTGATGTGTTCCTTCAGGTTGTGTGCCAAGGGGGCTTAGGAGACTATATTCAGTCCTGAGGTTTGAACTGGAATATCCCACTGGCAAAGCACACTATGTATATTCAGCACCTTTTAATCATACACTTAAAACACTTGAGATCAGATGTGGAGTAGGAAGCCCAGTTCACACACCCCACCACTGTCAAAGCATCACTGTACCTGTGTATATGAACAGCTACATGATTCCAGGAGAGCATAGTAAGGAGCTAATGCCCAGAAAGTAAAGATATAGAGCCACGGGAAGGATAACAGGTTATATTCTCAGTTCACATGCTCAGCACTGGCGAAGTATGCACTTGTATATATGTGAACATGTTTCATTTCAAAAGCCTTCAGCATAAAGGAGCAGATCACTAAAAGAAGAATTTAAAATTATCCATTAAGTTTGAGACAGCAAAATTCCATCCTCTGTCTTATTTTCTTAGGGTAATCAGTTAAGAGAAACCACACTTTTCTATGCAGAATTGACCTCATCACTAACATTCACATAGCACTATGCACTATGAACATAGTAATTTTGTACTAAAGGATGAGGTAAACATTCTTGAGAGTATTCACAGTAACAAAAATTCTTTGCTCTCCCTGATGAGAAATTTAAAATTTAAAATTACTATAGTCATCCAATGAATATAATTAAAGAAAAAGTAGAGATCTCTAACAAGAAATTACAAAGTATAATGAAACTTTTAAAAGAAGTTACAAAACTTAATATAATAGTAGGAGAATAAAAATTAGGAGAATTAAAAGCAACATATAGAAAGCAGATAATTGAATCAGTAAAATCAAAGATAAGATACAAAAAATACTCTCAAAAGAAAAATATAAATAAAATAATTAAATACACAAAAACACCAGAAGTCTTCAGAAAAGCTTTACGAAAAGAATACCTAAAACATAGGGGTTTTATGAGAGAAACTAGAGTAAAAGCAGTTTTAGCAGGGATAATATATTCAAGAAATTCCCTAATATTATGATCAACATATAACCTCAGTTCTTGAATGTTCAGAGTCTAATACATAATAATTAATCCAAATAGGGTGTAATAAATATGCAAAACACCAAATAAAGTTCATCCAAGGAACAGCAAGAGCAAAACAAAAAAAAAGTACTAATACATGAATCACTACGAGGTTCATTGAGGATTTTTCAAATGAAAGTTAACTGATTAGAAATAGATGAATGGTATAGCCAACACACAAATCGTAATACATATCTAGGTAAGAATACTTTATTCATTTATGTTACAGGAAAGACATGATGAAAAAGAAGAGTTTTATTAATTATAGGCAATAAAGCAGTGATATAGTATGCAATGTGGATATAGTAAAAAGGCAGACAAGAATCCGAAGAGACAAAGACTACACATACACCCAAATCCATGCAAAAGGTTGGCATTAAATGTAATGGCCTGCACATACTAGATAGTTCAGTTTTGAATTTATAAATGGTTTATTTATTAGATTAAATTCAGTCTTCTGTTTACAGGGACACACTTTAAGTGTTATACTTAAAGCAAAAGTCTTCCAAAAGACTGGAAGAAAAATACAAGTAGAAACTTTAACAGGCTGAAATAGCCATATTTATATCACATATGCCCAGCACATTTATATCAAACAAACTTATATCAGAGTTTAACTGAAAAAATCAAATTTAGAGATAAACATTGTATAATAATGTAAATGTTCTATACATCAAGAAGAATTATAATTAACATATATGTATGGATCAAGGGAATATAAAGTATATAATGTAATACACTTGATGGAAAATATAGAAAGAAACACAATGGCAATATAAAATGTTATTACCACTTTCTAGTCATTGTATAGTAGAACTTGACACAGATGATAAAGATATGGGGATAATAAAAGATCAAAAACAAGTACTGTCCTTAAATTGGTTAAAAGGACAGTACCTTTAAAAACTGAGTGCACGGGGCCGGAGAGATAGTACAGCGGCATTTGCCTTGCAAGCAGCCAATCCAGAACCAAAGGTGGTTGGTTCGAATCCCGGTGTCCCATATGGTCCCCCGTGCCTGCCAGGAGCTATTTCTGAGCAGATAGCCAGGAGTAATCCCTGAGCACTGCCCAGTGTGGCCCAAAAACAAAACCAAAAACAAAAACAAAAACAAAACTGAGTGCATAAACTTCCCCATGCACAAAAACCAATTCTTTAAGATGAGATGCTGGGACACAAAACAAATATACCCAAAATCCAGAAAGTAAAAATAATACCAAAAAAGATAACATTTATGTGAAGATGCCATTAAATTGTAAATGTAAAATATTCAAATATTACTGCAAATTATATTTCTGAAAAAAAAATACACAGTTAAAAGTGGAAATTAATGCAAATTATTATTGGAAGGCCTGAAAAGATTGTACAGTGAATAAAGTGTTTGCTTTGCATGTGATCAACACAGGCACCCCTTATTAAATTCTGAGCAATATCGAGTCATTACTGAAAGCAAGCAAGCCCTGAATACAGACAAAAAAATATCCAAACAAATAAAGATTATTGGATAAAACAACAAAAACACAAACTACAATCATTTGAGAAAATGCAAATATTGTACCAGGAGTAAAATTTATAGCAATGGATGTGTTACTCAAAAGCATGAATGAGTATAAATAAATGGCCTAACCTAATATCTCAAGAAACTATAAAACAGAGCAGAGTTGTTGCTCAGCTATAAAGTTTAAGTCTTATTTACTTGAGTCCTAGGTTCAGTTCTTGGTTTCAGAAAAAGAAAAGACAAAGAGCCTAGAAATTGAACAGGAAAGAGAGTACAAAGTAAATAGAAAGAGTAAAATAATAAAAATTAAAAAATAAACAAATGAGAAGCCAGAGTGATAGCACAGCAACAGGGCATTTGCCTTGCATGCATGACCCAGGATGGACCTAAGTTCAATCCCTGGCATCCAATATGTCCCCGATCCTGCCAGGAGCAATTTCTGAGCACAGATTCAGAAGTAACTCCTGAGCATTGCCAGGTGTGACTCAAAAACTACCACCCCCCAAAAAAGAATGATTAACAAATGAATTGAAAATAAATAACACAACATATGAGACTGATGAATCAAGACCTATTTTGTAAAAGATCGAAAAACCATGCATTAGAGTCACAAAATAAAGAGAGAGCTCTTTATTGAACTGCATCAGAAATAAAAGAATACTAATCACAATGGATACATTAAAAAAAAAGATTATGGGTCCAGAAGTATTCTACAGTGGATATGCTCTTATTTTTTCAGCTTGACTCAGTTCAAACCCAGATCGACATATGTTCCCTGGAGTCCCACAACGACTGATCCTCATATGCAGAGCTAGGAATTCCACCTCTAAGTGTAACCTCATACCACTTCCCAAAACACGAAAGGTAAAGATCTCATGTATGATTCCAATAGTCAACATTTTGTCACCCCTGAATTAGATAATTTATTGAAATTAATAAATGTATAGTGTATAATAATAAATTATAATATTTTGTACAATGTAATTTTAATAATAAGATCTTTAAAAGTATCTCATGTATTCTATATCATTATTCATTTTATCTGACACATAAATAAAAGTAAAATTTTGCTACACAGTTATTCTCTGAATTGGCAAATAAGTACTGAATGCCAGAATTTTGGACTGTGCATTTTTATAAACCCTAAGTCCAGGAAAAATAAATTCTAGTATTAACTAAGAAAATGGTAAAACTTGAACGTCATTAATTTTTCCTAGTTAAGTGATTTAAGAATTATGATCATGTAGATTACGAATTCTATCTGAAGAATTCAGGTCAACTACTTTAATATATAACTACAATATTATTGTTGTGTTTCCATTAGTGAATTTGTTTAAAGCTATATTTTCCTGTTAAAATGCCTGCATTTTGCACAAAATTTGAAATGTGTAATGTCTTGAGTTATATAGATAGTACAGAAATTAGGGCTTGCCTAGCAGAAATGCAAACTTTATTTTGCCCCTGGCAACACTTATAGCTCCCTGAGTAACACCAGACAATCCAAGTACCTCCCCTCACCAAAAATAAAATATCTGTAATTCACTTACATATTTTATGACCTTGTATCAAAAATTTAACAGTCATGAAATTTACAGGGAAAAATTTATTTTTAATACTTATGTTTTATTTTTTGTTATTTGTAAAACTTATGAAAAAATAAAGCTAATGGTTGACAATTGGCAGGAACAAATACATATTAGTTATATACTTAAGTGAGTGAGTATGCACTGCATACTGAAAATCTTAATAGAAATGTTACCCCAAAAAATTAAAAGAGTATGTATAGTTGGCAGAATAGCAATTATGCTGCATTCCTCATGTATAACTAAAACAGATTTCATTTGTGTCACCACATGACCCTCTGTTCCTGGGTGTGATCTTGGATTTTTTTTTCAGAACAGTGCATAGATAGTCCTGGTGGTACCTGGCATCAGAGGAAGAAAGCAACCCTGACAATTGACCTACTGTTCAGCTTGCCTGAATATAACTAGAAATAACTCGAGTCCCCCTGATCATGGCTCTAGAGGTTAAAAATCAAAAGTTAAGCAAATATAAAAATCTGGAAGCATTTTTACCCAAGAAATTTTAAGTAATTACTGTTTGCAATTTTTGGGGGGTTCCACATATACTGTTGCTAAGAGCGTACTCCTGGTTCTGCTGCTTGTTATTATACCCAAATTTTCTGCATGTATATCAAGCTATTTATCCACTGTTCTATCAAATCCAAGAGGATATAATTTTTAATAATTTGAGTCTGGGAGTTATTAGAGGTCAGGACAACATGCTTACAGAACCCTGGTTCAATTCTTGGCATAACAAAAGCCCTGTGACCACCTCTAGGTGAAGCTTAGAAACCCCCAGTGTCTTAGAAAGAAATCTTGATGATCTCTAACTCCAAAAGCATAGCCCTTCTGGTCTCTGTTTCCAAAGCATTGCATTTCCTGGACATTTAGTGCTTAAGATTAGCTAGATATTACTAGGCCTAGTAATTCCCCTCAGCATTTCTCTGGAGACCGCTTCAAAAAATAGACAAAATTTAAGACAATACTCTATATTTTAGCATTAAAATATTTTTTCAAATTAAACAATTTACCTCCTAATAAGTATGAGGCATAGAGAGAAGCATGATAAAATATATACCCACTTTCCTCACTGTAATATCATCACTATTAGCACTAATTATAAAATTTAAATAAACGGGAAATGACTTTTTTAAATCAAATACTACATGTATTAGTGTAAAAATGGTTGATATTTAATTATTCTGCTATATTTTAAAGAAGATTTTAATATTTAAGTCTATTTACTTTTTGTCTAAAACTTCAGATTTACTGGATTATAGATATGAGCACTGTAAACTTAAAAGCTGCCCTTTTATAAACAAAACTAGATCCCAAAGATTCATCTTTATTCAGTTTTGAATATTAATATACTCATTTTACTTATAAATCTCCTAAAGAATTAAAGTCCAGGAACAGATGTGTTTGCAGATAAGTTTTATCAGTCATTCATAGAAGAGTCACTAATATTGATTCTTAGACTCTTCCAAAATATCAGAGACTGGAATTCTTCCTAATAATTTCTATTAAGCTAACATTACATTCATCCTCAAAGTTGACAGAGACATTACAAAAAAAAATATTGCAGACCCATCCAACTGATTAACATTGATCCAGAAATCCTTAACAAAATCCTAGCAAACAAAATATAAAAATACATCAGCAAGATCATGCATCATGGGGCCGGGCAGTGGCGCTAAAGGTAAGGTGCCTGCCTTACCTGCGCTAGCCTAGGACGGACCGCGGTTCGATCCCCCGGCATCCCATATGGTCCCCCAAGCCAGGAGCGACTTCTGAGCGCATAGCCAGGAGTAACCCCTGAGCGTCACCGGGTGTGGCCCAAAAACCAAAAAAAAAAAAAAAAAAAAAAAAAAAGATCATGCATCATGACTGAGTTTCATCCCAGGGATGCAAGGATGGTGCAATAGACACAAATCAATCAACATCATGCACCACATCAATAAAATGAAGAATAATAAACACATGATCATGACAATTAATGCAGAGAGAGCATTTGAAAAGATCCAACACCCATTCATGATTAAATCCCTCAGCAAAACAGGTGTGAAAGGAGCATTCCTCAAGACAGTAACAGCTATCCATAAAAATCCCAAGCCAACATTATTCTTTTTTTAAAAAAAGTTTATTTATTTATTTATTGCTTAATTGATTGATTGATCGGTTGTTGGGCCACATCCAACGGTGCTTAGGGGTTACTCCTGGCTCTGTACTCAGATATTACCCCTGGAAGGCTAGGGGCCCAAATGGGTGCTGGGAATGAAACTGTGTCCCTCCCGGGTCAGCCTCATGCAAGGCAAACACCCTACTCCTGTGTTATCTCTCCAGCCCCAGGCAACATTTTTCTTAATGGTGAAAAACTAAAAGCACTTCTACTAAGGTCAGGCATTGTCTCCAGTCTTATCCCATATAATAGTAGAAGCTCTAGAAATATCAATCAGGCAAGATAAGTAAGTCAAAGAAATTCAAATATTAAAAAAAAGAGGAAGGAAAACTGTCTATTTGCAGATGTCATTATGATATACATTGAAAACCCTAAAGAGTCAATATGAAAAAGCTCCTAGAAACAATAAACCAATACAGAAAAGTGACTGGCTACAAAATAAATACACCAAAGACAGTTGCATTCCTTTATATAAGTAGACTTAAAGAAGAAAGAGATCAAAATGTCTATCCCATTTAAAATAATGTCCAAGACTATCAAATACCTAGGAATTACCCTAACAAGAGAGGTGAGAGACCTATACCATGAAACTTCAGAATACTTAAGAATAAATTGAAGAATACCAAAGGAAATGAAAAAACATTCTATGCTCATGGATCTGAAGAATCAATATTATCAAAATGACCGTCTTATCTACCCTACTATATAGATTTGGTGTAATCCCTATTCAAATTCAGACAACATTCTTCAGGACTTAGAAAATTAAACAGAAAGTTTGTGTGGAACCATAAAAGACCTAGGATAAATAAATCCATATTGAAAAACTAGAAATTGGGAGATATCTCATTAACTTACTTGAAACTCTACTAAAAATTCATAGAGATCAAAACAGCATGATATTGGAAAAAAGACTTTTAGACTAATAGGTCAGAATTGAGTATCCAGTGACAAACACCCATGAATATGGTCAATTTATTTTTGCAAAGGAGCCAATAATTTGAAATTGAATAAACACAACAAATGGTCTCTTCAACAAATGGTCATGAAAAAATTGTATAACCAGTTATAATAAATTAAAGACTGATCCATATCTTACACCTTACACAGTCAATTCAAGGTAGATTAAACACTTTTGGATTAAACCCGAATCTATAAATTCACTTGAGGAAAACATAGGCAGAACATGCCAAGACTAAGACCTCAAAGAAGTCTCTGATGATAAAAATGCCACTATAGCATCAATTCTGAATAAAAGGAACTACATCAAACTGAAAATTCTGTATGAAAAAAGAAACACAGGTTAAAAATAGAAGACAGTTGACTGAATGGGAGGAAATTTTGCTCTCAACATATCAGATAAATGTTTGATATCTAGGATATACAAAGTACTCACAAAGGATAATGCCACAAAACCTAAAAAAATGAGAAGAGCAAATGAACAGAAATGTCTCTATGAAAACCAACAGATGGCCAATAGACACATGAAAAAAAATGCTCATCATCACTTAACCTTAGGGAACACTAAATCAAGACTATGAGATAGCAGTCTCAGGTGCAATGGTATAGAACAAAAAAGGAGAAAACTAAGTATACAAACTAACATTAACAATAATGGACTCACGAGACCCAAACTTTAACAATTAAAATTTTAAATTGGTCCATTTTACTGGCAGGCTGGGGGGCAAAACGTGATGGTAAGGAATGCACTCTGGGAATATGGTGGAGGGAAGTCGACACTGGTAATGGCATTGGCCCTAATCCATTGGGGGCATAGGGATTCCTCTCCCTCTCCGGGAATTTTGGAATGCACAATCTATGGTTTCACAGCTGGTGCCCAAACAGGAAACTCTTCATCTGTGGGTTAAATGTTCCTTTGGGGAATCCTGTCTGCTCTTTGTGGATGGATGATGTTGGTGATTAAGTGGATAATTCCACCCTTTTGTAGAAAATTTGATTCTGTGTGATTTAGAGCTTTGGCTCTAAGTTGGCTGTGGACTGAAGTGCCAGGGAAATTATTCGATTATATTACTCGCTTTCCTTCTCAGATATAACCATAAAAATTACTGGAGTTGCTATTGTTTAAACATTCTCCTGATAGGCATGTGGCTAGGCTGGGAATTAAAGGAGAAAAGGATAAGCGTTCCGAAATACCTTTCATTTTAAAAGACAAAGGTATTTTTCTTTTAAGAATACAGGCCCAAGTAAAAGGTTTAGACACTGGCAATTTGTCAATTATCTCTAATACTATGCCAAAAGAAAGTTGGCTCAAGCCAAAAATCTAGAAATTGACAATTCACCATATATATATGTATAAAATACTAGTCCATAACTACCAATATTAAAGTCACAGGCTAGTCTTAATTCCATTAGTAATGGAGAGATAAATGTTTTACAATCTGAGGCTGAGTCATAAGATGAATTATCACCTCCTCCATACCCACAGACACCTTTTAGGAAAACTGGCATTGATAACCTAGACTAAGTACCCTCCCATAAGGAGAATGAACCAACCTATATACCTTTAGATATTGATAGATAAGTAAATTTAAATAGACATTTTCTGAATATGGCCCAATTTCAGTGTATTGTGTTCAACTTCTTCAGTTTTAGTGTGAAAAAGCACCTTGAACTCTCCATGATTTTCAGACAATTGTTAAGCTATGTTTGAGTACTCCTCAAGGTGTTAAACGGGAAATGTTTTATGCTGAGGGAATTAAGGCAAAGCTTTATAGTCCAAATAATACCAAAAAAGTGATATCAGGTATTATGAGCTCCTGATGGGGGGGGGAGTGAATTCTCTAATGCAGAAATAAAGGGCAAATTACCATATACTGTTTTGGATATTTTCAAGAATATTGTGTTAATAGCTTGGGAGCGAATTGATACATTAGAAGAATATGTAGGAAGTTACATAAAAATAACCCAGGGTAATTCTGAGCCGAAAACATTTTCACAGGGAAGCTACAACAAGATGCTCTTAAATTACAAATGAAGGACCAGACTGCTCAGAAGGTTATTGACAAATCTTTAGCTTTTGAAAATGCTAATGAAGCTTGCAGTGTGATTTGATTTTGCGGCCATTCAGGGAGTCAGAGGACCTAATGGTTTACCTTAAGGCTTGTTGGAATTTGTCAGTAACCCCTCAGTTCTCTTCCCCCTGGGATGACTTATGCAACAAAGAAGCAAACCCCAAGGGAACAAGATAAAATAAGGAAACCTGGACTTTTCCCCAGATGCTAGAGAGGATTCCACTGGCCTCAAACATTGTTTTACATCTTTGAGTCTTAATGCAAATTACCTTGAGAAAAGGCAAAACACAGACCTTTGGACTCAGATACACTGTTTCCATTGTGGGTAGCCTGGACACTTGCATAAATATTGCAGATTGTTTTCCAATACTGCTACCTTGGGGCGGAAACGTTCTATGCAGGGAACTGGCAAAGGGCCCAGTCCCTGGCCACTCAAAATCAGGGATCCCCCTCCCACCAACAATTATGCTTCCCAGTCTAGCCCAAGAAAACACTGTTGCATAAATGATCTCAACCCTGCTACCTCCAGAAAGGGAGCCCTTGATATTCCATGAACTGAAATTTTAAATATCTCTCTGGGGCTAATGTCTTTACAAGTTGAGAACTGGGAAAACAAAGCCAACCCCCAATGGAGGGGTAAAGCCGGTTTAGGAAGCAACGGGGAAACACCTTTGTAACATGTAAACCAAAGGAACCAATTGAGAGACATCGAATTAGAAAGCAATTATGAGGACCAATCCAAAGGCCTCTACCAACAGTATTCCATTGTTTTCATTTGTATTTCCCTGACGATAAGTGATTTGGAACATTTTGTCATGTGTCTTTTGGTCATCTGTATTTCTTCTTTGAGGAAATTCTTGTTCATGTCTTCTGCCCACTTTTGGGTGGGGTTAGAATTCAGCGTTTTTCAACCACTGTGCCAATGGCACACACCATGAGATATTGTCTGGTGTACCATGGGAAAAATTCCGATTTCATCCATAACATGCAGCTTCGGCATGCTTGTTCTATTTGTGAGCAGAAGCACATGTTACGGAATATAAAAACTAAAGACACAGAGAGATGAGAGCTATTGACGAAGTGCTGTGTGTCTTTCTTTGATTCCTGCTAGAATATCAGCTTTGTGTTCAGCCAAACAGACCCAGGTTTTTCACTGAGTAAGTAAACAGAAATATGAACAATTATAAAATACTTTATTATTTCATAATAGAGAATTATAAAATAATTTCTTTGTGTTCATTTGATTCCTATTCAAGAGAATTACTTTATATATAGTCAATATAGAGTTAAATAGTTTTTAACATTTTCTGATGGTGGTGTGCTTCGTGATTTTTTTTTATGAAAAAAATGTGCCTTTGCACAAAAAGGTTGGAAAACACTGGGTTAGATGATATTTTACTGCTGAATTCTATCAGACTTTTATGTCTTAGATATTAATCTCTTATCAAGTGGTTATTGTATAGTAGTTTTTCATATTCCACGGGTAGTCTTTGTATCCTACTTACCATTTCCCTAGAGATGCAGAATCTTGTCTGTTTAATGTAGTCCCATTTATTTATCTTTGCTTACATTTGCTTGGACAGTGGTGTTTCCTCCACAAAATGCCTTTAGTTTCAATGTCATGGACTATTAAATTCGATGCTTCTTCTTAAGTCTGTTTATTACCTTCACCAATTTTGTGCCTTTAAATATTCCTTCTGCATGTGTCATTGTTTTGAAAGAATTAGTTTTATTTTTACAATGGATGCCTACACAAGGTTTCTATTTATGCATCTAGACTGTAGACTGACCTGTCTTGTTTATTTTGCAGAAGTGCAAATTAACTATTGCAATGCCATTTTGATTGTAATTCTTTGAATGGCTAGAAAGAGAAGATACATTCCTATAATGATAGTAAATGGGAGTTAGAAAAAGAACTACTCAGAAAGAGAGCTCCACAGTTCTGCTTTTGTAGACACTATTCATTCTAAAGCCTGCATTATAATTTTATGTTCTCTTCTCTGTAACATGATCTAGGAAGAGGTGTGTAGACTCAGACAATAAAACAGCTCCTTACCGAAAATACTTTGAATCAGAAATTGTTTTTTTTTCTAGGGCACAGTTTCTAACCATCTTGAACTGTTTAATCCTGTCTAAAAGGCATTAATTTTTATATTTTCCTTTAAGTAATTGCATGTGATTCCCACCACTGATCTAACAATAATTTTATTTCTGCATTCCGTTCTTTTATATAGTTACCCATCTTAGATTTGTAGATGCCTGGACTTCTCATGAAAAGCCAAGTTGAGCTTATCACAGTTTTATTTAATATATAAGTTGGGTATGGTCAAGTATTAGCTGGAATTTTTCTTGCTGGACACTATTTTTAATATTTACAGGAGAATGAAAAAACACATTTAAAATAGTTTTATGATACTAATACCCAATAATAGAGAAATATTAGAAATAAGCTATGATCTCAAACTAAATTATGATTTTGAAGAATGAAAGAATAAAGGTATTTTATTTAAACAACATAAATTCTAGTTTTGTTAGGTACCTTCTATAAAACCACACTATTACATTATCCAAATCTGTAATTTCAGAAGCTGAAGAAAAAAATTGCTTTTGTGAATTGGGTACTATTTGAAAAATAGCATAAATGTGTGCACAAATATCTGTATAATATACTTTAAAATAATAAAATTATGATTTTTATTTTAAGCTTATTAACAAAAATAAAATAGTACAGTGCTGAAAATATTGCTACTCTTACCTTCTTAATAAAGTGTATGTCAGTTGTATCTGAAGTATCGTATTTATTCCAGTATAACGCGCACCATGTATAATGCACACTCCTAATTTTCGATTAAAAATCGGTATAAAATTTTGTTTCACACCCAACCAAGATGCCCTTCAACAGATGAATGGCTAAAGAAACTGTAGTACATATACACAATGGAATATTATGCAGCGGTCAGGAGAGATGAAGTCATGAAATTTTCCTATACATGGATGTACACGGAATCTATTATGCTGAGTGAAATAAGTCAGAGAGAGAGAGAGAAAAACGCAGAATGGTCTCACTCATCTATGGGTTTTAAGAAAAATGAAAGACATTCTTGCAATAATAATTTTCAGACACAAAAGAGAAAAGAGCTGGAAGTTCCAGCTCACCTCAGGAAGCTCACCACAAAGAGTGATGAGTTTAGTTAGAGAAATAACTACATTTTGAACTGTCCTAATAATGAGAATGTATGAGGGAAGTGGAGAGCTTGTCTAGAGTACAGGCGGGGGTCGGGTGGGGAGGAGGGAGACTTGGGACATTGGTGATGGGAATGTTGCACTGGTGATGGGTGGTGTTCTTTACATGACTGAAACCCAAACACAATCATGTATATAATCAAGGTGTTTAAATAAAATATAAAAAAAAATTTGTTTCACACCAAGCATTGTAATTGACAAAAAAAGTTGTTGAGGGGCCGGAGAGATAGCATGGAGGTAAGGCATTTGCCTTTCATGCAGAAGGTCATCGGTTCGAATCCCGGCGTCCCATATGGTCCCCTGTGCCTGCCAGGAGCAATTTCTGAGCATGGAGCCAGGAATAACCCCTGAGCACTGCCGGGTGGACCCAAAAACCACAAAAAAAAAAAAAAAAAAAAGTTGTTGAACAAGTGCGACCATGATAAAAATCATTTATTGACAACGTAAACTGGTATAAACACAACACCAAAATAAAATGACCAGTAACAATATTTATTTAAAATGCTTCAAAGTCAGATTCATCATCAGATACACTAAAGAGTTGTTCCCATTCTTCTCGAGTTAACTTTTCATCAGTATCCCAGTTGGTAGGAACATCCGTTTCTCCAGTTTCTTCGCTTCCTTCTGAGTCTGAATTCCACAGCAGGTCATCTTCTGTACTGTCCATTTTATGCTGATGCCTGTCTTCAAAAAACTCTTGATGATCATTTTATTTGGTATGTCTTCCCATGATTTTTGAACCCAGGATGTCATGAGAGATAGGTCAGGTTTCTTGAGGTTATTTTTTTCTTCGCCCTCCCATACAGTGCGTTGCTGCAGCCCGGAAAAGGCACAGTGCGAACTCACAATTCGCCTGCACCCTCATTGGACCGGCTGCCATTGCCACCCCACCCCAGCCTTCGTTTATAATGTGCACCCAAACTTTGATTTCTTTTTTTGGTAGAAAATTTTACGTGTTATACTCGAGTAAATATGGTACCTTAGATGTAATATAGAAACTGAATTTTTAGTGAAGATAAATTTAGTGAATTTTTAGGTATAGTTTTATTTTATGGGGTGGGGGATTTGGGCTACACTCAGCAGTGTTCAGGATTTACTCTTTTTTCTGTGCTCATAAATCACTTCTGGCAGGCTCTAGTGACTATATGTGATGCTGTGGATAAACCATGGTCAGCCAAGTTCAGAGACAAAAGTCTTACCCATTATGCTATTGCTCTGGCCCCTACAGATAATATTAGGCATTTATAGGTTGTAGGCCTCTCTTACAACCCACTAAAAATCTGCTATGTAGTGTGAAAACAGGACTAGCAATGTATTTCCACAACATATTTCCACTAGCAATGGCTAATCAGCTTTCCTAAAATCAGAAATTTTTCCCACAAGATACCTGTTTTTCTTAATTTTCATGACTTCCTTTTTTCTTTAGTGTAGTCATATTTCAGTGGAATTTATATTGTATAGTAACTAATGCTTGTTTATTTAAAATCATCTTATCTTTTGCATGTTAATTTTTATTTTAAAAAGTTTTTTATTATGTATTTTAACTAAAAGCATCTGTTTTATGACTTTCAATTTTCATCTCTAAGATTGTGAACTTGTTATTCTGAAAATGTTTTCAAGAGTATAACTTGAATATTTATTGATGAAAGCACATAATTCATGCTATTGTTTCTTAATATAAATATTTAAAGTAAAGAGTCACATTTTTTCCCTAGAAACTCTTCTTTGTATAGATAGAAATAATCTCCCAAACATATCTCAGAGAACCAAAGGCCACTACCAGTAATACTTCACCAACCTGGCTGTATTGGTTTAATGATGAATCCAAGAATGCTGTGCTGCTTGGACACTGAAGTGGCAGCGTTAATCAGATATCTCTAAAACTATATCTAGCAGTGTTTCAGTCCCCCAGGGATATATCTGGGGGATGTTAAAGAGGTATTGAGGTCCAGGGTAGCTGACTAGTCATATAGGTTAATACCTCTAATAATTCCTTGGCATTTTAATTTTATAAGTTTGAGTGTGATTTTGTATCATAATTTTATTTTTGTAAGTTAGGTATGCTCAATTTAGTTCTGCAAAGCTTGATACTTTAACATTTAGAGAATGTGCTTACTATTTTCTCTTTTGATAGAACACTTGCTGAAAAGCAATATAAGATCTATGTGTAGGTTTTTCTTTAAATCTTTAAATCTAGAAGAGTCTTTAAATCTTCTACTTATGTATAAGTTTTTGTCACATTTTCTTAGTTAAATGTATTTAAAAATTTAAATAATATGGTTTTATGTGTACTTTTTCAGACTTACTTTGACGTTAATAGATCCATAAATTTTATAAAATACTCATTGGTCTTCACTTGTTCAAAGTATATTAAGTGAACAGATTGCTTTTCTTTTTTTGTAAAATGGATTCTATATTTTTATATGTATTAATTATTGTATGTGATTTAATTACAACAATTTTATATAGTCATCTCAGTATATGTGTAACTCAGTATGATAGGTTATATAAATATATATCATATGCCATGATATTTACATATATAATATATTTCTGGTTCCTGGATTAGCATATACTGATTGTGCAGGTGATGACTTTCTCATCTTTAATTAGTCTTTTCTAATCAAAAATACAGAAATATGCAGATGGGACTAAATAAACTAGGAAATTTTTTTAATCTTAAATGAAATGAGGTCTAAAATATAAAGACAGTATAAGATGGGAGAAAATACTCACATATATCAGACAAACAGTTAATATCCAACATAGGTAAAGTACTTTTTTTAAATACCTTTTATTGAGACCAATGTGAATTACAAATCTTCCACAGTTATATTTAAGATACATAATGACTGTGAATCAGGGCAATTCCCACCACCAATGTCAACCTCTCTCCAACCCAGTTCCCAGCATGCATCCCTTATATCAACCTTTAGCCACCTGTACTGCTAGTGTAAACAGGTCCCTTTTGTGTATAGCTTGTTGTAGTTTGGGTGTCTTGATTCTGTTGTCTTTGTCTTTGGGTATTTAGGTCTGATTATTTTTTTATTTCCACGCAATGTTCGCGAGACTGCTTGCCCCTCTTACCATCAACTTTTATTTTCTTTCTTCCACTTTTCCCTCAATGTATTAGGCAGAACAAAATGATTCATGTTCTATGGCTCTGTTTAAAAAAGGGGGAGAGGATCTCTTATCTAGAAGCTATAAATATGAATTTAGAAGAAGAAAGAAAGAAAAACAGAAACACCAACAAAATGAAACAAAAACCAAACAACAAAAAAGAAAGGAAGAAGGGGCTGGTGTGGCAAGGTTTTATTTTTTTGTTTTGTTTTGCTTTTTTTTTTGCTTGTTTGTTTTGCATAGGCACAATAAGTATTGGGAAAATTGGAAAGGAAATTCCCTTGGCCTAAAAGATACAGGGTTTCTCCACTCTTGAAGCATACTGTCATGGAATCAACTACAGGCTTCAGACATATTTATTGTCGAACCTCAAAGACATTTTATGGTGCCAGGAAATGTTCTGCTCAGTTGCAATTATCAAAGTTAATCCTCTGTAATTAGAGATCTTGGGTTTTGCATAGATCCTAAGTCAAAATCTAAGATGGAGTCTTTTTTTATGGTTCCAGAAGTTATGCTGAGTCCCAGATGTTGCAATCAGTCTTTTGTAATTAGTGATAAAATACTCTTAAAGTTCAACCACAAAAAAGGAAAAAATTCATTAGAAAAAAAGAAACTATGTACATATAGTGCATAATATTTCTCAAAAGATTTTATAAAGAAGACCAACAAGCACAATGTAAATTTTCATCATTAATTATTCTCAGGGAACGGCACATCAAAATGACAGTGAAATACCACCTCACACCAATGAGAATGGTCTATAAAGAAAAAACATTAGAAACAGTATATATTGGTTGGGGGATATGTGTTTAAAAAAGAACTTAATTCACTGTTGGAGGAGCTTTTATATGATTCAGCCTCATTGGAAAATAAAGAAAATAAAGAGAATTCTTATTTTGAGATATCTCAAAATACAAAACATTATCAATAGATTTTTCCAGAGGAACCTATGATTGCACTTTTGAGGTCTAGAACATAAAGTATTGATGCAACAATACATATATGTTCATTGCGTAATTTCATTGCATTACTATTCAAAATATCGTGGAAGTGCTTCACAACAAATGAATAAAGAAATTTATTTATACACAATAGAATACTAGTAAGCTTTTAGAAATGAGGAAAATCTGAAGTTTGATGAGATGTGATGGGAATTGGAGGGTGTCATGCTAAGGGAAGGAAGTCAGAAAGAATGAAGCCATAAAGTCAAAGAAAATATTTGATTCTTTCTGTCATATATGGAGTACTAGTAAAAAAAGGGGACAATTTGCAATCCAAGCAAGTACTGAGACATGAGCAATAGAATTGAGAACTAAGATCTTGGATACTAGGAACTTATGATGTTTATGATGAGGTAATGGAATACTCATGAATTGACTGGTGTAGTAGCTCTGCAACTATAAGATAATGTCATATATACCACTTTAAATTAATTACCTTAATAAAATTTTATATTCATAAAACATAGAAAAGTTCAAAATGTACTCATAATAATGTATTCAGGAAGATTTTAGACTTTCTCAATTTTCCAAGTAAAATTTCCAAGGTACCAGCATCTTTTTAGAAAGCAGATTAAGGGACCAGTAAGGTAGTACAGTTGGTTTGTCATTATTTCCCTTGTACACATCCAACCTGGGTATGTCCTCAGCATCCCATATATTCCCGAGACCACTGAGCACAGAGTCAAAAGTCAAAAGTATCTTCTGAGCACTGCCAAATGTGGTTTACCGCCCCCCCCAAAAAAAGAAGAAAGAAAGGAAAGAGGGAGGGAGGGAGAAAGGGAAAAAGGGACGGAGGGGGAAAGAAGATTCAGACTTCATAGACTGTGTCAGACATTGTTTATTGACTTCAGGGCATTAAATTGATTAATTGATTAATTTCATTTTTGCTAAAATTTGGATATTCCCTAGTTATAAGAATAAAATCTGAAATTTTATACGAATAAAAGGGTGTATGAGATAGAGAGAGAGCACAAGAGAGAGGGAAAGAGGTGGAGGAGAGAAGAGAGAGAGAGAGAGAAAGAGAGAGAGAGACAGAGAGAGAGAGACAGAGAGAGAGAGAGAGAGAATGCTTGCTCCAGTTGCCCCAGAGACAGGCAGGGTAGGAGGATGGGAAGGAAACAAGGGACATCGGTGGTGAGAAAAGTGCACTGGTGAGGATTGTCTACATTCTATGAATGAATCTCAGTTATGAACAATGATGTATTCATGGTACTTAAATAAAATATTTATTTAAAAATATTTATTCTTCCCTAATAAACAGGTTAATTCATTGTTATCTCCTGATTATATTAGTGTAAGGCAGCTATAGTTATGCCTATTCTGTTTGACTTCTGTTTGACGTTTTTCCATTGCAAGAGGAAACCTCTTTCTCTCAAATTGAAAAAAAAAAACCAAATCTTCACATCCACATTATCAGTATTTTTCTTTATATTTAGTATTTATGCTGTTTTTATAGTATATCAGAAAATGTAAACAACATTTTAGTTTAAATTCATAAATAGGCTGGTGCTTTATTTGGCTGAGATTAAATTTAAAATAATTTAATGGAAATACTGTTATAGGAAAGTTTAATTTTTCCTGATAATAAAACATAAAGGCACTAAACAACATTTAAAATATGCTAATTGAATCAAAGCTACCAAATGTTTCAGGATTTAAAAAGAATGAAAAAACTATTTTCTTATGATGCCACTTAATCCTAAACTTATCACAGAAAACTATATAAGAAATATTAATCTATTTTCATAATAAACAGTACAAGATAGTTATAGGAAAACAATGAAAACAAGTAATATAAGAATCACAGAAAAAACATTTGTATAGACAATGCCTGTTTGGAAAAATTGACAAATGCAGAAATAATTTCATTTGGCAGTTGTTCTTTAGAAATTGCAAAGTACCTTTGTTTAGTGCTTGTAATTTTCTGAAATTGTATATGCATAATTACCTGGCTGTCATTCTTTATAAAAGGATCTTAAAGAACCAAAGATTTTTAAGGCTTTTTTGACTTAGAGGTAATTGCATAAACTTGAAATGACTTCCATAAAACCACTTTTTAATATATAAAAAACATCACTTGAATATTGATATAGTAAATGCTAAAATATTTGCGCATTTTGCCTGAAAATACCCATGGATCAAATAAATGTCATAAATTTCTACTTTGTTTTTTTTTTTTTTTTGGAGGGGAGGGATTTGGCCCACACCAGGTGGCACTCAGGTATTACTCTTGGCTATGAGCTCAGAAATCCCTCTTGACTTGGGGGACAATGTGGGATGCCAGGGGATGGAACTGTGGTCTGACCAAGGTCCTAGGTTAGCACTTGCAAGGCTACCGTTGTGCCACTACTTTGGCCCCATATTCCTACTTTTTTAATAATGACTTTTAAGTGCCATGGTAAAATTTGTTCACGATTGATTTTAGTCATAGTATATACAGCACCCTTCACCACTGTACTTTTTCCCACCACTAAAATCCCCAGTTTCCTACCTGCCTAAATACTCTCTCTCTCTCTATCTCTCTCTCTCTCTATCTCTCTCTCTCTCTCTCTCTCTCTCTCTCTCTCTCTCTCTCTCTCCTTATACAGTGATGTGCTTTATTTTAATGAAAGGATAACATGCATGCATAACAACATCTCTCTCTCTCCTTATACAGTGATGTGCTTTATTTTAATGAAAGGATAACATGCATGCATAACAACATCCCTCATGACTTTCATTTATAATGTTTTGGGGGGTGGGAACTACACTAGTTGGTGCTCAGGAACTCCTGGCACTGTGCTCAGAAATCATTCTTGGGAACTTGGTGAACCATATTAGATGCCAGAGTTCCAACTCAGGTCAGCCGTGTGCAAGGCAAACATCCTACCCACTGTACTATCGTATATATAAATTGTTAAAGAAAGTTATTTTACTAAAGAAACTCAGCTATAAACAAAATGCTACAAATTTGAAGTGTTAATGAAGATTTTATATGTTTAAATTTGGTAGTAATAAGTGCAATATATTGTGTACTTTAAATAAAAATTTTAACTAGGTTGCATAATGATAACTGCACAAAGTCTAATCAATTAAATCTTAAACACAGTTGATAAAATTATAAAAAAACCTTAATAATGTTTATAATATGTAGCTAGCAATATTTTAAGCTTTAAATTTATAGAGCTTTTGGTCTTCCAAGTTTATTTATGTTGCCATAAATATATATTTATGTTTATATATTTAAACATATATTTATGTTTATGGTAATAAGAGGTACTAAGAAATTTACTTTTTTAAGTTTTATTTTTAATTATAAAATTTTTTAATTTAAACACTATGAGAAACTCAGTTTAAAAGTTGTCTATGTGCATCAGTCATGCAATATTTCAAAACCCATCCTTTTACCAGTGCACTTTTCTTGCTACCAATGTCCCTAGATTTCCCCTGACCTCTGCCTGCCTGACTTTATGATGGACACTTTTTCTCTCCTTTCTTTGTTCTTTTAAGCACTGTGGCTTGCAGTTTTAAAAGGGTATCCTGCACACCACTTTAACTCCTTTTAGCACCAATTTCCTGTCCAGAGTGATAATTTCCAACTATCATTGTCAGTGTTCCCTTCTTTACCTTTATTTTGCCCCCCGCCCCCATTTGTGATAAGTTTCTATCAGGTATGTCTTTCTGGCCCTCTTCTATATTGTCTTTGGGTATTATTACTATACTTACTATACTACCTTTTTTATATCCCATAAGTGAATGGAATTATTCTATGTGCATACCTCTTTCTCTCTACTTTCATTCAGTATAATACTCTCCAAACCTCTGTATAAACATATTTTATAGCATCAGTTTTCTTAACAACTGCATTGAATTCCAGCATGTAACGATACCAAGACCCTTCATCTACTCTAACACTTGTATTGCTTCCAAATTCTGACTATTGTTCATATGATGAAAATAGGAATGCAGATACCTTTTCTGCATTGTATTGTGTGGCCTTTATGGCTCTATTCCTGGAAGTAATGCTGTTGGGACATATGGAAGCTTAATTTCAAGTTTTTTGAGGAAGGTTCACATTGTTATCCATAGCAGTGCAGGGGAGTCCCTTTCTCCCCACATACAGGACAGAAATTTTTTTTGAGGTGCTTACCAAGATACATGTTTATTCAAGGACTACAGACTAGCTGATGGGGTAAATCAGTGGTTGGCAAGCTGCGGCTTGTGAGCCACATGCAGCTCTTTACACTTTTCTTTTAATTTTTATTTTGACCATATTGGCTTACATATCTTTCACAGTAGTATTTTAGGTACATGTAATCATTGAATCAGGGGAATTCCCATACAAAAATTTGTCCTCCCTCCACCCCCATTCCCTTCCTGCAACCCATATCCCCAAGCCTCACCCCCCCGGGCTGCTAGAGTAAGTGGTCCCCTCTGTGTCTAGCTTACTACTAGTGATCATATATCTATTTGGCCCTGGTACCCTCCCTTGTTTCCCCCTCTATTTGAGAGGCAGAGCTAAATAGTTCGAGTTATGTGGTTTTGTTTGAAGGAAAGGAAAGCAATAGAATGTGGTAAAAAAAAATAATCAAATAAGCTGAAAATGGGCGGAGTCTTTCTAGAGACTTTCAACCTCAGTTTGAGAGGACAGGAGAAAGGTAATTGAGGTACCACAACAATACAGAAAGAAATATTATATTAAATATCCAGTGTGCACTACAGCACTAAAGACAAGCACCACACAATAGTATCGGTCCTGAAATCAAATCATGCTGGAGTGCAAAAAGAAAGAGAAAGATAAAATAAAATTGGAGACATCAACTTCAATATCTACACCAAAATAAAGAAGTCAAACACATCAATCAATCAATAAATATATAGGTGGATAAAAGTAATATTTTGTGCTTTATTTCCCCCCTACATAGGCACAGTAACTATTGGGGACATTATAGAGGGAATTCACTTGGCCTAGGACAGTGGTTGGCAACCATTTTTTCAACTGAGCCAAATCTCGCCAAAACCACGATTGAAATTTATTTTGAGAGCCACACAGGGCGCTCACTGACAGAGGCTAGGAGCAGAGTCCTGACTCCTGGAGCAGCTGCCAGGCACAGAGAAGAGCCAAGTTAAAAGTGTAAAGAGCCACATGTGGCTTGCGAGCCTCAGGTTGCTGACCACTGGCCTAGGAGATACAGGGTTTCTACACCCTTGAAGTTTACTGTCCTGGGATTAACTATAGACTCCTTGCATGATCATTTACTCTCCCTTCGGTGCTTTTGTGTTGTATGGAAGACTTCTGCTTCGTCATGGATAGTAAAATTGGACCTCTGTATCTACAGATCTTGGCAGGACAGAAATTTTATTCTTGTTTATTGTGATGTGTGCCAGATACTAATGTGAGTTGATATCTTATTGTTTTATTTTCACCTTCCTTGTGGAATATTTTTTATGGTTTTTTTTTTTTGTCATTTGTATATCATCTCTAAGCATGTTTCTTTCTGTTTATCTCTTCTCTTCAGTCTTTGATGGTGCTATATTTTTTTCCTGTTAAGCTGTAATGATGACAAATATATTAGATATTATTTCCTTATCATATAGGTTATGGGTGAATAATTTCTCTCAATCTTTGGGCAATTTTTGTATCCTGGTCACTATTACTTTTGAGGTACAGACACTTTTTAGTTTAATGTAGTCTCATTTGTTTATTTTGGCTTCCACTTGTTTAGTCAGCAGTATTTCATCCTTGAAGATGCTTTTAATTTCAAAGTCAAGGGTAATTTTTGTATTATCCATGGTTTCTTTTATGTCTCATGGTTTCAGATCTGATAAATTCTTTAGTTAATTTTGTTTTTTTAATAATATCTTTATTTAAGCACCATGATTACAAACATGATTGTAGTTGATTTTCAGTCACAAAAAGAACACCCCCCTTTACAAGTGTAAAATTCCCATTACCAATGTCCCCCATCTCCCTCCTCCTCCATTTGATTTTATACCTTTTCTTATAGAGTTGACAAGCTATCCAAACAACACCTGCTAAGGAGGCTTTCCTTCCATTTTATTAAAAATGAATTGATCATATACTTAAACATTTGTCTCAGGATATTAAACTCTATGCCATTGATGTGATGGTTTATAATTATTCCAATATGATGCTGTTTCATGTATTTCTACTTTGTAATAAAACTTGAAGATGTGAAATGTGAAGCCTCCTATCTTTTTTCACCCAGGTATTGATTTTGCTCTTCACAAAGGACATTTGTTCTATATGAAGTTCAGTATTGTTTGATCAAGACCTTTGAAAAAAGTCATGAGAATACTTATAGGGATTCCATTAAATATTTGTATTGCTTTGTGAATTAATGCCATTCAATTATTTTACTCCTCCCAGTCTATGACAGGGTGTATATTTCTGGTTCATAGGTCCAATGTGATTTCTGGAAATAGTGTTTTGTTGTTTTATTTGATAGGTCTTTTACATTTTAGTTAAGTTGATTTCAAGGTAATAGATATTTTGAAGCACAATTTTAAATGAAATTTCTTAAAATACCTCTTTCTTCTCTTTATTTGTATATAGAAAAATGGATTTTTTTATATTTAATGTTGGAACCTGTCACCTTATTATTAAAATCTATTCTTTATAGAATCTATTTTTTGTGGATTATTTAGGATTTTTTATATAAAGTCATGTCAAGTCAATTTTGGGATGCATTGGTTGTGAGAATGTTGCACTGGTAAAGTGGGGAGTTCTTTTTATGACTAAAACCCAATTACAAACATGTTTGTAATCATGATGCTTAAATAAAGATACTAAAAATAAAATAAAATAAGCAAATTGTGAAAGCCTTATTTAATTTTTTTTCCTATTTGGATACACTTGTTTTTTTCTAGACTGATAACTATGGAAAATATTTCTAGAATATATTGAAAAGAAATGGTGGGAGTGGACAATCTTTTCTTGTGTAAGATCTCATAGAAAATACTTGAGTTTTTTTCCCATTGACAATGAATTTTGCCAAAGGTTAATGATTTTGGAGTACACTGAGGTAAGTTCCTTCAAATTCCATATTGTTCAAAGTTATATTTTTATAATAGTAAACAAATATAAACACATGATGTTATTATATATTTTGACTTTTATTGATATATCATATTATGTTGATTGACCTGAAAATGTTAAAATGTCTTTGCAAGTCCAGATGAGTCCTATTTGGCCATCGGGTATGAACTTTTGGATAAATTGTTAGACTCTATTTCCTAATATATGTTTAGGTTTAAGCATCTGCATTCATCAAGGTTATCAGTGTGTAATAAAGTTTCTTGTTAATGTTCTTTCTGCACTTGTTATCAGGGTAATATTATCTTGTAAATACTAGTTGTGAGTACTTCTTTTTCAGCAGTTTCATGCAAGAGCCTGAAAAATATTTTCA
Source organism: Suncus etruscus (assembly GCF_024139225.1). NCBI lineage: Eukaryota > Metazoa > Chordata > Mammalia > Eulipotyphla > Soricidae > Suncus > Suncus etruscus. The sequence continues at coordinate 75,754,780 of NC_064854.1, forward strand.
ATAGATTCTCTTTAGATATTTGAAAGAGTTTACTAGTAAATCCATGTGTGTCTGGGCTTTTATTTTTGGTAATACTTTTTGATCACTATTTTATTTTCTTCGTAGGAATATTTTTGTTAAGGTATTTGATATCATCTTCTTTAGTCTTGAGATGTTATAGGAGTCCAAGAATTGATACATTTTTCTAGATTATGAATTCCTCTCTAACACACTTTTTGTTTATTATTGAGCTGTTATGACTTCTAGCTGTTACAGTTGTTCCTCCACTCGTTAGCAATTTACTTATTTTTTGAGTATAATTTGTATTGTGACCAAAAGTAATAGCAAATATTTCACAGTAATATTTAAGGTGCATAGTGACAATGAATCAGGGCCATTCCCACCTCCAGGGTTGTTCTACCTTTACCACTTTTCCCAGCATGTGTCCCATATCTCCCTCCTTTGTCCCCCAGAGTGATAGTGTAACTGTTCTCTGTGTATAGCTTGTTGTAGATAGAGTATCAATTCTGTTGTTGTTGACTTTGAGTTTGGTGTTTAAATCTGATCATGTTTTATTTCCACTCATTGTTCATACGCTGTTTAGTCCTGGTATCATTCACTTTTATTTCCCCCCTAAATTCATGAGGCAGAACAAGATTATTCAAGTTGTATGGTTTGCATGAAGAAGACCATATTAGAAACAAAAAGAGGGAGATCACTACAGATATTGCAGAGATTCAAAAGGGTAATCAGAAAATTCTTTGAGAAATTTTATGCTACTAAATATGCTACTAAACATGAGAACCTGGAAGAAATGGATAAATTCTTGGGCTCATAACCTTTCAAGGTTAAATAAGGAGGATGTAGCATATCTAAACACCCCATCACTATGGAGAAAATTAAAACGGTAATCACAATTTTGCCCCAAAACAAAAGCACAGGCCCAGATGGATTCATGAATGAATTCTTTCAAACCTTTCAAGAGAAACTACTGCCAATTTTTGCCAGGCTCTTTCATGAAATTGAAAAAACGGGAACACTTCCAAATAGTTTTTATGAAGTCAACATCACCTTGATACCAAAACAAGACAGAGATGCTGCCAAATAAGAAAATTACAGACCAATATCCCTGATGAATACAGATGCAAAGATCCTCAAAAAATACTGGAAAAAAGGATCCAATGCCTCATCAAGAAGATCATTCACTACGATCAAGTAGGTTTTATCCCAGGAATGCAAGGATGGTTTAACATCTGTAAATCGATCAACATATTACACAACATCAACAAAAAGAAAAATAACAACCACATGATCATACCAAATGATGCAGAGAAAGCATTTGATAAGGTGCAACAACCACTGTTTATAAAAGCTCTCATCAAGATTGAAATGAAGGGAAACTTTCTCAATATAGTTATGGTCATGTATCACAAAACAATGAAAATATTATCCTCAAATGAGAAAAACTAAAACCCGTTCCTCTAAATACTGGTACAAGGTAAGGCTGTCATCTTTCTCATCACTTATATTCAGTAGAGTACTGGAAGTACTTGCTATAGCGATTAGGCAAGAAAAAGATATAAGTGGAATCCAGAAAGGAAAGGAAAAAGTCAAGCTCTCAATGTATGCTGATGATATGATACTATATTTAGAAAACCCTAAAGACACTACCAAAAAGCTTCAAGAAACAATAGTCTCATATAGCAATGTGGCAGGCTACAAAATTAACACTAAAAAACCAATGGCTTTTTTTACACTAATAATGATAGAGAAGAAATGGGCATTAAGAAAACAACACCATTCATATTATTGTCAGAAAAACTCAAATATTGTGGAGGCAATTTGACTAGAGATGTGAAGGACCAATGCAAAGAAAACTATAAAATCTTACTTCAATAAATAAGGGAGGAAATAAGGAAATGGAAAAATATACCCTGCTCATGGATTATCAGGATTAATATCATTCAAATGGCAATAGTCCCCCCAAAATTGTACAGATTTAATGCAATCCCTCTAAAGATACCCATGATATTTTTCAAAGAAGTGGATCAAACACTTCTAAAATTCATTTGGAAAAATAAACACCCACAAATAGCTAAAGAAATCCTTGAGGAAAAGAATATGGGAGGCATTAATTTCCTCAATTTTAAACTGTATTACAAAGCAATAATTATCAGAACAGCATGATATTGGAATAAAGACAGACCATCAGATCAGTAGAATAGGCTTGAGTACTTAGAGAATGTTTTCCAGACATACAATCACTAATTTTTTGATAAAGAAGAAATCTTAAATGGAGCAAGAAACGCTTTTTCAACAAGTGGTGTTGGCACAACTGGTTAGCCATTTGCAAAAAAGTGAACTCAGTCCCTCAGCTAACACCATGTACAAAGGTCAAATCCAAATGAATTAAAGACCTTGATATCATACCCAAAACCATAAGATATATAGAACAACACGTAGATAAATCACTCCATGACACTGAGACTAAAAGCATCTTCAAGGATGAAACAGCACTCTCCAAGCAAGTGGAAGCAGAGATAAACAGATGGGAATACATTAAGCTGAGAAGCTTCTGCATCTCAAAGAAAATAGTACCTAGGATACTCCTTGAATTGAAGAAATTATTTACCTAATACCCATCAAAAAAGGGAATAATATATAAAATATACAGGGCATTACAGAACTTTACAAGAAAAAAAATCTAATCCCATCAACAAATGGAGAGAAGAAATGAACAGACACTGTCAAAGAAGATATACAAATGGCCAAAAGACACATGGAAAAAAGCTTGACATCAATAATAATCAGAGAGATGCAAATCAAAACAACAATGAAGTATAATCTCACACCAAAGAACAACAATGAGGTATCATCTCACACATATATTACAAAGAACAAGTACAATCGGTGCTGGAGGGGATGTGGAGAGAAAGGAACTCTCATTCACTGCTTGTGGGAATGCCGTCCAGTCCAGCATTTATGGAAAACAAATGGAGATTCCTCAAAGAACTGGAAATTGAGCTCCCATACGATCCAGTTATACCATTCCTACAAATATACCATAGAAACACAAAAATATAAATCAAAAATCTCTTCCTCACACCAATATTCATTGCAGCGCTATTTACAATTTGGAAATATTCAAGATGCCCTTCCTCAGATGAATAGTTACAGAAACTGTCATATATATATCCAATAGATTATTATTCAGCCATCAGAAGAGATGAAATCATGAAAGTTTCCTATACATGGATGCTCATGGAATATATTATGCTGTTTAAAATAAGTCAGAGTGAGAGAGATAGATACTGAATAGTCTCACTTATCTATGTGTTTTAAGAAAAATAAAACATATTTTTAATAATTCTCAGAGACAATAGAGATGATTGCTACATGGTCCAATTCAGGATAGTAAGCTCACCACAAAGAGTAGTGAGTGAAGGTAGAGAAATAACTACACTAACAACTAACATAACAATGTGAATGAATGAGGGAAGTATAAAGACTGTCTCAAATACAGGTGGGGGGGTAGTGAGGTGGGAGATTTGGGGTATTGCTGATGGGAATATTGCACTGATAAAAAGGGTTGTCTTTATATGACTGAAATCCAACTACTGTCATGTTTGAAATCAAATTATATAAATAAAGGTATTTAAAACTTGAAAAAATAAAAAAGAAAAGCATCAACAAAATGAATCAAAATTGGTAGGCAGAAGGAAATAACAAGGCTTAGAGCAGAAAATAATAAAGTGGAAAAACCAAAACACAATCTGAAATGTGAATGAAAGGAATCTTGGTTTAAAAAAAATAAACAAGATCAATATATCACTAGCAAAACTCACAAAGAAATAGAGAAAAGCTTAATAAACCAGATTAGAATGAAGAGAGAGTGATCACTATATACACTACAAAACCTCAAAATATAATCAGTGACTACTTAGAGATGCCTCAAAACATAAAAACCTGAAAGAAATGAATAATTCTTGGAATCTTATTCACATCCATTTTTGAACCACGATGATCTAGCATATATAAACTGACACAATACTATTGAAGAAATTAAAATGTTAAACACATGTCTTCAAAAAGCAAAAGCTCAGACCCAAAGGGATTCAAAAATGATTTCTTTTAACCCTTTCAAGAAGAATTACTACCACTACTTTTTAGGCTCTTCACAAATATTGAAGAAACAGAAACACTCCCAACTAGTTTTCATGAAGCTAACCTCACCCTAATACCAAAAATAGATAAGGATTCTGAAAAGAAATATAACCTCAGGCAAATATCCATGATGAACACAGATAGAATAACCTCAACATTTCCTATCAAATAGAAGCCAACACTTCATCAAGAAGGTGAATTACCATGACCAAGTAGGTTTCATTCCAGGGATGCGAGTATGTGTTTATCATACATAAATCAATAAACATAATACACCATGTCAACAAAAGAAAAATAAAAATTATATCATTTTATTGATAGATGCAGAGAAACCATTTGATATGGTCCAACACCAATTAATGATATCATTCTCAATAATGTGGGAATGGAAGGAACTTTTCTCAATATAGTCAATGCCATTCACCACGATACCATGGCAAATATTATGCTTAATGGAGACAAACTATATGCCTTTCCTCTAAAATCTGGTACAGGACAAGGCTGCCCGCCCCCCTGGTCACTCCTATTTAACATAATACTGGAAGTACTTGCCATAGAAATTGCAATAAAAAAAAAAGCAAGAACATCCAGATAAGAAGGGAAGAAGTCAAGCTCTCACTGTTTGCAGATAACATGATACCATATTTATAAAACCCTAAAGATTCTATCAAAAGCTTCTAGAAACAATAAATTTGTAAAGCAAAGTGGCAGGCTACAAAATTAACACTCAAAAAGAAATGACCTTCTCATACACAAATAGAGAAAAATAGACCTTTAAAAATCCCATTTAAAATAGTGCCACAGAAAAACAAATACTTCAGAGTCAACTTAACTAAATTGGTGAAGGACAATACAAATAAAGCTACAAAACACTGCTTCGAGAAATTAAAGAGTAATTGAGACACATATCTTGTTCATGATTGGGAGGATTAATATCACTAAAATGGCAATATTTCCCAAAACACTGTACAGATTTAATTCAATTCTTCTAAGGATACCTATGACATTCACTCCTGAAATTCATTTGGAACAATAAACACCCACCAATACTTAAAGCAATCTTAGACAAAAGAAGATGGGAGGCATCACTTTCCTCAACTTTAAATTGTATTTCAAAGCAATATTCACTGAAAAAGCATGGTATTGGAATGAATACAAACCTTCAGATCAATTACATAGATTTGAATGTTCAAACAATGTTCCTCAGACATACAATCAATTAATATTTGATAAAGGGGAAAGAAATGCATAATGGAACAAGGAAAGCCTCTTCAACAATGGTTTTGGGAAAACTGATCTGCAACATACTAAAAAGTAATATTGGACTCCCATCTAACACCATGCACAAAGATAAAACCCAAATGGATTAAAGACCTTGATATCAGAACCAGAACCATTAGGTATATAGAAGAACACATAGGTAAAACACCCCATGACTTTGTGACTAAAGGCATCTTCAAGGAATAATTACCACTGTTCCAACAAGTGGAAGCTGATATAAACAAATGAAACTAAACAAAATTGAAAAGCTTCTGCACTTCAAAAATAAAGTGACTAGAATATAAAAGGCCACCTAATAATGGGATAAAATATACATCAAATACCCTTCAATTAAGTGTATAACATCTAAGATATACAAGGTACTGACAGACTTAACAAGCAAAAAAAATCTAACCTTATCAAAAAATAAGAAGATTGTATATTCTTGATATAGAAGAATTTTTTATTTTTTACATACTCTATATTAATATTGATTTCCTTTTGTCATTACTTTTTAAAAGTAAAAATGAAACACTCCTGGATACGCAGGGTGTTCATTGTGTTTACCACACCTTTATAACCCATTCTTCTGCTATTGGATACCTAGATTGCTTCCCTCATTATATTGAGATACATGAATCCAGATTCAGCATGACCAGAACTCCTGTTGAAGCATCTTCTGCTGAAACAATTGCCACTCTAAAATTATCTAAAGAGGACAATCAATTCTAGCCTTAGTATCTTGGCAACCATCCTAGCAATGGTCTAGGATAGTTTGATTAAACTTTATATTAACAGGGCTGGAGAGATAGCATGGAGGTAAAGCGTTTGCCTTGCATGCAAGAAGGTCGGTGGTTCGAATCCGGCACCCCATATTGTCCCCTGAGCCTGCCAGGGGCAATTTCTGAGCGTAGAGCAGGAGTAATTCCTGAGCGATGCCAGGTGTGACCCCAAAACAAAACAAAACAAACAAACAAAACACCTTTATATTAACAATGTTGCATGAGTAAAAGTTAACTATTGCCTCCATTCCCTCCTAACATCAGGTTGTACTAACATTATAGAACATTTGCATGCATCTCCTCCTGCCATGTGTACATTCTTAGCATAGCGTGCATTCTCTACCTTTTCTTTTCTTCATTCTCTTTCTTCTTTTTCCTATCCTCTCTCCTACATGACCTAATCAACACCCTGTTTCTTTTCCTAAAGAAAACAATGAACCTGGAAAAACTTGGATGTGATCTAGGACTGATTATTTTGCAAAGATCTCCAGATAGGAAAAAGCAGCCCAAGTATTAGGTGGTTATGTCAACTATTTTTCTTCCCTGATTTTACTCTAGTCTTGTTATTTTTCTTTCTAACCAAATATTTTGATTGAATTTCTTTTGTTGAAACCCTTTCCCTAGTTTTGAATATAGATATTTCAGAAACTCAACTATGTGACATAAAATAATTCCATTGTTCTGTGGATTTAAAAAACCTGACAGATTAAATGAAAAAGTCAAGGATCATAACTTAGAAGTATTATTAAGAGGTAAAAATTCAAGAAATTCAACTTATTAACCATTGAAATTTACTGGTATTCAAAACTTTGAATTTATAGATAATAGAACTTATACATGTACTCTAATAATGAATAAGAACTAATCTGACAATGATAATTAGAAGAACTCAGTTCTGAAAAAGGAGAAAATGGCATGCAAGGTATTTCTCTATTCATAATATTGTAAACTACAGTGGAAAAAGGGAAAGAGAGTGAGAGATAGAGAGTGAGGAGAAAGATTGTGTGTGCATGTGAGAAAGAGAGAGAAGCAAATTTCCTGCCCTAGAGACAGGTAGGAGTGAGAAGTTGGTTTGGAAGAGAAATGGGAAGTATTAGTGGCAGGAAGGATGAAGGGTGGTGTACATTCAATGACTGAAACCCAACAATAAACAATTTTATAACCAGTGTTTAAATAAAACAATTAATAAAAGTGACTAATTTAAATTGCTGTTCAGTTATCAAATTAATTATGGTTATAAATAATATACCATGTTTTAATAGCAAAGTTATAAATTTAGAGTACTAAATCAAAGTTTCTTTTTTGTACCCTGAATTTATTGTATATTGTATTGATTTTGTATAAGAGAGATAATCTTATACCATCCTGTAATATTTTTATTATTGTCATTTCACAATTTAGTTATCTGATAAATTACTTTATAACACTAAAATTCTATGAACTGGCAGTTTAAATAATGTTTTAAATTTAATTTAATTTTTGTTTTTTTTTGGATCATAGCCAGAGGCGTTCAGGGGTTATTCCTGGCTCTTCACTCAGAAATCGCTCCTGGCAGGCTCAGGGGACCATATGGGATGCTGTGAATAGAGCCAGATCTGTCCAGGGTCAGCTGCATGCAAGACAAATGCTTTACCACTGTGCTATCTCTCAGGCCACAAAAACTGGTTTTTAAATTGCCAAATATGCTTCTATTTTGAGATTATAAATTTTATAAAGTAAAATGATCTTAAATATATCAAACAGCTAGTTTATGTAAGTGCCTATTATTTAGCCACATCTTTCTGAAAGAAACAGGTAATGACCATATTAATCTGTATTTTAATAGGATGTATTTAAACCTTATTTAAAAATGCTTATTTCATGATCCCCAGTTCCAAAGGTCCGGCAGAGACAACTGTAACGGAAAGGGGCTTCTGGAAGCACAAAGAAAGACACTATCCTAGATGCCATCCTAGGTTCAGTACAAAGACCAAGATCACCAACCACAGAAGATGGATTCAAATGGCACTGAGGCAATAGAACCTCTAGATTCACAAAGACTGACTTCACCATAAGGCCCACCTCAGGATCTGTACAGATACTGAGACCACTAAACACAGAGCTCTGAATGTATCACCCTGGACAAAGCAGAAGTCTTCCACACACAAAAAAACAAAACAAAACAAAACAAACAAACAAAAAAAAAAACACCACCGGGAAAGTAATTATCCTGAGCAAAGACTAGAACTGATCCCATGACAGTATACTCCAAGGATGGAGAATCCCCATATCTCATAGGGCAAGTGAATCCCGTTTCGAATGACCCCAATATTTACTGTGCCAGGGCAGAGGGAAAAAACAAAAATGCAAAAAGCACAAAACCTTGGATATTTTTATATACATATATATATATATATATATATTACCTTCATTTATTATTGTTATTATTATTTTTATTTACCTACCTATTTTGGTCGATTTCTCGGTTTGGATGTGATTATTGAAATTGTTGTCCCCAATTATTCTTTCTTTTTTTTTTTCTCTTCCTTTCTTTTCTTTCGTTATGTGCTACACCATGTTTCTTATTTCAAGACCACGGCGAGTTTTTTTGGTTTATATGTTTGTTTGTTTTTGTTTGTATTTTTTTTATCAGTTTTTTGTGGTGCTTATCGATGTAACTGGAGACCTCACTGGATATTTGACACTTCTTTTGGTACTGATGGGGTGTTTCACCTTCTTTTTCTCCTTCATTTCCCAAATCGATGAGGAGAACCCCTAGAAGGATTCTGCCCATTTTTGGGGTATTAGACTCTTACCCCAGTTTACTCATTTTCTCTTTTTCAGGCAAAACCACCCAACTTGAACTGCTAGCCCTGCCCCCACTTAGAGGGGGAAATAAGGGAGGCACCAAGACCAAACTGATGCAAGACTACTAAGTAGTAGGTCAAATACAGAGGGGATCACATATTCTAGCCACCCTGGGGGGGAGGGAAGAGGAAATGGGAGGTAGGACAAAAACAGAGGTGTAGGGAGGACAATTTAGGGATGGGAATCCCCCCTGATTTTATGTAAATATGTACCTAGAATATTATTGTCAACAATATGTAAGCCACTATGATCAAAATAAAAATTATATAAAAAAATGCTTATTTATGTAAAATAGTTTCATGACAGTTTGCTCATCTATATATATATATATATATATATATATACATATATAACAATTTAAGTAATGTATATTGAAATGAGCAACAGAAATATAAATGAATCTAGTAATTTTGGTAATATTTTACTATGATCTTTTGTTTCATTTTTTTTAAAACCACACCAGCAATGCTCAGGGGTTATTCCTGATTTTTTGCTCAGAAATTATTTTTGGTAGGCTCTGAAGACCGTGTGGGATACCAGGGATCGAACCCAGCCACATGCAAGGCAAATTCCATACCCACGTGTTAACACAGTGGCCCCATAATTTTACTTGAAACTTTTAGTTAAGGATTCAGAACAAAGGATAAAATTTATATTTTCTTATGGTTATAATGTCAAGTGGTATCTTTATCAAGGCAAGAACTTAGGAAAGTTTAATTATATTCACATAAAATAATTTTTTAATTAAAGAGCTTTAAAGAACTCAATGAAACATCATTTCCATTTGAATTAAAATATCAGCTTCCTGGGATAGCAAATGTTTTTTTTTATCTTATGCATATATATGTTTTGAACATTATTGTAAGTACATATATTCCTTTGGAATATGGTATAAATAAGCTATGAAACAGAAATACTGCCTTAATATTTTTATAAATTATGATGATTTACTTTTAAAGAAATTGCTTTGTGGTCTGTTATATATTATTGTAGCACTGTATTTTTATTGAAATACATTCCTCCATACATAATAATAACATAAAATTGATGTTATTATGAAGTATTTACTTATTTTAAAGCATATTTTATAATTGTACTTCTTTAACTGATTTTAACATAAAGTTGGGCTCATCTTTTATTGCAGTTTTAGAATAGAACTGATAAATTAGATGTCTTCTCTATTTACATGCATTATATTCAGGTAAAATCTAGATCTGATGTTTTCATTAATAATAGTATAGTTTGATTGAAAGGAACATTGTGATATAAACTACTGTAATGCTACTAATTATAAACAATAAACAAGTAAAATATTAAATTGGTAAATATGGAATGTAATTATGGGATAAATACTGTCACGTGATAATTACATCAATTAAGGATAAGTCAATTGGGCCGAAACTGTGGCGCAGCGGTAAAGCATTTGCCTTGCATGCAGCTGACATAGCACTGACCACGGTTAGATCCCCCCAAGTCAGGGTCGATTTCTGAGTTGATAGTCAGGAGTAAATCTGGAGCATCACTGGGTGTGGACCAAAAACAAACAAACAAACAAAAAAGAATGTCAGAATGTCACTAGTCAGAAATATTGATTTGATGTATGAAAATCTTCTATTTTATTGAGACAGCTATCTTTATTTTTTTATTGTTGTTGTTTTTGGGCCACACCCTGTGACGCTGATGGGTTACTCCTGGCTATGTGCTTAGAAATCACTCCTGGCTTGGGAGACCATATTGGAAGCTGGGATCGAACCTAGGTTCGTCCTAATCAGTCACATGCAACTATCTTTATTTCTTGATGAAAACTGAGCATGTTGATTTGCTCATCAAAATTTAGAAAGAATTGGTTTCATCATTTTATAATGAATATTAGTCTAATATAATAGTCTAAGATTTAGCTTTTGATTTATCTTTTAATTTTAAATATCACAAGTACAGTTTTAGGAAAACTGTATTTCACATAAGAAGTGATGACATTTAAATGATGTTTGAATAAATATAAATTAAGAAGCACATTTTAAATACTATCATCTTTGTCTCTGAAAGTTTACAATTAGTAATTTGTTTCTGGATGTACAAAACAAAAGGAAATCCCCCAGGTATGCAACACCAATACAATTACAAATAACATTCAAATCATTTTACCTTCTATTACTATTCCTTCTCATGTATTAGAAAATAAAAGCCTTTTGCTTCTATTTACATAGATAGAAATTAATACAATAAGATGTAGTAAGTCACACATACTTAATGAGTAGCAGTAAGAAAAGGACCTAAATCTTTTCTGAAGTCATTTAGGGTAGATCAATAGCAGAATAGATTGTATAAAACAATAATATAGAAGGGAAGGTAGAAAAAATAATAATGTAAAAGCTCAATCTACTCAAGAAATTTGAAAAAATATAGTGAATAAATAGGACTGTAATTTGAAAAGTAAAGATAGTTTTAATGCCATGGTGGTTTGAAATATTTTAGATGTCTACATAATTACTTTTTTTCTAGACTAGTAAGTAGGGATAAAATAATTATCTTTTTTAATTATTTTATCTTTTTTTTAAGTTTAAGCAAACATTTTATTATTAATGCAGCTGGAAATCTATAATATGAAAAATGAAAATAAATATTTTAAATTTCTTATTAAGGATACAGAACGTATAAACACAAATTAGAACTATACTCAAATTCAAAGCTACTTACACTTGAAAAGTGTCTAAATAAGGGGCTTCCTTGACCTCCTGTGGTAGGGTGAGCCATTGATGAAGAAGAAACCGCATCATTAGTTGAATCAGAAGCTGTCAGACTTATCAAATTTGTGAGCAAAAACCATTGATTTTATACATTTCAGCTTTCAAGAACTCAACAGTAGTTCTTTCAATTCTTAGCTAATGATAATATATATTAAATATTTAGAGGAAAGTAGGGAAAAATAAGTTCAACATCAAAGCAGTAACATGTTATTTTTTGGGTCAAAGAATCTTAAGAATAATATTTTTTAGTTGAAGAGATCTTCTCATTTAGTTTAACTTCAACTCTTGTCATATAACATTAGCACTTTCTTAGCTAGGGGCTCTATCTTCAAGAACTTCATGCCATACTCTGTAGGATCTTGATTTCTGACCACTCCAATAAGGTTTTTGACAGTTCAATAAAAATGGATTCGCATCCATTTCTATTGGCTTTTTATACTTATGTAGTGTGATTGAAGTTAAAAAATTTTAAGTGATTTGCAAATAAGTATCTATATTCCATGAAGAGATGTGTGTTAGTATGAATTTCCTCTGTATAAAACATGGTAAATGAAAATTTCCTTCTGCTACCTGTTGTGCTTCTTGAGTAGATAAAAGCAAATGAGAGCTATAAGGCACAAGCCAGTTTTTAGAATGAGATGGCAGTAGGTTTTTCCCTTCTCATTCCTAAATTTAAATTTTCCATGGACTGACATGAAAAAGGCTTCAATGTTTTCTCAAATGTTTTCTCAAATTATGAAAAATCACTTAACTTGTCAGGAAAGTTGTAGAGGCAGGTCCTTTAATATTAATAGAAGCATGAAACTGCATTTTAAGAGAATATTTTATAGAATGATTATTTAGAAGTCTATGGTGATGATGCTTTCAATTCCAAATATATTATAAGAATATGTATTCTTTAATAAATGAATGTTAGCAGAAATAGTCTAGAAAACTCACTCATTATCATTTGAATGACGACATCCATCAACAATATTGAACAATAACAACAACAAAAATAAGAAAACATTTATGACTCATTCATCTTAAAGGGCTGTATTCCATGATATGCAAGCTTGGGACCAGTTTTTTTAATTTAGTATCTTACAGTCTTCCAAAGTTCCAAAGGAACTTTATCTTTGAGCACCACTTGACCCCAAACTAAACAAAACTATCCCCAAAGAATTTGAGCATTCAATAGACTTTACCGAACAGATCATTTCTAATGAAATACCATGGACTTCTAAGAGATATCTCTTAAAAATCTTTATATTGGTTTATATATACATAGTAATAACAAGTTATAAACAAATTTTATAGGTATATATTTTTATATATTCATATAAATATATAAATTTTAACATTTATATGTTAAAATAGAAACATTAACAGCATTAGAAGCAATAGCAGCAAAAGAATTCACTAAGGACCTATCAAATGAGAATACATTTTATAATTGTATCAATGGATTAAATGCATATACATTGTTGTGCAGCAATGTCAAGATTTGATCTTATAAGGCTGAAGTTATATAATGATTAACATATTGGAAACTTACAAATATTGTACTACATGAAATAAACAAGTCCAAAATAAACAAAAGATTGTCAAAAACTGCGATTTCTATAGGATCCTTTTTTTTTTTTACAAATTCCTTGGAAGACTTTTACTTTATAACACTAATGAGGTACATCGTAGTCTCAGTGGGAATGTTAAATATCATAAACTAATTTTAATAACAGAGACAAAATAATCCTCTCTTGTGAAGTATGAATAACATATATTTTGAGTTTGAATAGATCTGTTATGATACTCCCTTATAATACTCAACATGTTATAGCCATTACTTTTGTTAACGCTGTTATTTAAAAATCTTTAATATCATTATGATAAAAGCTTTGCATAGATTTTTTTTGTTAAAATAGATTTAGTCTGAGTATTTATTGCATCCTTTGACATAGGATAAGTGCACTTACTAAATAATTTATTATTGTTATCTTGATTATAAACCATTGGTCTTTTGAATGTATTCTATATAGCAGGATATGTGCAGAATCTTGACCTGCTAGTGGAGCCTAGGACTCCATATAGAAAATCCGGTGAGACACAGATCTGTCAGCAAATGTTGATGCAGGAAATAATCCACACAGTGAAAAGGTACAAGAACAGGTTCAGAAAATTTAGAATTCAAGCAATAAATTCAACCACCCAAGCTTTCTGCTCCTAGAAAGAAAATTGCTCAGTGAAAGAAGATCAGAAATGAGCTTCTGCTTTCTTCAGACCCCTGCTTTTATCTACAAGAATTAGGGAACAACCTAGGGTGGGAGAAAAATACCAAAGTAATTCACATCCTATGATTCTAAGAATATGGCATATGCCTCTAAAGATAAACTTTGGCAATATTTGTCATAGGCACAGCGAAAGTTGGGAAAACATAAAGAAAAACTTTTTGGCCTAAAAACAGGGTATCCAACCCAAGAAGCATCCTACCTTAGGGCCATCTTTAGTCTCCAGGCACACTAATTTATCTAACTCCATAGTCAGTCTCCAAGGTCCCAGGAAAGGTTCTCCTTTCTGGAAAGTGGCTTTGAGCCTCTCATCCGCTTTAGGAGTGTCCTGTTAAAAGGGGTGTGTCTCATCCCTCCTCAGGGTTGGGAGAGACTCCAATTTTCAGAACTTTTTCTAGATATTGAGAGGATAGAAAAGACTGACCAGTTTTTGAAGATCAGGGTTTGTACTTGTACCATTCCTGATATAGATGCAGAAAACTGTGCTGGATCCAAAATTCAGGGATTAAAAGCTGATGTCCAAATCAAGTCATCAAGGCAAATGTACAGAGTGGAAGGCCCCCTGTAGCAAAAAAAAGTTATTGAGTCCTCATTACTAATAGGTAATAACTCCTCTTGGTTTCTAATATTTTCTGATTTTAATGTGCCTATGCAAAAGAAATGGTGCCATAGAATACTATTGTGGCAATTTGTAAATGGAGAAAGCTCTGCTGGACAGGATCTAGACTAAGAAAATCTGTCACTCATACTATTGGCATTTTTACTACCTGAAGCTTAGTACTAAGGCAGATATCAATTAAATACAACAACTTCCTCACTTCATTAATATCTAAATATATATGAAATACTTTTCCATCATTTATATCTTCCTTTCTGATATTCTTCATTTTGTTATCAGATTTTAGGTTTGCTTTTATTTTGTAATTACTTTTCTTCTCAAATATAAACTTATATGTAAACATTATTTGTTTTCTGAAGTGTATATTATTAATTATTTAAAAGTTTGTGCTCACTTCTTCAGCAATATACTAAAATTGGAATGATACAGGAAAGATTAGCATGGCCCCTGTGCAAGAATAACAGGCAAATGTGTGAAGCGTTCCATATTCCCCCCCCCAAAAAAAAACAAAACAAAGAAAAAGTCTATCCAAGTTACTAAAACTAGCAAGAATTTATATTTTTAAATAAAAGAGTAAGAACCTATTATATATGGCACCTTTTTATTTAATAATTCTTATACGGACACTTTGTTTCTATATTTCATCACTTATTTTTGTTGACATGTAACTGAAATTACACTGTGATATCTCACAACTATAAGATTCTTCCTTGCTTTTCCAGTATTTTCTGCAAAGACTCCTAGCCTTCATAAAACTTCAGTATGACATCTCCAGGGACACTCGCCATCCATCTCTATACTCTGAACTTCCAGAAGTGCGGTCAGCCACTCCCACCATGCTGATTTTTCCCACCATATCTGCATAAAAAGCCAATATCATAAATTCATTTTAATATTGAAAGAGATAAACTATCAGTAAAAACTCATGGACTGGGAATGTTGCATTGGTGGTAGGATGGGTGTTGGAGTATGGGATGTTAGAAATTAATAGTTTGTTAAACAACTCTGAAAACCACAGTGCTAAAACAAAGAAATATATTTTAAAAATAATAGACTTTGGGGCCAGAGTGATAGCACAAAAGTAGGGCATTTTCCTTGCACACAGACAACCTTGGATGGACCTGGGTTTAATCTCCAGCATCCATATGGTCCCCGGATCTTGCCAAGAGCAATGTCTAAGAACAGAGCCAGGAGTATCCCTTGAGTGCCACTTGGTGTGGCCCAAAACCACCATAATAATAATAACAATAACAATAAACCATATCAAAATATAAGAAATAGCATATATGAAATAAAATGTGTATAAAAGGGAAGATTAAGACACTGTTCATAAGAATATAAATTTTAAGTCTCTGTGAAAAGTAGCATGGAGGTTCCTCACAAAAAGCTATAAATATAACTACCATATGACCTAGTGATGAAGCTTATAATTATCTAAAGTACTTGAAAACTTAGAAGCACTGATTCACAATACCCAAGACATGTAAACACTTAAGTAACCAAGGAAGGAATTTTTCTAAATATGCAATATCTTACCATAAAATGATAAAAATATTTACCAAAGAAAATATGTTACTCTAATAATTGTTCACAAAGGTAATGAGGAATTAATGAAAACTATTATAGTAACATGGATTTTCATATAGATATATCAGAAACTAATAATACTTTAAGATTAAGTGAAAATAGAACCTCAGATATATGAAATATTTACTGTCAGTAGACACAAAATAAATTAGGTGAAAAATATTGAATAGAAAGGAGAAATACTCGCAGACATCTTTGTTGTTAAAGATCTATATTCTTACAGATATCATCATTATTTTTAATTCTCATCACATACCTGTGTCACTTAGCTTCTAGAAAGATCAAATATATCATTAGAGAAATAAGTACATCTTCCATGTCCAGAGGATTTAATCATTTGTTTAAATGACTTGTTTAAATGCTAAATATATGAACCATTTTACCAGAAGGTTAAAAAAAAGCTTTTAAGTCTTAACTAAACTAAAATTATTTAGCATGTCCTGACAGTTTATTCCTTTCAAAACTCACTCAAAAGTAATTTATTTTAGTTTTAAATATGGAATTGATCATCCAGATTATTTTTTGTCACTCAAATAGCTGAGCTATCTTTAACTATGCACTTGACATTGGTGCCACCTGGAGACAGCATTCAGATACATTTAGTGGTATTTTATGCTTTATTTTGACATTTGTTTTATTTATAAGTTCTTTTTACATTTTTAACATCAAATGAATAAGTATATTTTAAAATGAAAATACTTCAAATTGTGAGGAAATAGAAATTTAGGTCAGAGTACATTGCAACTAAGGTATGATTGAAGTCACACACTTTCAGCTTAGTCTTGATCTCTAAGTCTACACTTTCCATACACTTAGTTGAGAAAATAAAGATGATTTAGGGCTAAAGAAGACTTGAGAAAATGTAAAAATATTCCATACTCATTTAATGGAAGATTAAATATCATCAAAATGACCATCTTCCCTAAACCACCATAGAGTCAATGCATCCCTATTCAAATTTAGACAAAATTTCCAAGGACTTAGAACAATCAATTATAAAGTTTATATTGAACAACAACATGCCTAGGATAGCCAAATTAATACTGAAGAAACAAGGAACTGGGAGGCATGTCATTACTTAATTTAAAGCTCTACTACAAAGCGATAATTATTCAAACAGCATGATATTGGAACAAAGATCTTCAGACAAATGAGTCAGAATGGAATATCCAGTTAAAAATACCCAAGTATGTGGTCAAAGATATTAAATTGAACAAAGACAGTCTCTTCATCAAATGGTGTTGGAACAATTGGATAACTATCTGTGAGAAATTATTCATCTATATATCATATCTTACACAAAGTAAATTCAAAATGTTTTAAAGATCTTGAGATTAGACCTGAACCCATAAAGTGCAATGAGAAAAACATAGGCAGAACACTCCAAAACTTAGACCTCAAAGAAGTCTTCAATGATAGGATGTCAATAGGAAAAGCTATAGCATCAACCCTAAATAAATGAGAATATATCAAACAAAAAGTTTTCTGCATGGCAAAAGAAACATGAGCTAAAATTAGAAGTCAGGTAACTGGGAGAATATATTTGCACTCAACATATCAGATAAATGGTTGATATCTAGGATGTACAAAGTACTCACAAAGATTAAGACCACAAATCCAAAACTCTATCAAATAATGGAGAGAGGAAATGAACAGGCAATTCTTTAACAAAGACCAACAGATGGTCAACAGACACATGAAAAAATGTTCATCACTTATAATTAGGGAAATCCAAATAAAGACAACAATGAGATATCATCTTACACAAATGAGGATGACACATA
The DNA here is from genome assembly GCF_024139225.1 of Suncus etruscus. Lineage (NCBI taxonomy): Eukaryota > Metazoa > Chordata > Mammalia > Eulipotyphla > Soricidae > Suncus > Suncus etruscus. The sequence continues at coordinate 75,772,816 of NC_064854.1, forward strand.
TCAAAAATACTGAAAACAATCTTTTGTAGAGGATGTAGTGAGAAAGGAACTCTTCATTGCTGGTGAGAATTCTGTCAGGTTTTTAGCTGGCAAGCAAGATATTGATCCTCAGTGTCTGTCTATGTGTATGCGTGAGTGTATGTGTTGGCCATCTCAATGTCTGTCCGATGTCCATCTGTCTATATTGTATATAGTTTCCCAATTTTATATATAACCTTTCCTCACCCCTGTACTTACCACTTTATAAATCCTTTTCTATCTCTTCATTCTCTTTCCCACAGCCTGTTATTTCTCCCAATTTGTTTTTACCTGCAGTTCTTAACTCCTCAGGAACTGGACTTTTGGCCAATTCAAACAGATGCCAAATAGCTTCAAAAGGAGAAAAGACAGATTCCCAGACTACCTTGCCTCAGTCCGAGAAGAAGCTGCTAGCACCCAGCTGCTGATTTGTCTCAGCAGTCCCTTTTCTCCCACCTCCCTTCTCTGTGGACAATTGCTTACTAACATATTTAATTTTTGAGAAACACCAGCTTGAGAACATATCTGGATCTGTGATTTCTGGAAGCCAATTTTTAGACTTCACACCATGACGCAGGCTGAAGCTGTGCTCCAGATATTATCTCCCACCTATACTATTTAAAAAGGAAGACTTCCTCTGGTATATTCCTAGGAGTGGTATAGTTGGATCGTATGAAAGCTCAATTTCCAGTTTGTGAAGGAATCTCCATATCGCTTTTCATAAAGGTTGTACTAGATGTCATTCCCACCAGCAGTGAAAAAGAATTCCTTTCTTTCCACATACCCGCCAGCATTGCTTGTTTTCCTTTTTTGTGATGTGTGCCAATCTCAGTGGCGTGAAGTGGTACCTCATAGTAGTTTTGGTTTGTATCTCCCTGACGATTAGTGATGTTGAGCATCTTTTCATGTGCCTTTTGGCCATTTGCCTTTCTTCTTTTTCACAGTGTCTGTTCATTTCTTCTCCCCATTTTTTTGATGAGGTTAGATTTTTTTTTCTTGTATCATTCTGTCAGTATCTTGTAAATTTTGGATATTAGTCCTTTATCTGATGAGTATTGGGTGACTAATTTCTCCCACTCAGTGGGTGGCCTTTGTATTCTGGGCACTATCTCCTTTGAGATGCAGAAGCTTCTCAGCTTAATATAGTCCCATCTGTTTATCTCTGCTTGCACTTGTTTGGGGAGTGCTGTCTCCTCCTTAAAGATGCCTTTAGTCTCAATGTCCTGGAGTGTTTCACCTACATGTTGTTCTATATACCTTATAATTTCAGATCTGATATCAAGGTCTTTAAATAAAGATAAATATAAAAAATAAAAAGGAAGACTTAAAGCGGATATGCATATTTCCTTACTATATTTCTTTAGATGTATTTCCTTAATAGGTATAATTATTATAGTCTATTTCTTTATGTAGATGTAGTTTTCCCATTTCTTTTTTAAAATATATTTAGCAGGAAATTCTAGTAGATAAATTTCTTTTAGATTCTGAGATCATGTTAGAATCAGATTATAGGGATTGTTTAGCTTGTTGTTTTTACTCTCATATTCACCAGTAGTATCATGTGGCATTGTTTCTTTTTTGCATAGACATTAAAATGGGGGAAATCTTTTATATAGGAAATAAGTTCTTATCTAAGAGGAATAGGAACTCTACATTTTATAGATTAAGTGGGGCCTTTTTCTCTGAACAATTGTCATAGTTACTTGGTTTAGGTTTTAGATGATTGGACAATGGACATTTACCTCATAACTTTGGATCTGATCTATAAGACCAGTACAGTTTTCTGCAACAAGACAGGAATTGAACTTTTACTGGAGCAGGCTGTAATGCTACTCTGATACTAACTTGCTCCAGAGTGGACTCATATAATATCCTGATGTCTTGAAAACAGCAACAACTTGCTTTCAGTGCACAGTTACCTGCCTTGCCACCTAAAGGTGAGATAAACCCAGAAGACACACTGTGACACTTTGACTTCTACATAGGATGTGAAAAAAAAAAACAAAAACAAAAAAACACCAGGATATCTAACTACAGGAACCTGATTTTGACAACCAGGATTGAGAAGAATTTTTAGTGGGACCACAAAGAAAGACAACTTAGTATGCTCAGAGCCTGTCTTTGCTCTTATGGCAGGATGCTCATGGGTAGGATTTCCCTCATTTTAGGCCAAATGTTTTTTTTTCTATTTTTTCAACTTTTCCTGTGCATATAAAAAAAAAAAACTGCCACACACACCCCTTTTTTTTCTTTTATTTTTCTCTCTTTTTACTTTTTTTCATTCTTTTTTTTTTTTTTTTTTTTTTGGTTTTTGGGCCACACCCAGTAACACTCAGGGGTTACTCCTGGCTATGCGCTCAGAAGTTGCTCCTGGCTTGGGGGACCATATGGGACACCGGGGGATCGAACCGTGGTCCGTCCTAGGCTAGCGCAGGCAAGGCAGGCACCTTACCTTTAGCGCCACCGCCCGGCCCCACTTTTTTTCATTCTTATCTTTTAAATTGGGGCTCCAACTTTTTCATAGAACCTTGAGACACGGATTACTTTGTTTACCACATATTTCTGAATTTTTTAATAAAACTAAAAAGCAAAGAAACAAGGAAGTCTGGGCATCAGGGGCCAAGTGGTCTCAGATTCTTTGGTGGAGAAAACATAAGGACAGAACTAAATATCCAAGCCAAAGTCAATTACAATAAATCAAGAGATCTAAACTTTAACATTCTAAACTTAGATGGGCCTGTTATACTAACGGGCCCAGGGACAATGGTTAGTTGTAGAGGATACACTCTGGGCTCACTGATGCAGAGTGGTTGACATTGATTTTGGGAATGGCCCTAACTCACTGTATATCTGAAATTCAACCCTAAAGACTTTGTAAATCACAGTGATATCAATAAAATAAAATTTATAAAATAAAATAAAAGTATAGAGTGTAAGTAAATAGTTATGATATAAGGCATTTTCCCTGTCTTTTGCTTAGAATCTAATAAATTTAAAATATAGACAAAATCCCCATTATTTTCTGAATTAGTAAGTGAAGGAGTGATTGAGTCCATTGTTATTTCTGAACAATAAACTTGTACATATAAACAAAATTATTGATAGTAAAAAATCATACTATTTCTGACAACAAAATATTATAAAATGGATATAAATAACTATGTTTTAAAATCTTTATGCTATATTGTAAATTCTTTTAATAATTCCCTGTTGGGAGAGATATTACAATAGAAAGAATTCTTGCCTTGTATATGGCCTGCCTAGGTTTGACCTTTAGCACTCTATTGGTACCATGCCTTACCAGGATAGATTTCTGAGCACATAAGAGGTGTAAGCCCTAAACACAGCTGAATGTGTTTCCTCATAAAAATAATTGCATTTATTAAATTTTGCTGACCTCAATTTTCTGTACTAGATTCTATCAATGAAAATAACTGGGTAAGATTTAAAAGTAAGGTAGAAAGAAGAAACCTATTTATAGTTACAGAAGGATGTATGGGCAAAATTCTTGAATCATCTCCTTTAGTGTTTCAGTCTTGTAAGTAGCTAAGATAATCTGGATGATGCTTCTTAGTGATGGTTCCATTGGCTCTGCAGACTAAAATAATCTGAGGGATATAATGGGGGCATGAAATTTATAGTAAATTCTAGGAATTATCTTCAAATCTTTATGTTGTGATTGAGAATTGAGTTTTACTTGTTTGCCACATATATTGTTATATAAATCTCAGATTTCAAGAAATGAAATATTTCATACTTATATTTAAACTGTTGATTCTTTTCTAAGCAGCTCTCCCAAGGTATATCAAGTTTTGTAGAAAAAGAGATATGGTTTCTAAAACTAAAATTATATCAAACTTAAATATCCTTCTTGTACAGTAAGTCATAGAATTTAAGTAAAAGTTAATAGGTGCTTAGAACAAATAAAAATATAGCTCGTAATATTTTGAATATGTAGTACTAATTATTTTTCCCTGGATGAAACTTCACATCCATCTGAAACTCCCCAGCCTACCCATTAAAATTAAATACCTTTCTTGTCATGCTTAAGTATTAAATATATATTGAAATAAGTATATCTTCTTCATTGTCTTGATTCATTAAATTCCTACTCAATATTGAACATTTTAAAGATTAATTTCTTTAAAAATTCTTCTACTACAGTCTGGTATTTTAGGAAAGATTTTGTAGAAGAACAATTTGGCTGACTGGCTTATTTTCCTGTTTATAATAGGTGTCAGATAATCTATTTTCCTTCTAGGGTAGGAAGTACAATATGGCAAAAATGTGGCTAAACAGAATCTGTCATTAGTTTCTTATAAATACTACTGGTCAAGAATGGTTTTTACATTTTTTCACAAGTATTTTTTTTATTTAAACACCATGGTCACAAGTTTGTTCATACTATTACTACTACATTATTTTTCTTAAGATAAAGTCTTTCATGATTAAATTACATTCTCCAGTGTACATTCTCAGCTACAATGTCTCCAGTCACCCTCTAACTCTCCATGAGGCCCGCTTTCCTTCCATCCACACTCCCTTCCCTGTCTCTGGTGCAGTCAGTTTACCTCTCTCTTTTCTTCTTTTTTCTTTTTTTTGCACGGCTTCCACTACTGTTAATCAAGAGATGTCATGAATCTCCCTTTCATATTAGATACTATCCTACTCTAACTGCACTCTGTTTTTGTAACAAGTTTACTACTATGTACTAGTCCTCCTAATCCTCATTTCTATTGTCACTGGATATCATCCCCATGCTATTTTTTACTTATATCCCACAGAAGAATTTTATTTTATATTTATCCCCCTGACACATTGAAATAATTATTATACTCTCCATGTCCATCCACATATAAGAAAATTTTATGACATTATGTTCCTAACAACTCCATAGTGTTCCATTGTGTAGATATAGCACAGTTTCTTTAGACATACATCTGTTGTCAGGCACCTGCATTATTTCCATATTCTGGCTATTGTAATGCTGCAATGAACATAGGAGTCAAAAGTCATTTTTGTATTGTGTTTTTGTGTTCCTATGTAATATCCCTAGAAATGGTATTTCTGGATCATAAGGAATCCCAACTTTTAGTTCTTAAGGAATATACATATTTTTTTCCAGAAAAGAATAGTAACTAAGATATATAAGGTACTTATATAATCTTAAAACTTAACAAGAAACTTAAACAAAACTTAACAAGAAGAAAATTAAACCCCATCAAAAAATGGGAAGAAGAAATGAACAGACATTTTCTCAAAGAAGAAATACAGAAGGCCAAAAGGCACATGACAAAATGCTCCACAGGACTAATCCTCAGGAATATACAAATCAAAACATCAATGAAGTTTCATTTCACATAACAGAATAGTACACAGCACAAAGAACAACCAGTGCTGGCATGAATGTATGGATAAAGAGATTCTCATTCACTACTTGTTAAAATACCATTTATAAGCAGAGCCCCAGGCTCCAAAACAAGGACCTGGAGAGATGCTGGTCTGAAAGCAAAAGTTGATGAAGGAAATAATCCACACAGTGAAAAGGTACAAGAACAGATTCAGGAAACTCAGCACTCAATCAAGAAATCTCACACACTAGTCTTTATGCTCCTAAAAAGGAAAGCAGCTTAGTGGATGAAGACTAAAGAATGAGTGCCTGGCTTCCTCAGACCCATGACTTTATTGACAATAACCAGGCCACACCCTAGAGTGAGAGAGGATGCCAAGTAGGGGAATGATCCAATAATCCTATTACTTGATACACCTTAGGGTAAAGTATTAATATTTATTAGAGTGGGAGCAGTTATCCAACATCTCCCCCTAATTGACTTCATAGAAAAACAAAATAATTCACAATCCATGGTTCTAAGATTAGAGCAGATGCCTCTAAAGATAAAAGTCAATACACAAAAGACAGTAGCGTTTCTATATACAAACAATGAAGTTGAGGAGAGAGAGATTAAAAATACAATCCCATTTAAGATAGTACCAAAAAATATCAAGTATCTAGGAATCAACCTTACAAGAGAAGTGAAAGACCTATACCAGGGAAACTTCAAAACACTTCAGAAAGAAATTGAAGACGATCTAAAGAAATGGAAGAACATCCCATGCTCATGGATAGGTAGAGTTAACATAGTCAAAATGACTATCTTACCCAAACTTCTATATAGATTTAATGCAATCCCTATCCAAATCCAGACACAATTCTTTAAAGAAATAGAACAATCAATCAATCACAAAATTCATCTGGAACCACAAAAGACCCAGGATAGCCAAACACATACTGATAAACAAAAATCTGGGAGGCATCTCCTTACCTAACTTGAAACTATACTATAAAGCCATAGTAATTAAAACAGCATGGTACTGGAACAGAGACAGGACCTCAGACCAGTGGATCAGAACAGAATTCCCAGACATAAACCCCCAGATATACAGCCAACTAATATTTGATAAAAGAGGCAAGAACCTGAAATGGAACAAAGAAAGCCTATTCAACAAATGGTGTTGGTACAACTGGAAGACCACATGTACGAAAGTGAAAATCTACCCATATCTCACTCCTTATACAAAAGTCAACTCAAAATGGATCAAAGACCTTGAAATCAGACCTGAATCTATAAAGTTTATCGAGAATAAAACAGGCAGAACACTCGAAGACCTATATATCAAAAGGGTCTTTGAGAATGGAGCACCAATGGCAAGAACGTTAGCATCAAATATAAACAAATGGGACTACATCAAACTAAAAAGCTTCTGCATGGCAAAAGAAACCCTACTTAATGCAAGAAGACAGCTAACAGAATGAGAAAAAATCTTTTCACTTGATATATCAGATAAAGGGCTGATATCTAGAACATACAAAGCACTCAGAAAGCTGAGCCCCTCAAAACCAAATAAAGCCATAAAAAAATGGGGAGATGAAATGAATAGACACTTCTCTGAGGAAGACAGAAGGATGACCAACAAACACATGAAAACATGCTCACCTTCACTCATCATCAGGGAGATCAAATCAAGACAACAATGAGATACCACCTCACACCAGTGAGGTTGGCTCACATCAAAAATAATGGAAACAACCTTTTTTGGCGAGGATGCGGTATGAAAGGAACTCTCATCCACTGCTGGTGGGAATGCCCCCTAGTCCAACATCTATGGAGAAAAGTCTGAAGAGTGCTCAAAGAACTCAGAATTGAGCTGCCATTTGACCCAGCAATTGCTCTCCTAGGCATATACCCCCAAGATGGAAGGACATTCATTCCAAAATACGTATGCACCCCACTATTTATTGCAGCACTCAGTATAATAGCCAAATCTTGGAACCAACCTCGATGTCCAACAATAGATGAATGGATCATTAAGATGTGGTATATATATACAATGGAATATTACATGGCAGTCAGAAATGATACAATCACAGACTTTGCAGCAACGTGGATGGACCTAGATCATGTTATATTAAACGAAGTAAGTCAGAAGACAAAAGAAAAACACAGAATGGTAGCACTATTCTGAAACACCTAGAACACATATTTTATACCCAACTAATACCTAACAATCAAATAACAGGGTTTAATAGGGTAGAAACTCCGAGCACTGTAATAGTCAACACATACGTGGGAGCAGTGTCCAAAATACATGAAAAAGGAACAATGCAAACTCTTGACTACACATTATACCACAAAGAAAACAACAACAACAGAAACAGCAGCATAGAGAGAACAGGTATGTAATCAGACTTCTACAAAAAAGGCCCACAATAATCACTTAGAGTTCGTATACAGGAACACAAGTATAGAACACCAAGGGAAATCACAGACTGCAATGGCAACATACCATAACACTACCTTTTAATGCCTTTATCTTACTATATCTTAAATAACCTCTCAGCTTTTCTGTCCACAGGCGCCCTTGGATACAAAGGGCGGACAAACTAAGGTGGCAACTCGGGATACCACACGGGATACCATACCTTGCATGCACTACGAGATGGCCACAAGAAAACTCTTTAACATATACTTTATCTCTAGGTAATACCTTCATTTAGGAATTGAAGCACGTGACCAGTCAGACCACCGAAGCAGTACCTGAGACGTACAGAATTAAACTACAGGCTCTATTCTTCGAACACTTTCAATCAAACCAGCATTCCTTTGCTATTCCCTCCTCTCTTCTCACTACTTTTTTTTTTCTATTCTGCTCATTACTTTTTTACCTTTCTCTTTCCCTTTTCTCTCTAAGGTGTTTTCTCTTTTCTCTCCCTTCATACCCTTCCCATATACCTTCCCCTTTCTCCCCTCCGGAAATCCAACTATCCCTTCACCCCTCAATCCCATCCAGATCTCCCACCATATTAAAACTCTTCACCCTCAGTCTTTATTCTATTAGGCATCAAGATCGACCTCCTACCCAGCGAACCAGTACCCAGCACCCAAGCGAGGGGACACCCAGATAAACCCACACCTCGTCTCCTGCAAGAAAAGACAGCCAACTCCCCTGTGGACTCATGCTGCAAGGCCCTCCCTACCAACTCCCCCTAACGCGGACTGTTCCTTGAAACCGGACCTAGGTCCAAAAGTATCCCCAAGGTAAGAACTCTTCCAAGACCTCCCTGCTGCAATTTTTTACCAATCTGAAGAAGGTCAGGGGGTGGGTTAGGAAGATGTCTGGGAACCCACACACCACAAGAAAAACCCAAAAGACAATGGGAAAAACTGTACATCCAACATAGGCATAAAACCTGTAATACACCACCTCTTTACCTGCTCTCCCCCAAATGTAAGGTAGTCCTCTGCTCCACTTTGGTCCCTTAAAAACTTCGCTAACTCATTTTATCTTTTTTTTTAATTTATTTATTTATCTTTTTTAAATGATTGTCCTACATATATATTTGTGAGCACATACATTTTTAATTCCCTTTTTTTTCTTTTCTTTTTTTTCTCCTCGTTTTTGGGTATGTGACCTCTTTCGGTTATCCCATTAGTCCACCCACAAATACACAGACATTATAATGTAGCACCACTTCCCCCTGCAAAGGCACACTAAGTAAAGGGGAAATCTTACTTATAAAAAAAAGAGCTCCTATCTACTAGAGATAGGAACTCATAGTTGTTTACAATATGGGGATATCTCTTGCCTTGAAAATATGTCATGTGGAATCAACTTAGACCTCAGGTGATTAGATACCATTCATCCAGCCTTGAACCCTTGATCCCCGACATAGAAACGGCACAGCTCTTCACAACAGCTGCAGGAAACAAACTCCATCTGGGACAGCCTTGATACGTCGGGACCAACAACAAGGCCCAGCTCTAACATGATATCCTGACAACGAGGAAAATGCGAACATCTTGACCTTATAGCAGATTAGCCTACCTTGCCAACTAACGACAAGACAAAACCAGAAGTCTTGGCACCCTTTGGTAAGTCCAAAAACCAACATCGGGATTTGCAGATGACTGGCTGCTAGAACCACGACCAGACTGTATACATCTTGGGACCAATAAAAGCGCCCTAGTTTAGGGTTTGAAATATGACCTGCACAATAATCATGATCCCCAGTCCCAAAGGTCTGGCAGAGACAATGGTAACGGAATGGGGCTTTTGGAAGCACAAAGAAAGACACTATCCTAGGTGCCACCCTAGGTTCAGTGCAAAGACCAAGATCATCAACCACAGAAGATGGATTAAAATGACACTGAGGTAACAGAACCTCTAGAACCACAAAGACTGACTTCATCATAAGTCCCACCTCAGGATCTGTGCAGATACTGAGACCTCTGAACACAGAGCAGAAGTCTTCCACACACCAAAAAAAAAAAAAAAACAAAAAAACAAAAAAAAAAAAAACACCACCGGGAAAGTAAAGGACTCTGATCCTGAACAAAGTCTAGAGTTGATTCCATGACAGTATGCTCCAAGGACGGAGAAACCCCATATCACTTAGGCCAAGTGAATTCCTTTTCGAATGACCCCAATATTTACTGTGCCAGGGCAGGAGGGAAAAAAAACAAATACAAAAAAGCACAAAACCTTGGTTATTTTTTATATAAATATATATATTACCTTTATTTATTATTGTTATTATTATTTTTGATTTACCTATCTATTTTGGTCGATTTCTCTGTTTGGGTGTGATTATTCAAAGTGTTGTCCCCAATTATACTTACTTTTTTTTCTCTCTTCCTTTCTTCTCTTTCGTTATGTGCTATGCCATGTTTCTCAATTCAAGACCATGGCGTGATTTTTGTTTGTCTGTTTTTGTTTTTGTTTTTGTTGGTTTGTTTGTTTTGTCTGTTTTTTGAGGTGCTTATCGATATAGCTGGAGCCCTCACTGGATATTTGATACTTCTTTTGGTACTAGTGGAGTGTTTCACCTTCTTTTTCTCCATCTCCCAAATTGATGATAAGAGCCTTTAGAAGGACTCCGCCCATTTTCGGGGTATTAGACTTTTACCCCAGTTTATCACTTTTCTCTTTTTCAAACAAAACCACACAACTTGAACTAGCTAGTCCTGCCTCCAGTTAGAGGGGGAAATAACGGAGGCATCAAGACCAAACTGGTGCAAGACTACTAAGTAGTGGGTTGGATACAGAGGGGACCACATATTCTAGCCGCCCTGGGGTGAGGGAAAAGGAAATGGAAGGTAGGACAGAAATGGAGGTGTAGGGAGGACAATTTGGTGATGGGAATCCCCCCTGATTTTATGTAAATATGTACCTAAAATATTATTGTCAACAATATGTAAGCCACTATGATCAAAATAAAAATTAAAAAAAAATAAAAAAAAGTTGGCAATATTTTGCATAGGTGCAGTAAAAGTTGGAAAGTATAAATAAAATCTTTTGGCCTAAAAACAGAATATCCCTACTCATGAAGTATCTTTCCTTAAGGACATCTAGTTTCCAGGCACTCTAATTTATCTAACCACATAGTCTTCAAAGTCCCAAAAAATATTCTCCTCAAGTGCAATTTTCACTGTCAGGTTAGCATATTATCGCATCCTGGGAAAAGTAAGAGCAAAGATAATTCCATTCATTCCTAGACGATCTCCAATTTTCCTAGACCAACCTGCCTTCATGGTCTTCCTGTAATGTCAAAGTTATCTAAACTTGGCCAATATAAAAATGTGAAAGTCTAGTCAAAATGGTGAGCCTGAAGGTGGGCTTGGGTTTCTCATTCTCTATAGGAGTGTCCTATGAAAAGGGTTTTTGTCCCATCCGTCTTCAGAGTTGGAAGAGACTCTGATTCCCAGAACTATTTTTGATATTCAGAGAGAGACCAGGCTGTGGTCAATCAGTGCAAACCCAGTATCTCTACTGACAGATGGTCAACTTACACCATGTGTAGGTGCAGAGAACCATGCTGGACAGAAGGTTCAGTGGTAAACATCTGATAGCGATCTCAAGTCACCAACGCAAATGTTCAGGCCCTCTCTAGCAATAAATTATTGAGTCCTCATCCCTAATGGATAACAACTCCTATTAGTTTCTAATATTTTTATTTTAATGCAACTATGCAAAAGGAATGGTGCCATAGGATACTAATGGGGCCTACGGGAAGATAATAAACCAACAATTCCTATCATGGTTCTATTAAAAGCACAAAGACTACATGGGTACTATCTCTACTCTCTTCTAAGAATTTCTACTAGCAAATATAAATAAAAGCAGAAAAGGATAATCACAATCGAGCATATACATGTTAAAGAGATATACTTAAGAAGTGTACAGAGTATATATATATATATGTATATATGTATACATATATGTGTATATCTATACACATACCCTAAGTTTTTTGAGATAATCTGAGAAGATTAGATAAATTCCAGATCCCAACTTCAGTCCACACTTCAGCATTCACAGATCAGGAACTGTGCTAGTTCTATGGATCTCTCAAAAGCTGAGATCAGTTGTGAGCAACAGTCTATGGTGAAATTAAGTGGTAGAAATTGACAACCAAGACCTCATTAGAACAGTCATGTGCCTGCATTTTTCTTTGAGTATGACTTGAACTTCAAAGACCCAAATGCTGACTCAGACAGCAGCAGACAGAGTGATGACATAAAGCAGGAGATCTTTATTAGAATGAGCCACTGGAGAAGACAATGAGCAGTTCATAAGCCAATGATGTTAATAGAGCCTCACTTTCCATGAAATGGGTTGTGCACAACAAGTCCAACTGGGCTGATGTATATTTGATCATTCGAAGTTACATCAGAGTGGCGCTCATAAGTACCAGTGCAACCACTGGTAAAATGGTGGCATCATCTTCTTGGGAAAAAGAAATGGCCAGATACAAGAAAGGCTAAATACAATATGAATAGGCATTACATATAGTACAGATGAATATTATACATAGAATTGACCACCACACACTCACACATAGAAAAAAAGATCAATTCATAGGAAAAAACTGATCCAAGTAGAATCGGTCAAAGTGCTTCAAAAATATAAAACCAGCATGTCAGGTGAAAAATTTTCTAGTTCTTTGGAGTAATCAGCATTGATGATGGAGAATTTTACTGGAAAAGGGGGGCTTCCAGTTTAGAACATGTACAGAACATTTTTAAGACAATCATAATATTTAAGACTAGAATACTAAGTCATGTGGTGATGATCAGTATAAAGAGTTTATGCCATTCAGATATTTTAGCCAAGGATATATGTGAAGAGAGAGGTTATAAGATCTAGGCAGGTAAGATCAAGTGGATAAATGAATGATTTAAAACATTTGTTAAGACATCACAATTAGCATGGTGTTAGGAGTCCAATGGAATATATATATTATGAAGCGAGGGTATCCAAACTATATCTCCATGAATCAATGCTAACAAAAGCATTAAAGATTGTTGTAAATATAATAAAATAGAAATTAAGATACTGAAACATTCTTATAATAAGCACTTATAGTATGATCCACATCTTGCAGCTGTTTTTCTGTTGGTAAAAATGTTAGAACATTTTTATAGACATCTCTCGAGAGCATTTATTTAAACATATGCTAATTTAAACAGCTATATTCATAGCAGCTAGTTTCTTTGACATATATAAAATAATATAAACTGCTGAAGATTTTAAAGAGACGTTAGCCATTCCTAAAATGATTTTATCATCAAATTTAAACCAATGTATTCTTGCCCTATTTTTAGAATAGGCTATAAATTACCCTTGTCCATTTCACTATAATGATTCAAAACAGAGAATAATTCGTATTCTTTATGTTTATTCTTAGAGTCCATAGATCAAGATTTTGTAAAGAAAAGTAATTAGGTCTGTATTGGAAGAGGCTTTTTGATTGGTCTCATAATGTCTTTTAATTAGATGTCTCTCCATTGGATCATTTGGTGTTCTTGTTAAAATGTTTCCCCATTGCCTCCTCGTCTGGCTTTTCCCCTTCCCTTGGGGTGGGCTCTGTTAATCCCTATAAATGGTACTTAGGTGACCTGGAGGGACAGCTGACATCTTGGCTTGTGGTTCCATGTGGTGAAGTGACGGGCTTGTGGGTGAACAGCTTGCAGTGTTAGTTTCTGGTCTGCTATACATTCCCAAGTCTGTGTGGATTATTTCCTGTATTGGAATTGCTTTCAGACCTTAATCTCTTGTTTTACCCAGACTGGGGACATGGGAATTCCTTTCCCTCTCTGGAGATTGTGGAACACACAATCAAAGATTTCACAGATCTGTACTTTTTTTAATCTTCTTGTCATTGCAGAAGAAGAGTTTCACATGGTGGGTGGCTCTTGTATCCTGGGCACTATTTCTTTTGAGGTGCAGAAGCTTCTCAGCTTAATGTATTCCCATCTGTTGATCTCTGCTTCCACTTGTTTGGAAAGTACAGTTTCCTCTTTGAAGATGCCTTTAGTCTCAATGTCATGGAGTGTTTTACCTACGTGTTGTTCTATATACCTATGGTATCAGGTCTATATAAATGTCTTTAATCCATTTGGATTTTACCTTTATACATGATGTTAACTAGGGGTCTATTTTTGCTTTTTTGCAAGTCGCTAACCAGTTCTACTAGCACCACTTGTTGAAAAGGTTTTCCCTGCTCCACTTAGGATTTCTTGCTCCCTTGTCAAAAATTAGGTGATTGTATGTCTAGGAAACATTGTCTGAGAATTCAAGCCTATTCCACTGATCTGAGGGTCTGTCTTTAGTCCAATACCATGCTGTTTTGATAACTATTGCTTTGTAGTACAGTTTAAAGTTGGGGAAAGTAATGCCTCCCATACTTCTTTTCCCTAGGAGTGCTTTAGCTATTCAAGGGTGTTCATTGTTCCAGATGAACTTTATAAGTGTTTGATCCAGTTCTTTGAAGAATGTCATGGGTAATTTTAAGGGGATCGCATTAAATCTGTATAATGCTTTGGGGAGTATTGCCATTTTAATGATGTTAATCCTGCCAATCTATGAGCAGGGTATGTGTTTCCATTTCCATGTGTCCTCTGTAATTTATTGGAACAGGGCTTTATAGTTTTCTTTGTATAGGTCCTTCACGTCTTTAGTCAAGTTGACTCCAAGATATTTGAGTTTGTGTGGCACTAATGTGAATGGGATTGCCTTCTTGACGTCCATCTCTTCCCTATCATTATTGGTGTATAAAAAGTCATTGATTTCTGTGTGTTAATTTTGTAGCCTGCCACCTTGCTACATGAGTTTATTGTTTCTAGAAGCTTTTTGGTGTCGTTTTTAGGGTTTTCTAAGTAGAGTATCATGTCATCTGCAAACAATGAGAGCTTGACTTCTTCCTTTCCTATCCAAAATATACAGGGCACTTACAGAACTTTACAAGAAAATAACATCTAATCCCATCAAAAAATGGGGAGAAGAAATGAACAGACATTTTGATAAAAAAGAAATACAAATGGCCAAAAGGCACATGAAAAAATGCTCCTCATCACTGATCCTCAGGGAGATGCAAATCAAAACAACGATGAGATACCATCTCACACCACAGAGACTGGCACACATCACAAAGAATGAGAACAATCAGTGCTGGCAGGGATGTGGAGAGAAAGGAACTCTTACTCACTGCTGGTGGGAATGCTGTGTAGTCCAACGTCTATGGAAAGCGATATGAAGATTCCTCCTAAAACTAGAAATTGAGCTCCCATACGATCCAGCTATACGACTCCTAGGAATAAACGCTAGGAACACAAGAATACAATACAAAAACCCCTTCCTCACACCTATGTTTATTGCAACACTATTCACAATAGCCTGGCTCTGGAAACAACCAAGATGCCCTTCAACAGACGAATGGCTAAAGAAACTGTGGTACATGTACACAATGGAATATTATGCAGCTGTCAGGAGAGATGAAGTCACAAAATTTTCCTATACATGGATGTACATGGAGTCTATTATGCTGAGTGAAATAAGTCAGAGGGAGAGAGAGACGCAGAATAGTCTCACTCATCTATGGTTTTAAGAAAAATAAAAGTCATCTTTGCAACAATCCTCAGAGACAATGAGAGGAGGGCTGGAACTTCCAGCTCATTTCATGAAGCTCACCACAAAGATTGGTGAGCGCAGTTATATAAATAACTACACTGAGAACTACCATAATCATGTGAATGAATGAGGGAACTGAAAGCCTGTCTAGAGTATAGGTGGGGATGGGGTGGGATGGAGGGAGATTTGGGACATTGGTGGTGGGAATGTTGCACTGGTGAAGGGGGGTGTTCTTTACATGACTGAAACCTAATCGCAATCATATATGTAATCAAGATGTTTAAGTAAATAAAAAATATTCTTAAAAAGAATAAAAATCAAAGAACTTATTGCTAAAAATTAAATAAAAAAGAAGAGTTTCAATTGTATGAAGAATACAGGTGGTAATTTCCAAATATCTGTCTTTTTTAAGGAATTTTGTTGTATCACAGTGTTGCAATTAAATCCTATTATTGTCTTTTAGTTATTCTTTTTTAAAAAACACTTTAAGAGGCTGGAGATGTGGTGCAAGCAAAAGGCTTCTTCCTTGCCCACGCTAGGCTAAGATGAATCGTGGTTCAATCCCCAGGTGTCCCATATTGCCCCCCAAACCATAAGAGATTTCTGAGTGCATAGCCAGGTGTAACTTCTGAGCATCACCATGTGTGGCCCAAAAGCCAAAAACAAAACGAGAAAATAAAAACAAAAGAAAACACATTAAGGTAATCTTGCAACATGCATTTATCTATAGATGTCAAAGGCAAGGATAAATGAGTAAAGATCTCTGATTACTGATATTCTTGGTGGCAGATAAGAAAGTGACTTTTAGATTTAAGCTGGCCATGGAAAAGTATAGCAATAATAGACTCAATAAACTGCTTGTGTCTTTGCTATGGTTGTTTTACAGCTTTTTAATCAACAAGATGTTCTTTATTTTTTCTTTTTTTTTTCTTTATTTTTTCTATATTTCTGTTCTGTATATCAGTTTTGTTGAAGTCCAGATGAAGACCCTTCATCAAGAATAAAAGTAGTTCATGTGGATCCTTTTGACTATCTCTTGCAAACTGATTATTTATCTTTCCAATGGTCATCTTAAAGTCTTTTGGGATGTTCTGTGCTGCCCAGCCCATAAGGTTTTTATAACCTTTACGAAACTCTTCTGTAAAATTGCCTTTATGTCCCAACAGATTTGCCTTGTTTTTTTTTCTTCATTTGTTCCTTTATTTAAACATCTTGATTGCATAAATGATTGTGATTATGCTTCAGTCATGTAAAGAACACCCCCTTGTTAATGTCCTTCTTACAATAGTTCTGGTAAAGTAATCAGTCAAATTGACAATATAATGTAAGCATTGGAGCACTGAGTTCATGTAACAAGTGTTTTCTAAATTATGAAGTCTGGTGCGAGCAGGACTAGTTCCCTTGTTCACAACATTGAGATTATAAAATTGGTCATTTCCACTCTATCATCTTTACCTTAGAGTGTGGTGTTGGCATGTTATCCTCGTTACCAGTTCAGGTCACGGTTTGTTTCCTACTCACATTTTTTGGGGAATAATTTTTGTTGGTTCTGAGGAAAGGTTTACATGCTTATCATGCATTTGTGTCTGAGTTTTCTCATTTGTGAGAATCCTGCTTATGGCGAGGCATAGTGGGACCCAAAGTTTCTTGGAAAGTTTGCCAATGTAGAAATATAAGCATATCCTTTTCCTTGAATGAGATTACCAGCAATTGATTTATTATCCATTTTACCCAAGTAATTGTTTTCTTTTTGTGCCTGAACATCTTCTTTGAAGTGTTTCCTGCAGCTGTATAGGTCTCTCTTTGGGGTAAATTTAAGAATTTTTGTGAAAATAATATTAAGGATAAAATGTCCATGGATGGAATGCCTCTTTTTCTAGATTTTAATAGTTGATTTTTGTGAGTTTTATGTGCTCTTTCAACTATGGCTTGTCCATGAATATTATATGGAATGCCAGTGATATATTTGATATGCCATTCCATACAAAATGATTGAAAAGTTTTTCTGTCTTTACAGAATCGGCGATGTCATAACAGAAAAGTACTGAAGCATGAAGGTGCAAACTGGTTTAGCTTATTCTGAAGTCATTGGAACTCCCCATATAAAATGGGAATGTATATCTATCACCAAATATATATATATATATATATATATATATATATATATATATATATATATATATAGGGTTTCTTAGGAAAAATGGCAACATGTGTAATATCCATTTGCTCATAATTCATTAGTCTATAGCCCTTGGGTTTGGCCCCACTACATGTGTTCTTTTATTCAAGAGTGTGCAAATGGCACATATATCAACTATTTGTCTGGCTAGCTTCCAGGGAATATGATAGTTGACATGCAAAGCACGGGCATTTTTATGAAGCATTGCATGTTCTTCTGCAGGTGACTTAAATATTGGCATGGCAAAAATTCAGTGGTTTCATTCCCTAAAGCCAGTGGGCATGGAAGATTATACTGGGGACTTATGTGAGTGATAAATATTGATTCAGAAGAGCTAGTAATTGCTGAAGCAAATTTTGAACAACCTTGTTATGAGCATTTAAAGAGGTGGTTATTATGCCTGGGACCAATCCTGCTATGTAAGCTGAATCTCTCACTTGTTGCTCAGCTCTGAAACATGAGAGAATAAGTAATTTAAAGCAACAAGTTCCACTTGTTGAGCAGAATTGTGATTAGTATGTACTGTTGTAGTCAGAGAAAGAAGTTTAGTGGAGGAAGACTGAAGAATGAATGCCTACTTTCCTCAGACTCCTTTTATTGACAAGAACCAGGCCACACCCTATGATGGGAGAGGAATACCAAGTAGGGAATAATTAAATAATCCCATCACCTGAACACACCCGAGGTTTGAGTATGAATTATTACAGACCATCTGAGTCAGGGAGCATTGAGAAAGGTTTCAGGGTTATTTGATAGGAGGATGGGAGCAAGTAATAGGTAACGAGTGGGTACTCAGACAAGACACACTCAAGAGTAGTAGGAACTGAATGTGATTTATTGGGAGTTCTGATTTATATTTAAGGAAAAAATCATCAATAGTATAAAGTTGGGTAAATTAAACATGACAATTTTTATCCATAGAATTAAATATTATGTGTCAGTACAATCATTAGACAACCATCTAAACTTTATACATACATTGTAAATTCTTTATTTATTCTATTTATTTATTCTAAATTAATCAGTTTCATTTACCATAAACAGAAATCAGAAAAATGCTTATTATTTCCTCTTGGATGTGATTCTTGCTAGTACTATTGACAAAGTACAATACCATTGCCTGTTTAATATTATACCAAAGAGCAATTGTAAAAAGAGGGCAGATGTAATTAAAAGATCAAATGCATTCATAGCCTACACAATACTGACTAAAAATATTATTGATTCTACCAACTTGGAAAAATATTATTGAAAATTATTCCATCAGCTTAGAGTAAGTAAGATGGGTTCCAACAATTCTTGTTTCAATGCCAATTGGCAGAGGCACACAGTTGTGTTTTTTATGTACTTGGCATTGTTAATTCTCATCATACATTAATGTTTAATAAGTTCATTGTTTCTATCCTGCCAAGTGCTAACTTGCCAAGTGCTAACCTAAGGCACAACTGGCCTTTTCTCAGAAGAGTCTGCCAGAACTGCACCCCTTTTTCAGAAGAGAAGCTATGCCTGCACCACAGCAGTCCTGCTGGTATTAATTCATTATGCCTGTAGGTTGGGGGCTATGGCAATGAATATTGATTAGAGTTAGACCAGTAATCCATCAACTATCTAAATTGTACATTTTTATGATTTTTGGGAAACATTCACTATCCAATACTACATTTTTTAATAGCAACTCTCAGACTTGCTGTTCAGCTGACAACTGCCCCATTAACTAAAAGATTTTTTCAGGGTTCCATAACCCCCATCCCTGTCATACCTTAACCAAGAACAATGACAGTCCAAGGTGCATGTCTCCTTTTGTAAAGACCATTTTGGGTCTAGAGGAAACACAGCATGAAGCAAGTCTTTGGGACAGTTAGTTTCTAAATAGACTTCTTTTGTCTGGTTGTTCTCCAGTGTGAGAGTCAGTCACTCTATTATACCCCTTTGGATTCCAAGTGTGCTTTGAATAACCTCACTCTTTTTTCCTTCTTGATAGGCCTATTATAAAGTGTGATGGTTACAGATTAGAATTCATGTTTTCATTTTATTCTGTGTTTTGGATATATAACAACGCAATGCAACTTTCTCACATCTTCAATATAACTGAAACCCCAAAGCCCCACATTACTTTCCTTTCTCATTATTTTCCTTCCCACCTTAGTATTTTTCTCTATCTTCCTTCCTGTATTCTGAGATTAAGTATTAACTAGTAGCCCCCTTTTACTGAATTGCATTTCCTCTGCCAGTTTTTCTTTTTCTTTTTTATGAGCATTTTATGTAAACACTGTGGATACAAATTGTAATTGAGTTTCTGTCATAAACATGCATCACCCATCATCAGTGCACTTTTCCAGCCATCTGGAACCACCAGATTCCTTCCCACCTACCCACAATCACTTGTGTCTGGGGCAGATCATTTTGCATCTCTCCCTCTCTCTTCTTTCATTTTGACACTGTAGTCTGCACTATTATTAATGAAGGTGTACCATGTATGTCACATTATCCGCAGTTATTATTCAGCACCCAGTTATTAACCAGAGTGATCAGTTCCAACTATCATTGTGTTAGTAAAGCCTTCTCTACTATAACTTCCTTCACTGCTCCCTGTGACAAACTCCTACCATGAGTTGTCTTCCTGACCCTCACATCTATTGTCTCTGGATAATATTACCATGATATATTTTCTTTTATTTCTCTTATATCCCTCTAAATGAGTGATATTATTCTATGCCTATCCCTTTCTCTGTACTACACATGAATTTGCATTCTATGTACAACTTCTAGTCAAGTTGTTTACTCCAAGCAATCTTTTATATTGTGAGGTTCCATTTAGAGCGCTCAGCCTCTGACTGAAATCAGAAATAATCGTGGTATACTACACTACTGATGAATATCATGATAAATTCAAATTTGTGGTTTTTGAATTTGAGAATATATGATTTATAAATAAGAATGAAAAAATATTTACTTATTTTCCTCAAATAGATCAATAACATTTTCCACTATGTATCCTAATGCTTTGTTTATACAAGAATTTGTACAAAGAGTTTAAAAGCTGTGATGTTTTTTGAAGCTAGTATCATAAAAATAATTTGCAACTTTTCAAAGTAAGTAGCAGGAAAACTTATAACTGAAATTAACCATCTATAAAGCCAGTCTGATTTTTAATTTAACCAATATTAATATATTTATTTATTTTCTGCTTTAATTTATGGCTGATTATATATTTTAATATAGCATATGTCTGGTACTATAATCATTTAGAAAAAAATTCATGTAGAAGAATATAAATGTAATATTCCAGGTTTAATTCAAACCTGCTATGTTAATTTTAAAGTGACTTATTTCTTTATCATTATACAACAATGTGTATAGGTATAAGTAATTTATTTAAAACAGATTTTTAACTAAGCTTGAAAAATGTTCTAAGTGTCTTTGATTTTAATATATAATTTAATATTTTGTTTTATTTGTATGTATTAAATATAATTCAGAAATTGAACCACAATTATAAATTAATTATTACTTTGGTGACTTTTAAAAACTAGAGCTTAGTGTATATAAAAAAACCTAGTTACTATATAATAAAATTATATGAGAATTATTTAAATATAGTCAATAAATGTAAATTATTCTCTTATTAGCATATAAACTTTCATTATTACTGTGCTTCAGATATTTAGTAATAGCCATAAAATATAGTTGTAGCTAGAGTTAATTTAAGAAAAATAAAATTAGCAACTTTTTTATTGTATTTTCTAGTGGAACTAAATCATATTAAATTAACTTCCTAGAAATAATCACATGAATCAAAAATTAAGAAATTAATGTATCAGCATTTTTAAACATTTCATTTCACATATATAGCAACATATTTGTATATATATACAGAAGATAGGTCATTCTGCATGTACATATAAGAGTATACTAATTTTTAAAACTCTGACACTTGACAATTTTAAGTTAATATCTATTTCTAAAATAAATGTCAAGTAGTTAATGCCCAAAATAGCAATTGCAACCAAAATATTTTAATAAAACTAAAATATAATAATGAGTTTTTAGAAAAGATATCTATACCAATAACTAAAAAATTCTAAATTTTTTCATTAAATCCAATAAGCATTTTATATGTAAAAATTTTAAATTCATGTTCTCAACTCAAGAAAAGCTGAGTAGTTACATATAAGACTACTGCTATTGGAAATGCTATCTGGCTCAACACCTATGAAAAAATATGGAGGGTTCTCTGTAAAGTTGCAGTTGAGCTGCCATATGATCCAGCATCTCCACTTTGAGGTATCTATTCCCAGGAACAGAGAAAAAACATTCATTTCATCAAAAAGAACATGCACACTATGGTTCATCATAGCACTCAGTACAATAGCTAAGCTTTGGAATCAATCTAGACGTATAAAAATATATAAGTGGGTCATGAAGATGTGGTACATATATAGAGTATATGTATAATAGTTTAATATAGATAGATAGTATACTACATAGCTATAAGGAATGAGGCAGTCATGCAATTTTCTACAAAATGGATGGAAGTGGAAAATATATACCAAATAAAGTAAGTCAGAAGAAGAAGGATAAATACAGGATAATTCAATATTTAAAATAACTGCATGCAATAATAATACAATGATTTAAAGGTATTGACTAGAACACATTTGGTCACGGATGTAGTGAGGAGAGGCAAAATATTGAGTGAATGAGGATAAAGACAGATGTGAAATAAGAGGACTTAGCTGCATTAGTGAAATGAAGAAAGGACAGATCTAAATATACAAGCCATGGAGTAAACAACAATGAAATTATGAAACACAACTTTAACAACCAAATTTTAAAAAATGCCTGTTTTTGTTGGGGAGAATGAGTGGTGGAATGGGATAAACTCTGGAAATATTAGTGGAGAGTAGTTGAAACTGGTGGTGGGATTGGTACTTAAAAATTGTATGTCTAAAACTTAACTATGAATAACTTTGTAAATTAAATGCTTTAAATTATAAAAAATAGAGTTTTAGGCCCACAAGATGTAAACAGCAATACAACCATCCATCAGCATTAGCAACCCTCAGCAATCTCCCATGTTATTCCCCACCCTCCACTTCACTTATTTTTTTATATATTTATTACTGTGTATGGAGTTAACATGTTTTGTGTGTGAGTGCAGTGAGTTGGGAGAGTGTATTGGGGTTATACCTGGCTGTGCTCAGCTAGGATTTTTCCTTAATAGGTATATTAAACATTTATTAATTATAGTCTTAAAACCCATGAAAAAATATTACATATAGTTATATATAATAAATATTTATATAGAGTAAATACTATTATATAATATCTAATATATTAGATATCAATAAAAATAAGTTAAATATCCTCTTCTATTTTATGCATTCATTATATAGACATAAGATATTTTATTATTCACATTTAAATAAAAATTACATACCATAAATCTTGTTATATTTATAACTTTATTTTTATAGAATATAAATATAAAAAATAAGTAAGTTGCGTAAAAAAACTATGATTTTGATAAAGATAAAATATTATGTTAATGAGTTGATACACATACATATAACACATATCCATGTATGAAAATATACATATATGTATATGTATTGGATCACACTGTGTTGTGCACAGGACTTACTTCATACCCTGATTAATTCTGGCATACTCAAAGGTCTTTACATATTGCCAAGGATTGCATCTATGTCACCTGTATGCAAGATCAACATTTTAACCACACTAGACCCCTATTTAATATTTTATTAGGTAGAGTAGTTAATTCCCCATTTAATAATTTCACTAACATTACTTACTTTTCTTGATTTTGTATTGCCTATCACAAAGTTATCTGCCTAGTTGTATTGGAATTAAAATAGAATGTTCTAGTAAATTTAAGACTAAGTATTTTTTATAAAACGATATAAAATTATTTTTATAAACATATGATAATAGAATTTGTATCATTTTATTAGTATTTCTTATTTTCCCACAATAGGAATCAAAATATCTTATTAGAAATTGTGGATACATAGATTTATAAGCTGCCATTATTTTCATTGTTTTAAAAAATGTACCAAAGTACATGCCAATGCAACAATTAAAAGTATAAAAAAGTTGTAATATTCATTTTTCTTATAATTATTTCACATATCTTTTGGAATTCTTTGAATACAAACATCCTTTCTTTTGTTCTAAAAACTTAAAGTTGTAAGCTAGTGTCTTATTACAATTCTGGGTGTGGCAGACTGACTGAGCCTGACACTAAAAAATTTTGCAGGGTCCCTTAAGGAAGGTGGGTGCTGGAGTTGGCGATGGGAACAAAAATCAGAATTCAGAAATGAGCTTGAATCTCTGTTTCTTGAGTGTTTCAGTGGGATATTAAAGCAGATTTTTTTGACAAGCCATTAGGATTTTGAGGTATGTGAAAACTCACATCATTTTTCTGTAAAGTTAAAGATTATACCTTCTTGTTAGCAAAAGCTTATCAGTACATTGTTTGATTTGTAAATATTTTATAATAAACAATTCGCAGGCCTTTTTTTTTTTGAGGGTTACAACATCCCTTTATATCTTCTAAAAAGATAAACTTGAATTAAGAGAACAGAATGGAGTTTCTGCTTGTAGCAGAGGCTTTGCTGGTTTTCTGGGATCAAAAGAACAAGTATTCTTCCACTAACAGTTCAAAATTCTACTCCCATGCCATACCCTGGATATCAATTTATATGTAAATTAAAAGTTTAGCAAGTTATCAGGTGCCATTATCAAAATCTATTTAATCTGAGGAAACAGGGTTGTTTAAAGACACAGGCCATGCTTTCAATAACTAATTACAATGTAAGTTATTTTAAAATGTCTTTATATTTCTCTGATGATATGTTTCCCAAGTAAAAAAAGAATATTTAATCAAGGTCTCATTTGCCTGTACTAATTCCTTCATCTTGAGGTAAATGCTCAAATATAAACTTACTTAGCAACAGCAGAAGGGAGATTTATATATAAGCCAATGCATGCAAGTACCAGTAGCTATGTTGAATTATGCCATAGCCTATTGTCAAGGAAGCGGGTCTTTCTTGAGACTCTATATCAATTAGCCATGCAGGCTAATTTCCTCTGTCACAGAGTGGCTACCTTGTGCCTTCTCCTTAGCAGACATTAAAAAATATTAAAAGTGAAATGTTAAATGTTAAACTGGGGTATGGATAGTTGCACATTAAAAATAACAATGAGATAATATCTCACATCACAGAAACTGGCACACATCAGGGAATATGTCACAGCCCTACACTTAATATCTGAGTAAGAACTTAAAAACAAATTTTAATGTTTTTATATAAAAAGAAAAAAGGTTACGAGGCAGGTAGATATAACATTCTCTTTATGCAATGTCTTTGCCTGTTTTGTTTTTCTGTTTTTTTTGTTTGTTTGTTCGGGTTTTTTTTTGTTGTTTTTTTTTTTTTTTTTGATTTTTTGAATCACACCAATAGCTCTCAGAGGTTACTACTGGCTCTCTTCTTAGAAATTGCTCCTGGCAAACTTAGGTAACATAGGGAATGCCAGAATTTGAACCACTGTCCTTCTGCATGCAAGGCAAACACCCTATCTCCCTGCTCTTTGCTTTTTTAAAAATTTTCTTAGTTTAAGAAATTATTAGAAGAGAGATTTCAAGTAGGGTGTACACAGAGCCTATGATAAGTCTGTAAAATTGATTTCACACAATGTTGAAGAAAGAGAGTGCTAATTCTAACATTCTAGAAATACTATTTAACAAGATTTTTCCATTAATAAATTGAGAGACATTTAAATAGGCACATTATGAGTCTAAACAAAACAGTTAATTTTCCACTAATTCAATGACTACTTAAAACTATAAATATGCATACACAAAAGTTAAATATGACTTGTGATTTAAAACAAAATTAAAGATAACAGAAATTCACCTGAAGAATTGCAGATGACCAAAATACACATGAAAACATGTTCCACAACACTATCTTCAGGGAGATGCACATTAAAAAGAACAATGAGATAACATCTCACATCACAGAAACTGGCACACATCAGAAATAACAATAACAGGGGCCAGAGTAGTGACACAAGTGCTAAGGCATCTACTTTGCACATGCTAGCCTAAGACAGACTGCAGTTTGATCCCCAGCGTCCTATATAGTCCCTAAAGCCAGGAGCAATTTTTGAGCACATACCAGGAGTAATGCCTGAGTGTCACCAGATGTAGTTGAAAAACCAAATAAATAAATAAATAAATAAATAAATAAATAAATAAATAAATAAATAAATAAATAAATAAAAAAAACCAGGAACAACCGCTTCTAGCTTGGATGTGGCTAGAAAGGACACTCATTCACTGCTTATGAGTATTCTTCAAAAAACTAGAAATGGAGCTTCTCTATGACCAAGTAATATCACATCTAGGAATATCACCTAAGGGGCCAAAAAACAGAATGCTAAAAATCCCTCTGTAAATTATATTCATTTTAACACTGTTGAAATATTTAGAATCTGTAAACAAACCAGTGACTGAAAAGTATGAATGGATAAAGATATAATGGTACATATACACAATGCAATGTGATTCAGCTGTTAGAAAAAATGAAGTAATGAAATTTGCTTACATATTGATTTATATGGAGATTATTATGGTGAGTTAAATGAGTCAGAAAGGGCGGTAAAGATATAGAATGATTTTATCCATTAGTGATATATAAAAATAGGTTGTATGGAATTAACATACAGAGACAATAAAAAATGAGGTCCAGGAGAACCATTTTAGGAAGTTTGCCACAAATTACTGGTTAGTTTAATTAGGACAGAGAAGGACCACTATAAAAATGATAGTTGGAAATTACCACTATAAACAAGAGCTAAGTGTTAAAGGAAGATAAAAATGATAGGCATGATACCCCTTCATTACCAATATTGCAAACCAAAGTGTCTAAAAGGAAAAAAAAAGTGAAAGAGAGTGAGAGATGAAAATGTTTGTCTCAGAGGTAAAAGGGAGAAGATAAGGGAAAGGTCAGGAGAAAAACTGAATATATTGGTCATGGGAATGTGCATTCGTCAAGGGTGTTGTTCATTGCATGACTAAAAATCAATTATAAACAACTTTATAAAGGTGTCTTTTATTTGATTTATTTATTTATTTACAAAGTATTCCAATATAAAAAAGTAATTATAAAAAATAAACAAACCTAGGAACAGGAGAGGTGGCACTAGAGGTAAGGAGTCTGCCTTGCAAGCTCTAGCCTAGGACAGACAGTGGTTTCATCACCCTGTGTCCCATATGGTCCCCCAAGCCAGGGGTGATTTCTGAGCACATAGCTAGGAGTCACCCCTGAGTGTCAAACGGGTGTCACCCCAAAAACCAAAAACAAAAAAACAAAAAATTAAACATATCTAGAGCAAGAGTTTGGGGACAGTGCATTTCTGATTATGCCTCTCCTAAATATTTGTACAGATAGTTTTAATGTTTCAGAACAGTTGTATTCTTTTGAGTGTTTGGCAATACTCAGGCCTTACTCTTGCAGTGTCCTCAAGAGTGACTTCTGGAGGGTCACAGAAGACTATATGAGTTACGAATGATTGAACTCAGGCTAGTTATTTGTAAAGCAAATAAATATCTTACTACTGTACTATCTGAACTCAATAAATAGCACACATTTAAAGTAAAATATTGTTTGTTAATTTTTGTCACACTATCACAAGAGAAAATTAATTAAGTCATTTATGAACTTTCTTTTATAATTTAAAATGTTTTATATGCCATATTTGAAATAGCAAAATATCAAACATAAATTTGAACTTAAATATTTTAGATGTAAAAATTTAAATATAGCATTTTTAATCTTTATATTCAAATTATAATTTTACCTTCATATATCTATTTATTAATGTATAAAAATTAACAGAGACAATTTTGTTTAGTAAGTTTCACATGGATATCATATCATTGTATGTTCTTCTTTCTTTTTTGCTGTTTGAGTAATAAAAAAGTTAAATTTCTTTTCTTTTTTTCCTCAAAGCATCTGTTTCTAAATGCCAGTATGTAGCCATTTTCTCTTAGAGTAATTTTTCAGTGTATATATTTGAAAATTTATTTTAAAATTTAGGAAGACAAAATGATATAAAAGACAAAAGCAATTCTTAGTATTCATTGTAAACAATAATACCTTTATTTAAATTTATGTGGGAAATGAAAATCACATATTCCAGTCTTCATTGATGTTTTAAGTATTTCTATGTATTCCTACATATTAAGAAAAAAGTGGATGGTACAGGGGCAAAGTGACCTCAGATGCACTTAGTGGAAATAAAAAATGATCAGACCTAAATACCCAAACAAAGTCAATGACAATAGAATTAAGAGAACCAAACTACAACAAGCTATATATAAAAGGGACCTGTTACACTAGCAGTCCTGGGGACTAATTGTGGAGATTTGGCTGCATGCTGAGAACAGTGGTGGAGGGAGGTCAACAATGGTGGTGGGAATTGCCCTAATTTATTGTCACTATGTACCTTAAATATAACTGTGAAAGACTGTAATTTAAAATAAAAAAAGCACAAATACATTATTTGTGATCATATTTCACTTTTCTTTTAAATTAGGGAAATTTATGAATATTACATATATATATTCTAGAGCATAATAGTCATTATATTACTTATTTTATATTTAATCATAAAATATATTTTGTATGAAGTACAATAAAAACTGATAAATATAGATAAAGATAAAGACAAATATATTCTTTATGTATAATTCAAAATATATTTTACTAGAGGGAAACTTTCATATTATCATATTATAATCTTTAATATGAATCTTGTAGAACTTAAATTATTTATATAAATATCAGAGCAGTCTATATTTTTATAATTATATCAGAACATTGGATATAATTAAAGCCTGTGTCCACAATAGTAATTAGTGTAATAAAAAACTAAAGTTCAGGTATATATTACATAAATATTAAAATATATCTAAAATTTCAAGAGAGTGATAATTGGTGAATTCTGAAAATTCAGTCACTTCAGAGTGGCCTGTGAAAAACTACAGCTTAACAAGCAATCTATCACATTGCCAGGCAGACCAGTCATTAGGAATCAATTCTAAGACTAATGTGGCTGTTCCTGGAAGTATCATGTCTTATAAAATCATAAAAGAAAACCAATTTTAAGTTAAATAAAATTGAGATTATACGGACACTCTCTTCTGGAGTTAATGAATCCTTGCTCTATCTGCATACTTTATACTCTCACTCTTTCATCACAAATCATATCTCTTAAAATTAATATATTAATTATTCCTCAGCAATATTTTTATTCACTGAATAATATGTGAGAATTTAATAATATTCTTAATGTATTAAAATGTGTATCAGTTTCTCTAAGTTTAAATTTTTGTAATTGAAAAGCAAGAATAATTTAAACATTAAAATATTTTTAATTCAACAAAAGATATGTTTTTAGTCTTTTTCTAATAGGAGAATATAGAGGTATTTATATAAGACTAACAGAATAAACTGTGTTCTATTGCACTATTTTGAGAAGCTAGGAAAGAAGTCCTGAGAAAAGTACTAGGAAAAAAAGATCCTATGCTTTCAAGGGTATGAGAACAGCTGACTTCACAGTATTTAGTCTAAAGATGCTAATACAAAAATCACCTGGTTTTTGTTTAAAACCAAACTGAGTCATTGTTTCAATTATGAGAACAGGGGCTTGAGAAGAGCCAAGATAGCAATTGGAGAGTGATTCTAACCATTAGCGGTCACTTAAGCTTTAACACAATATAATGTAATTCACATGAATAAAAGCACTTTGGGATCTATATAATTTTAAGAGCATAAAAAGTTCAGAGATCAACAAGATTGAAAACCACTAGACTGTGATCTTTACTTTTTTTATTTAAAATATTGTGAATTACAAAGTTATTCATAGCTCAGATTTAGACCAATTTATTTTGACCAATTTACACAATCAGTGTAAACCTCCCTTCACCAAGGTTCCCGGAGTACATCCTACAACACCACTCTCCACCACAGCCTGCCAGCATAATAAGCTTGCTTTTTATTATAATTTAAGGAAAATGCATCACGAAATTGACATAACTGATCATAAAACATTTGTTTCAAGAAGACCAAAAGCAAAGTTATCTAAAAAATAAAATAAAAGGAAATACTAAAAAAAAAATGAAAGAGAAAAGAAAGAAGAAAAAGTTCAGTAACAAGTATATCCTTGAAAATGATTGAATCAACAATGAACTCTTTAAAGCACTAACAGAAAGCTTAATAAATTCTTCTTTTTTTAAGGATAAAAGTTAAATAAATACAGTAAAATGGTTTGAAAGTGTTAATTGTTGTTGTTTGCATAGACCCAGCAAAATGTGGGGGAAATAGAAAGGAAAATCCTTGGCCTAAATACAAGGAGACCTTACTTCTGAAGTATTCTGGCATAAGACCAACTCCAGGCATACTACGTTGTCGTACCCCTGAGTCATTCTCTGTGG
Source organism: Suncus etruscus (assembly GCF_024139225.1). Classification (NCBI taxonomy): domain Eukaryota; kingdom Metazoa; phylum Chordata; class Mammalia; order Eulipotyphla; family Soricidae; genus Suncus; species Suncus etruscus. Next base: position 75,803,007 of record NC_064854.1, read on the forward strand.
TCCCAGTAAAATATTTTCGCACAATTGTTATTGTTGGTGTCAGGTCTGTAATCAGAGATCCTAGTTTCTATCCTACATCGATGTCAGGATGATGTGGAGCGTCCTCTAGTTACACCTTACCATTAGAGGGCAATGTGGAGAGCCCTGCCCTGAAAGCAGGGTGTTGCTTTTGCTAAGTAATCTGGTTGTTAAAAGTATCCTCTTTGGAGTAAGTCGATGCCAGAGCAGTGGTAGGGTCTTCCCTGGTAGAGGTTTTCTTCCTAGTGTTGTTATAAACAACTGTGGTTGTTTTTGTAGATCAATGCTTCTCAAATAGTGGGACACACCTCCCAGGATGGGGGCACGAGGTTCCATAAAGGGGGATGCGTTCGACCTCGGCAAACACTGTCATAACAAGGTAAGCCCCGTGTTTATGTCTCTTTATGCCTCTGGAGCTGAGAGTTGCTGTGTCCTTCTTCAAACCCCACTTCAAAAAGCCATGCATTGCAAAATGTGCTCATTGTAGCCATTAATCCAAGTCATTAGGCCATGCAGAAGTCTGTGAAAGGTCCAAAGCTGATGTACTGCCAGGGCATACTTAAGCTTTTAGGGAGGCTCAGCCCACCAGATGTATCTCAGATTTTCATGGTGAGTAGAACTAATTTAAGCCCCCATGGGATTCCTCAAAAGGCCCTCTGTGGACGCCTTTTTTCCCCTGCGTGGATGGTTGAGGAATTTCCAAAGAGATGCCTAGCATTACCTTTTCAGCCAGTATCTGACTATCTCTCCTTTGTATATATCAGGCAAAATATTGGCCTCTATCAAATAATTTAGCTCAGAAATTCCAGCACCAACGTTTATCTGAGAACCCCTTTTTCTGGATATAGTCAACTCTAAAAGCAAAGACAATTTTTCTCTTTGCAACTGCAGTTTCTGGTAATCAAGGGCATAACTAGAATGCAGATTTTGACTATTGACACTCCTTTAGAAACAGGGAAGCTCATTCTTGGGGTTTTGGTACCTCCCTTCACTTAACCTCTAAAACAATAGAGTCCAGCCTAGAAAGACCAAGTTTCTAGATATTTCCTACTTCTTCCTATTCCTGATTTTGCATTTAAAGTAAGCTTGCAAAGAGTTACCTTGAGTTGTGACCTTCTCTCTTGTAACATAGAATTTTTATGGTCACACCCATAGCTTAGGTATTGTTATTGTTGTACTAGGCTTTGTGATTACAATTATTCTTCACCTGTGGCTAATTTTACCCCTATAAATTCCCCTGCTCAAAAATTAAACTTGTCGCACACTTGTCAGATGTGAGTCCCCATACTTCTTGTGTGGTCGTCATTTTTTCAATATTTTTCCATACGCCGGTCCGGGTAACTCACTCCCCATGAAGTGGATTCACTGAAATCTCACTGGCATTGCAAGACAAAAGCTGCTTGCAGCAATGTACGAATATGGCCATTTAATTATTGATGGGAGCTTAAGTCACAAACCAAAACAAAATGTTTAAGGCTGAGAATTTTCCTGTATATATAAAATAACTTGAGGTTCAATCCAAAATGGATAGAACCGCCTTTTGAATCTACAATATTATTTCTATGATGATCCCAAGCAAAAACCAGGAAAACAGACAAAAGTATCATGTAGGGAATAATCAACAGTACATCCAACATACTAACCTAAAGTTAAGAAAGCAAAAACCCTAAAGTAACAGAACATTAATTTCTAAAAGTAAAAATTAAAATGGGGGAAGAATCTTAATTACAATAGTCAAAGAAAGGCTAGAAAAATACAAAGGTGAATTTTATACAGAATCCAATGCAAATATGTAACAATGATGGATCTGGAATTCTGAAAAGTCCATCCAAAGAAATTTGAGAATTCTGGAAAAACGGATCACAACTTGGTACAGGATACAAAACTTCAAAAGCCAAGAATTTCTCCCTAATGCCGATATCAGGAAGCTTTTAGTTGAGGATGAAGGAGATGATTTGTAGAAATGAAGGAATTTCTGAAAATGAATGATAAGGACTAGGGGGAGAGGAGGAACGATAAGATGGGGAAAAATATGGGGAAGAGAAAGTTAAGAAAAAAGAACTATATACAAAATATACAAAGTGGACTGACACATAACAGGACACAAATACAGAATTCACAAAAATCATGGCCATCACATTCACTCACTTACAAAAGAAAATTGACCAAAAGGCTCATGGAATGGATCCAAAATAGAGCAAAAGAAAAATTCAGCTAAATAGACAAAAAAAAAAAAAAAAAAAAAAACTTCAAAATATAGTAGCCAGCAGACTGGTTAGCAGAACAAAATAAAATTCAAAAAATATTGTTTCCAAAATCAGAGTAGAGCAGGTCTGAAAGAGAATTATATACATAATACAAGCATGGAGAACAGTACTATAAGTATTTAATGATAACTATATAATAATCAATCACAGAAAGAAGCACTGTGAAAGAAATCCACATAGAAAGTATCATCTTGCCAAAATTATGTATTCACTTCTGTCTTAAAATCTAAATTGAAAAAAATAAAGCAATGCTATTAGAATAAAAGAATGAAAGTAGTTAAATATACCTAAATAAACTATTATAAAACATTAATATGATGAGAAATTTTCTTTCAGGTAAACTCTGAGTACCAAGAATTAAATTGTACTATTTTATGAGTAACTGTGACCTAGGGCAATAATGATAACAAGACATAAATTCACCATAAAACTACACACCATAAAAAGTGTGTAGTTTTTTTAATTTGTTTGTCATCAGAAGTAAAACATTTCAAATGTATTTCCATATGTATGTTTTCTTCAAATAATCCCTTTTAGTATTGCAGTTGTTGCAATCAAGTTTGTTGTCGTCTTTTAACTCTTCTTATTTGAAAAATTCAATGAGGCATTTCTGTAATGTACATATAACTGTAGATGTAACAGACAGAAACTAATGAACAAACATATTATAAAGCTCATACTTTTGGTGGCATGAGAGGTGCTGAAGTATAGATTTAAACTGTCCTTGAAAGAGAACATAAATAATAGACTCGTGAGCCTTTTGATGTTCTTGTCCAGATTGTTCATAATTATCATTGTCCATAAGGTGTTTAGCTTTACCTGTCACTGAATTTTCTTTTGTGTAGGCCCTCTATGAGAAACAGCAATATTTCATGAGGATCCTACTGATTGTGTCCAGAAAACTGGTCATTAAGTAAGCCAATTGTTACTTTGAAGCTTTCAGGGTTAATATATCTATTATATCCATTTTCCATGGTTTTGATGAACTGGCCAAATTCTTTGGCTAATTTACCTTCATGTCCTAGTGGATTTTTCCTGTTAACATCTTTTTTTACCATTATATTGATAAAAAAATATTGAGTCAGTCTGAATCTACAGGCATTGCAATATTGAGTTAATGTAGCAAGAGTTTCCTATATTTTGGAGCCCAATTAAGACAGGTTACTGTTTCCTTATGTATCCTAGAATGTAAGGGCTTATGCTATTGTCAGTTTCATTCAACTTACAGGGTGTGAGTGATAAATATTTGTTACCTGTCACTGAGGTATCAGCAATGTTATTGTTGTCAGTGGTGTCTTGAGTATTTTGTATTTGATCTGAAGGAGAGTATATAGTCCCAGCAGTCTGAACCTGACAATTTGTGATAGCCTGATTGCTGACTAAGTGTAATGGGACCCAAAATTTCTTGGGAGGGTTGTCATCTGAAAAAACACAGGCATATCCCCTCCCTCTCAGGAGGAGATATCCAGCAATCCATTTATCATCCTCCTTAATCCAAATAGGTATATAGATTATTTCTTGTCTCTGAATGTCTTCGTTAAAATGTCTTTCCTCTGCAGTGTAGATTTTCCCTTTGGGTAAATTTAAGTGATTTAGTGTGATGAGAGTCAATGATAACAAATCCGTTGCTGGTAAAAATTTTTTCTATTTTATTTGTAATTGAATTTTTTTTATTTAAACACCTTGATTACATACATGATTGTGTTTGGGTTTCAGTCATGTAAAGAACACCACCCATCACCAGTGCAACATTCCCATCAACAATGTCCCAAGTCTCCCTCATAATTGAATTTTTTAATATATTTTATTTAAATCCTTGATTACATACATGATTGTGTTTCGGTTTCAATCATGTAAAGAACACCACCCATTAACAGTGCAACGTTCCCATCACCAAGATCCCAAATCTCCCTCCTCCCCACCCGACCCCCGTCTGTACTCTAGACAGGCTTTCCATTTCCCTCATATATTCTCATTATTAGGACAGTTCAAAATGTAGTTATTTCTCTAACTAAACTCATCACTCTTTGTGGTGAGCTTCCTGAGGTGAGCTGGAACTTCCAGTTCTTTTCTCTTTTGTGTCTGAAAATTATTATTGCAAGAATGTCTTTCATTTTTTTTTAAATCCATAGATGAGTGAGACCATTCTGCGTTTTTCTCTCTCTCACTCTCTGACTTATTTAACTCAGTATAATAGATTCCATGTACATCCATGTATATGAAAATGTCATGACTTCATCTCTCCTGAAGGCTGCATAATATTCCATTGTGTATATGTACCACAGTTTCTTTAGCCACTCGTCTGATGAAGGGCATCTTGGTTGTTTCCAGAGACTTGGTATGGTTAATAGTGCTGCAATGAATATAAGTATAAGGAAGGGATTTTTGTGTTCCTAGGGTATATTCCTAGGAGTGGTATAGCTGGATCATATGGGAGCTCGATTACAGTTTCTGGAGGAATCTCCATTTCGCTTTCCATAAAGGTTGAACTAGACGGCATTCCCACCAGCACTGGATAGAGTTCCTTTCTCTCCACATCCCCGCCAACACTGTTTATTCTCATTCTTTGAGATGTGTGCCATTCTCTGTGGTGTGAGGTGGTACCTCATAGTCGTTTTGATTTGCATCTCCCTAATGATTAGTGATGTGGAGCATTTTTCATATGTCTTTTGGCCATTTGTATTTCTTCTTTGTCAAAGTGTCTGTCCGTTTATTCTCCCCATTTTTTTTATAGGATTAGATGTTTTTTCTTGTAAAGTTCTGTCAGTGCCTTGTATATTTTGGAGATTAGCCCCTTATCTGATGGGTATTGGGTGAATAGTTTCTCCCACTCAGTGGGTGGCTCTTGTATCCTGGGCAATATTTCCTTTGAGGTGCAGAAGCTTCTCAGCTTAATATATTCCCATCTGTTAATCTCTGCTTTCACTTGCTTGGAGAATGCTGTTTCCTCCTTGAATCTAACCATAGTCTTAATGTCCTGGAGTGTTTTCCCTATGTGCTTTTTTATATATCTTATGGTTTGGGGTCTAATATCGAGGTCTTTCACCTATTTGGATTTTATCTTCATACACGATGTTAGCTGGGGGTCTAAGTTCAATTTTTTGCAAGTGGCTATCCAGTTGTGCCAACACCACTTGCTGAAGAGGCTTTACCTGCTCCATTTAGGATATCCTGCTCCTTTATCAAAAATTAGGTGATTGTGTGTCTGGGGAACATTTTCTGAGTATTCAAGCCTATTCCACTGATCTGAGGGCCTGTCCTTACTCCAATACCTTGCTGTTTTGATAACTATTGATTTGTAGTAAAGTTTAAAGTTGGGGAAAGTAACTCTTCCCATGTTCTTTTTCCCAATGATTGCTTTAGATATTCTAGGGTGTTTATTGTTCCAAACGAATATCAAAAGTCCTTATCCACTTCTTTGAAGAATGTCATGGATATCTTTAGAGGGATAGCATTAAATCTGTATAATGTCTTGGGGAGTATTGCCATTTTGTTGATGTTAATCCTGCCAATCCATGAGCAGGGTATGTGTTTCCATTTCCGCATGTCCTCTCTTATTTCTTGGAGCAGAGTTTTATAGTTTTCTTTGTATAGGTCCTTCACATATTTAGTCAAGTTGATTCCAAGATATTTGAGTTTCTGTGGCACTATTGTGAATGGGGTTGTTTTCTTAATGTCCATTTCTTCCTTATTACTATTGGTGTATAGAAAGGCCATTGATTTTTGTGTGTTAATTTTGTAGCATGCCATCTTGCTATATGAGTCTGTTGTTTCTAAAAGCTTTTTGGTAGAGTCTTTAGGGTTTTTTAAGTATAGTATCATGTCATCTGCAAACAGTGAGAGCTTGACTTCTTCCTTTCCTATCTGGATTCCCTTGATATCTTTTTCTTGCCTAATCGCTATAGCAAGTACTTCCAGTGCTATGTTGAATAGGAGTGGTGAGAGAGGACAGCCTTGTCTTGTGCCAGGATTTAGAGGGAAGGCTTTTAGTTTTTCTCCATTGAGGACAATATTTGCCACTGGCTTGTGGTAGATGGCCTTAACTATATTGAGAAAGGTTCCTTCCATTCCCATCTTGCTGAGAGTTTTGATCAAGAATGAGTGTTGGACCTTATCAAATGCTTTTTCTGTTTCTATTGATATGATCATGTGGTTTTTATTTTTCTTGTTGTTGATGTTGTGCATTATGTTGATAGATTTACAGATGTTAAACCATCCTTGCATTTTTGGGATGAAACCTACTTGATCGTAGTGGATGATCTTCTTAATGAGGCATTGAATCCTATTTGCCAGGATTTTATTGAGGATGTTTACATCTGCATTTATCAGCGATATTGGTCTGTAATTTTCTTTTCTTGTAGCATCTCTCTCTGGTTTAGGTATCAAGGTGATGTTGGCTTCATAAAAGCTATTTGGAAGTGTTTCCGTTTGTTCAATTTCATGAAAGAGTCTTGCCAGGATTGGTCGTAGTTCCTCTTGTAAAGTTTGAAAGAATTCATTAGTGAATCCATCTGGGCCTGGGCTTTTGTTTTTGAGCAGACATTTGATTACCATTTTAATTTCATCAATAGTGATGGGGGGATTTAGATATGCTACATCCTCTTCCTTCAACCGTGGAAGATTATAAGAGTCCAAGAATTTATCCATTTCTTCCAGGTTCATATTTTTAGTGGCGTAGAGTTTCTCTAAGTAATTTCTGATTACCCTTTGAATCTCTGCCATATCAGTAGTGATATCTTCTTTTTCATTCCTAATATGAGTTATCAAGTTTTTCTCTCTCTTTGTTAGTTTTGGCTGTGGTTTATCAATCCTGTTTATTTTTTCAAAGAACAAACTTCTGCTTTCTTTGATCTTTCGGATTGATTTATTGGGTTTCCACTTCATTGATTTCTGCTCTCAGCATTGTTATTTCCTTCTGTCTCCCTATTTCTGGGTCCTTTTTTTGAGCACTTTCTAATTCTATAAGCTGTGTCATTAAGTTATTCAGGTATGCCCTTTCTTCCTTCCTGATGTGTGCTTGCAAAAATATAAATTTTCCTCTTAGTACAGCTTTTACTGTGTCCCGTAAGTTCTGATAGTATGTGTCTTTATTGTCATTTGTTTCCAGGAACCTTTTGATTTTCTCCTTGATTTCATCTTGGACCCACTGGTTATTCAGTATAAGGCTGTTTAACTTCTATGTGTTAAAGTTTTTCTTCTGTTTCCCTTTGGATGTCACAAATAATTTCAGAGCCTTGTGGTCAGCGAAGGTAGTTGCAAAATTTCTATCCTCTTAATACTATGGAGGTATGTTTTATGTGCCAGCATGTAGTCTATCCTGGAGAATGTCCCATGTACATTGGAGAAGAATGTGTATCCAGGTTTCTGAGGATGGAGTGTCCTATATATATCCACTAGGCCTCTTTCTTCCATTTCTCTTTTCAGGTCTAGTATTTTCTTGTTGGGTTTCAGTCTGGTTGACCTATCCAGTGCTGACAAAGCCATGTTGTGGTCCCCCACAATTATTGTGTTGTTATTGATATTATTTTTCAGATTTGTCAACAGTTGTATTAAATATTTTGCTGTCCCCTCATTTGGTGCATATATGTTTAGGACAATGATTTCTTCCTGCTGTACATATCCCTTGATTAATACAAAATATCCATCTTTGTCCCTTACAACCTTCCTGAGTATAAAGTTTGCATTATCTGATATTAGTATGGCCACTCCAGCTTTTTTATGGTGTTGTTTGCTTAGATGATTTTCCTCCAGCCTTTTATTTTGAGTCTATGTTTATTCTGACTATTCAGGTTTGTTTCTTGTAGGCAGCAGGAGGTTGGATTGAGTTTTTTGTTCCATTGAGCCACTCTGTGTCTCTTATCTAGTGCATTTAGTCCATTGACGTTGAGAGAAAGAATTGTCCTGGGATTTAATGCCATCTTTATATCAAAATTGGGTGTGTCTTTTGTTTAGTCTTGACTTAAATTAGGTCTTTCAGTTTTTCTCTTAAGACTGGTTTTGAGTCTGTAAGGTTTCTGAGCTGTTTTTTGTCTGTGAAACCATGTATTCTTCCATCAAAGTGGAAAGTGAGTTTTGCTGGGTACAGTATTCTCGGTGAAGCATTCATTTCATTCAGTCTTGTCACAATATCCCACCACTGCTTTCTGGCCTTGAGTTTTTCTGGTGACAGGTCTGCTGTAAATCTCAAGGATGCTCCCTTGAATGTAATTTCCCTTTTTGATCTTGCTGTTTTCAGAATTCTGTGTCTGTCTGTGGGATTCGTCATTGTGATTAGGACGTGTCTTGGGGTATTTTCTCTGGGGTCTCTTTTGGTTGCTACTCTTCGAGTATGAAGGATTTGATCACATATATTGTTTAGCTCTGGAAGTTTCTCTTTAATGATGTTCTTGACCGTTGATTCTTCCTGGAAATTTTTTTCCTGGGTCTCTGGGACTCCAATGATTCTTAAGTTGTTTCTGTTGATCTTATCATAGACTTTTATTTTCATCTGTTTCCATCCTTTGACTAATTTTTCCATTGTCTATTCATTTGCTTTAAGTTTTTTTTCCAATCTCTCTCGCTGTATGGAATTGTTATTTATCTCATCTTCCACAGCACCAAGTCTATTCTCAGCTTCTGATACCCTGTCCCAGAGCTTATCCATTTTGTCATTCACTTCATTTACTGAGTTTTTCAGGCCTGTTAGTTGACATGTTGTTTCAGTTTGTAGTTTTGAGATTTCTGTCTTCATATTTTTTTTGGTTCTTATTAGTGTTCTGTTCAATTCGATCCATGGTTTCTTTGAGTTCATTGAGCATCTTCCATATTGCTAGTCTAAAGTCCTTATCTGTGAGGTTAATTATTTGGTTGGTCATTATCTGGTCATCTGAATTGTCATCTTCATTTTCTATGTCTGATGCTGTCCTGCATTGTTTCCCCATTGTCACCCTTGTATTGTGGGTTTTTCTACGTGTTGTGGTGTGGAATGATGCAGGCAGCACACTCCTCTGGCTCCGCCCTTTCTGGATGGTTCAACTTGCCTCCAAGGGAGGGGAGTCCTTTGTATATGAAGCCTCACACAGGATCAAATCTTAGGCCAGAGCATGCAGCAGAGAAGACTGTCTGGAGAGAAATGCTGGGCTTCAGTGATGCAGCACAGTTCTTAGTGTGATTTTTTTTTCTTGTTGCAATGCTGTTCTTTTCTTAGAAAGAGCACATGGCTGCATATTGAAGCAGATTAAGGTGCTCTTTTCGAGCCTCTTTCCGATCCACTTCCAAGAGGTTCACGGAAGAGGACAGTAGACAGCCACACATCGGCAGCACCTATAATTTTTCACAGTCGGGCCCCATTGGGCGGGTGTAGTTTCATGGATTTTCCCAGCCTAATGACACAAACAGACGACCTGGCTTCTACAAAGTACTGCTTATATCTTTGTGCTTGTAATTCTGTAAATCCTTGCCACAATGGGCTATCCACCACAATTATGGGAATCCCTTTCAGGTGTCATATCTGCCATTCATTACAGAAAATTCAAAAGTTTTGCTAACATTGGCGGGCCCATTTTCAGTTTTTATAGAATATGGAATACCCATCATAGAAAAACACTGTAAAATAAAACTACAAACAGCCTTAGACTTTTGAGAAGACATAAGGATTGCCCATACAAATCAAGAATATGTGTCCAATATAACATGGAGCTAAGGTTTTCTTGAAAATATATCTGTTTGAGTTATATCCATTTGCCAAAATTCTTTAGACTGTAAACCTTATGAGTTTGCTCCTGCTATGTGTGTTTTCTTTGTTAATGGTGCACAAATGTCCCAGTTTTCTATAATTTCTCTGGCCTGCCTCCATGGAATTTGGTAATTCACATATAAATGGCATGCATTTGTATATATAGCTGAATGTTCTTCTAACAGTGACTTAAATAGAGGCATTGCTAATAAGTCAGCAGTTTTATTTTCTTGAGCCATCGGATCTGGTATTCCTAATTTGGCTTTAATATGCATGATAAAGATGGGCTCAGTTTGTTTCTGAACAAACTGTTTTAATTATTTAAGTACATTCTATATAATTGAGTTATTGGCATTGAGGGAGGTGGTGGCTTTTAGTGGATATAGACCTATCACATCTGCAGAATTACTTACAATGTTACATGGTTCTGTTACCTTTTCAACTAGGTGAATAAAAATTGCTAATTCAACTTGCTGAGCAGATTTATATTTAGTATTTATAGTCATATTAATGTTGTTCCTGGTGATTCCTCCTTTCCCATTTTGGAATCTGTCAATGTAAAAAACCATGAAGTTGGGAATAGTGGAATCATGAACAATTAAAAAAACAATAAACTGAGGAGGTCGCAGACTGGAGTGGGTGAAAAGCGACCATTCAAGGGAACCCTGAGCTCCCGGAACAGGCCAGAGTGGGTGCAGGAGGTCACTGACTGGAGCGGGTGGAAAGCAGCCATTCCAGGGAACCTTGAGCTCCAGGAACAGGCCAGAATGGGTGCAGGAGGTTGCTGACTAGAGCGGGTGGAAAACGGCCATTCAAGGGAACCTTGAGCTCCCGGTACAGGCCAGAGTGGGTGCAGGAGGTTGCCGACTGGAGCGGGTGGAAAGCAGCCATTTAAGGGAACCTTGAGCTCCGGAAACAGGCCAGAGTGGGTGCAGGAGGTTGCCGACTGGAGCAGGTGGAAAGCGGCCATTCAAGGGAACCTTGAGCTCCAGGAACAGGCCAAAGTGAGTGCAGGAGGTTGCTGACTAGAGCAGGTGGAAAGCCGGCCATTCAAGGGAACCCTGAGCTCCCAGAACAGGCCAGAGTGGGTGCAAGAGGTCGCCGACTGGAGCGGGTGGAAAGCTGCCATTCAAGGGAACCTTGAGCTCCTGGGACAGGCCAGAGAGTGAACCTACATTGTCTGGCTTGAAGAGAGTGGTGATTGTTCAGGCTTGACTGAGGATGAGGAAAAGTCCAAAACTCAGCGACATCACCCAACATACTCACATAGAGCCACATCCCGAGAAGAGACCCAGCCCCACACCACAGGTGGTAAAAGCAAGCTGAAACCTGAAGGCACTGCACATCAAACCAAGCCAATAAATGCAAACAAAGATGGGTAAACCAAGGAAAACATTAACAACAGGGGAGATGGAGAGAAATCAAAACAAGTTCCCAAGTCCACCAAAATATGCAGACCCAAGAGGGAAGACCTAAAAGCAGCCATGAGAATAGAATTCCAAGCCATGCTATAAGAAATGAAAGACACACTGGCCAGAGATTACAATAAATTAAGAAATGAACAAATGAACCAATTTAAACAAGAACTCCTACAAAATATGAAAGACTCCATACAAGCAGAATTAGAAGAAATTCATAAAACTGTAGAAAGCCAGAAGAGCAGAATTGCAAAGCTCGAGAATCACATAGAACAACTCAAAGATAAACTGCAATCAAAAGGAAACAAAGAAACCAACAAAGAAATAGAAGGTAAAGCACTGAAATAAAAGCCCAGTATTTAATGAACAAAGACAAAAGAAACAATCTAAGAATTGTAGGTATACCAGAAGGGGAGGAAACAGGGAAAAGGGGAAGAACAATTAGTCAGGGAGAAAATAGTGGAAATTTTTTCCACCCTCTGGAAAGACACATCTGAGCAAATCCAGGAGGTTAAAAGAGTCCCCAACAAAATAGACCCTAAAAAACCAATTCCAAGACACATAGTAATTCAAATGGTAAGAAACAAAGAGAAAGGCAACCTACTTAAAGCACTAAGGGAGGAAAAAAGCCTCACATACAAAGGAAGAAACATTAGAATCAAACCAGATCTTCCATATGAAATACTTCAAGCAAGAAGACAGTGGAATGACATATTTAAACAACTGAATGAAAGAAATTTTCAACCTAGAGTCCACTATCCAGCAAAACTCTCATTCATATGGGAAGGAAGACTAAAATCATTCTCAAACAAAAATGAACTTGCACTATTTGCGCAAACAAAACCGACTCTAAATGACCTACTCAATAGATGAATGGCTAAAGAAACTGTGGTACATATAACAATGGAATGTTATGCAGCCGTCAGGAGAGATGAAGTCATGAAATTTTCCTATACATGGATGTACATGGAGTCTATTATGCTGAGTGAAATAAGTCAGAGGGAGAGCGAGAGATGCAGAATAGTCTCACACATCTATGGGTTTTAAGAAAAATAAAAGTCATTTTTGCAACAATACTTAGAGACAATGGGAGGAGGGCTGGAACTTCCAGCTCACTTCATGAAGCTCACTACAAAGAGTAGTGAGTGCAGTTATAGAAATAACTACACTGGGCCCGGAAAGATAGAACAGCGGTGTTTGCCTTGCAAGCAGCCGATCCATGACCTAAGGTGGTTGGTTTGAATCCCAGTGTCCCACATGGTCCCCCTTGCCTGCCAGGAGCTATTTCTGAGCAGACAGCCAGGAGTAACCCCTGAGCACTGCCGGGTGTGGCCCAAAAAACAAAAACAAAAACAAAAAGACAAAAACAAACAAACAAAAAAAGAAATAACTACACAGAGAACTACCATAACCATGTGAATGAATGAGGGAACTGGAAAGCCTGTCTAGAGTACAGGTGGGGGTGGGGTGGAATGGAGGGAGATTTGGGACACTGGTGGTGGGAATGTTGCACTGGTGAAGGGGGTGTTCTTTACATGACTGAAACCTAATCACAATCATATTTGTAATCAGGATGTTTAAATAAAGAAAAAAATTTTTTCTTAAATTCAAAAAAAAATTTTTTTTGCCACAGTGGTAGGGCATTTGTCTTGTAGCAGCTGACCCAGGATGAACCTGGGTTTTATTCCCAGCATCTCATATGGTTCCCAGAGCTTGCCTAGAGATAATTTTGAGCACAAAGCCAGGAGTAAACCTGAATATTGATGGACCTGACTACCACACAATAAAGGGGTAACTAGCTATTAAATAAACCAACATTCTGGTGAAGTATATTAAGGCATAGGGGTATATATATATATTTCAACAGAAAGAATATATATATCATGCAATGTTTTCAATTTCAATTTTTTGATATGATAAAATATACTAGAAACATTTTAAATAAGGTTTGAAATAGATCCTGTAAAATCAGAATAATATAAATATTGGTTTTTATTACACAAATAGAATTTTAAAAGTAAAGAGAAACAGACAAGAATACAAAAAGTAATAAAGCATCATTAGGAGTCTGACTATTGAAAATGTAACTAAACTTAATTACAGATCATTATCTAGTTTTAGGGAAATTTATTTTTCCAATATATTAGTTTCTTATATATCTAACATTCACCCATACATTCTCTTTGTAGCTTATTTTTGCTAGCAGGTTTGCAATTAAATAATGAAAATAATAATACAAATATGTAAAAAATCTATTATGTATCTTGTTCTTTTAATATATTTTAATGGATAAACATTTATAAAATGTTAAATAAAGTTAAAATGAATAAAATACTAGTTACTCATATTTAAATACAATAGAGCTTATTAAAATTACATACAGGCTAAAATTATTTTAGAAGAATTAAAATGAAATGGTCTTAGAATCAATTGCCATGAATGTTTTCCCAGTGTTAAATTCTCAGCATTTGTTTATACACTGAGAATTAATTTCCTCATATATAAAAAAGAATGAGTTCCAATAAGAACTATGATAGTTGGACAGAGGAGAAATAACATCCTACCTTGCATAATCTTGGTTTCTTTATGTAATCCCTTTCTTTAGGCTTCTGTGAAAATTCTTGCTATCTTTTTATGTAATTTAACATCACAGACTAAATATTATCTTACATCAGTGAGCTTGACATATGACAAAAATATTGGAAACAATTTGTGTTGGTGGGATGTGAAAATTGACACATATCTACTGCTGGTGGGAATGCTGCCTGGTTCAACTTATATGGAGAACAGTATTATGTGTTCTCAGTAAACTAAGCATAGAGTTGCTATATAACCCAACAATCCTGTTTTTGGTTCATTATCCCAAAGACAGAAAAACATTCATTTAAAGGACACATGCAGCTGAGTTTGGAGAAAAAAATAATCTCCAAGTAGAGTTCAACTGAGTATGAGACCAGCCATAGAATAGCCACTCTGCTTCACCAATAGTAATAAGGACAATTGGACATTAAGAAAACAACCCCATTCACAATAGTCCCACACAAACTCAAATATTTTGGAATCCACTTGACTAAAAATGTGAAGGACCGAGGCTGGAGAGGTGGCGCTAGAGGTAAGGTGTCTGCCTTGCGAGCGCTAGCCAAGGAAAGACTGCAGTTCGATTCCCCGGTGTCCCCTATGGTCCCCACAAGCCAGGGACAATTTCTGAGCACTTAGCCAGGAGTAACGCCTGAGCATCAAACGGGTGTGGCAAAAAAAATGTGAAGGATCTATACAAAGAAAACTATAGATCTCTACTCCAAGAAATAAGAGAGGACACGTGGAAATGGAAACACATACACTGCTCATTGTTTAGCAGGATTAACATAATCAAAATGGCAATACTCCCCAAACCATTGTACAAATATAATACGATCCCTGTAAATATACCCGTGACATTCTTCAAAGAAGTGGATCAGGCACTTTTGAAATTAATTTGGAATAATAAACACCCTAGAATAGCTAAAGCAATCATTGTGAAAAAGAACATCGGAGGAATTACTTTCCCCAACTTTAAACTTTACTACAAAGCAATAGTTATAAAAAATGCATGGTATTGGAACAAAGACAGGCTCTCAGATCAGTGGAATAGGCTTGAATACTCAGAAAATGTTCCCCAGATATACAATCACCTAATTTTTGATAAAGGTGCAAGAAATCCTAAATGGAGCAAAGAAAGCCTCTTCAGCAAGTGGTGTTGGCACAACTGGATAGCCACTTGCAAAAAATTGAACTTAGACCCCCAGCTAACATCATGTACGAAGGTAAAATCCAAATGGATTAAAGACCTTGATATCAGACCCGAAACCATAAGATATATAGAACAACACATAGGAAAAACACTCCAGGACATTGAGACTACAGTCATCTTCAAGGAGGAAACTGCACTCTCCAAGCAAGTGAAAGCAGAGATTAACAGATATGAATATATTAAGCTGAGAAGCTTCTGCACCTCAAAAGAAATAGCACCCAGGATACACTGAGTGGGAGAAACTATTCACCCAATACCCATCAGATAAGGGGCTAATCTCCAAAATATACAAGGCACTGACAGAAATTTACAAGAAAAAAAAACATCTAATCCCATCAAAAAATGGGGAGAAGAAATGGACAGACACTTTGACAAAGAAGATATACAAATGGCCAAAAGGCATATGAAAAAATACTCCACATCACTGATCATCAGGGAGATGCAAATTAAAACAACAATGAGGTACCATCTTACACCACAGAGATTGGCAAACATCACAAAGAATGAGAATAAACAGTGTTGGCGGGGATGTGGAGAGAAAGGAACTCTTATTCACTACTGGTGGAAATATTGTGTAGATCAACCTTTATAGAAAATTTATTGTCACATAACAGCCTCTACTATACTATCTCTATCTTACATAGTATTTGGAATTTATATTTTAGCTAATATAATGGTGAGCTTATTGATTGGCTGGTATTTAGGAGATAGAAAGATTAGACATAGTGAAGGTAAATTCAGTACAGACAATAAGGAACTTTATCCAATGAAGATTTGGGCCACATTTCAGGCTGGCAAATCCAACCCCACCACAAAAAGTAAAGGCATTATTCCTGCTAAAACTAAGGCTTGAGACAATAGTGTAGAAACTCACAGCTCCATTTCAGTTTTTAACAACAGTGACCAACCTCCCGTGCTAAGTCCACAGGTGAATCCCAATTCTATTGACATAACTAAATTACATAGCGGTGCTGAATCAGAAGATGAAACACCAAATGCACATATCCATGCACCTACGCCACAATCTAAGCCTCAGAGCCTTATTCGGAGTAATTTTGTTAACCCAGCGTCAGCCCCTTTTCCTGAAGTAATGTTTTAAACTATGAATCCCTTAGGATGGAAGACATAGATTGGTTTAAAAAGTCATATAAGTCATATCAAGTTTACTGTTCAAATCACCATACTTTGTGGAGTTACTCAAATTTTGGTGTCAATATCATCTTGGATTTTGCATGATTTAAAAATTTATCTATTCATTTATTTATTCAGAAGGAGTAAAAGCCAAACTTTATAGCTCAGCTGGAAATAAAAAATAAATGGCAGGAGTCACTCTCTCTTACAAATTATTGATGGCAGAAAATCAATATGCAAATGTTCAAATGCAAGCTGCTTTACCTAAGGAAATTTTAGATATAATTAAGGATATTACATAGTACTCATGGGAGAAATTGATTCTAAAAAGCACTGGTACAGAAACCTTTTTAAATATTACCCACGGCTCCCTTGAACTGTATTTAGAGTTTGTGGGTAGACCTAAGTATATGCTGAAATTATAAGTAAAAGATGAGGAGATGAGAAAATTTCTTGAAAAAAATTTTGTTTATCATAGTGCTAATATGCTAATTTAACTTGCAAATCAGTATTATTATTTTTACTGTAAAGACAGAGCTGAATGATTTCCTATATGCTATCAGAATGTGCATAAGATAACCCAACACTCACCCTACTTAAACCTGGTACAGTCATGGTTCAAAATGGAATGATTCCTTCCTTCCACTGAGAACAAAACACATTAAAAATACCTGGCTTTTGCTCCAGTTGTGGAAAAATGTAAGCACTGGGAAAGAGATTGCAAATCCACAAACCATTTTAATTACAACCTGAGGAGAAGTTTGAATACAAACCCCAGGAAGCAGAGTACCTATTTCCATTTTGGGAAACTGGGACACATCAAAAGAGATTGCTGGCTCCTTTTAAACACAGTTCTTCAGGGTCATGGATAATGATGCAGGGAAACAACAACAGGGGCAGTTCCCAGCCCCCACGAAACCTAGTGCAAAATCTTCAGGCCATAATGCTACCCAGTCCAGCCCAAGAAAATCCAACATGATTAGAGAATTGAATCACGTAAATTTGGGAAGCACAGGGTTGGACATAATATGCCCAGAGAACATTACCATTTACTGAGGACAATGCCTTTATATATTAAGAACAGGCATTATGGTTCCAACACCCCAAAATACAATGGGTTCGATTTTTGGCAGAAGTTCTCTCAATGTGAAGAATATATCAATCAACACTGGGGTTGTGGATTCAGACTCAATGGGAAAAATAATTGTGATTACTAGTGTACCTTTAAGAAAGGTGAAGCAATCACCCAGCTAATGATAGTACCTTATGTCAAATATGGGAATTCAAAGAAAGTAAAGATCGGAGGTTTTTGAAGCACAAATCTGGGTGCAGTTCACAACCCACTCATAACTATAGTTGCTGAATTAAGAGATGAACATCCAGTAAAAAAAACTTTAATTGGAAGGGCAGACATGTGAAGGAATTCTTGATTTCAGAGCACAGGTTACCGTAATCTCTGATAAAGAATGGCCAAAAATTGGCCTCTCCAGAAAATACCATATTCTCTGGAAGGAGAGGGAGGTTTAAGTTCCTGATTGCTGAATACAAAGACTATGGTGTTTCATGGCCCAGAAAATCAAAGAGCTATAATTAGACCTCAGGTGAGCCCATTTTCACCATCCTTTTGAGGTTGTGACCTACACAGATAGTAAAATGCAGAATTCTATATCCCATTAGCTCCATAAGCACTTTGGCTCAAAAACTCAAAATTTTTCTTAGGGGCCACTGCCATTGAAACTCCAGCACTGATAAAAAATAAAGTGGAAATCTGATGAACCAATTTGGACAGGTCAGTGGCCCCTTAAAGCTGATAAATTAAAGGTGCTGAAATAATTAGTGGATAAACAGCTAAGATTAGGATATATTGAAACTTCTGTTTCTCAATGGGATTTGCCCATCTTTATGATAAAAAAATAAATCTGTTAAGTGGAGACTTTTGAGGGATCTTAGAACTGTGAATTTATCCATGATACTCATGGGCAAACTGCAAACAGGTTTACTATCTCTTGTAGTTATTCCAAAGGACTGGCCTTTAATTATAATTGATCTAAAAGATTACTTCTATCATATTCCTATTCACCCAGATGATAGAAAACGTTTTGCATTTTCAGTTTCTTCTCTCAATAATAATCATTCCTGCAGGCATTTTCAATGGACTGTTCTCCTCCAGGGCATACTTAATTCCCCAACAATGTGTCAGTTTTTTGTACATAAGATTTTGTGCCCTGCTCCTGGAAAGTTCCCTCAAGTCATGATCATAATTATACCTATGACTTCTTGTGAAAATGTACAATGAGACAAATTTACAAAATTTATACTCTTATGATACTGATTGTTTACAAGCATCAGGACTAAAAATAACTTTAGAAAAAAATACAGACTATGCCACCTTATCAATACTTGGGTTCCACTTTAGATTGAACGTCAATACATCCAAAAATTTATTAAATAAACCTCAGAACGCTTAATAATTTCATAAATAATTAGGGGATGTATATTGGTTTCCCCTGTGCTAGGATTCCTGAATGCATAGATTTCTAATCTGTTTTAAACTCTGGAGGGGGACTCCAACTTAAATAGTCCAAAAGTTAACACCAGTGGCCCCAAAAGAATTGGAGTTCTTGAACAGACTGCAAAAATCATTTCTCTCCAGGTTTGTGCCTGAAGAAAAGGTATTTCTGCTGATTT
Organism: Suncus etruscus; assembly: GCF_024139225.1. Taxonomy (NCBI): domain Eukaryota; kingdom Metazoa; phylum Chordata; class Mammalia; order Eulipotyphla; family Soricidae; genus Suncus; species Suncus etruscus. Next base: position 75,822,033 of record NC_064854.1, read on the forward strand.
TCTCTACAATATAATGTCCTACATCTGAGTTAACATAACAAGCAGGACCTTTGGAGTGGGATTATTTGCATAACAAAGAATCTTGCTCAATGGCACCCTATTTAGAACTAATTTCAGAGTTTATCATCAAAGCAAGACTCAGATCTACATCTCTGCTGGGTTTCAATTCAGATGTAATCATTTTGCCAATACTGAAAAAGAAAATTGAGTCAATATTGCCTCTCTTCAAAGGGCTCTCTCAGATTTCTCAGGAGAAATATTCTCCAATTATACAGCAGTAAAGACTTGGGACTATTTTTTTAAGAAAAACAAGTTTTTATTTAATATAATTTTTATTTTAATTATAGTGGCTTACATATCGTTAACAATAATATTTTAGATACATATTAACATAAAATCAGAGGAATTCCCATCACCGAATTGTCCTCCCTCCACCTCCGTTCCCATCCTTCTTCCCATAACCTCTTCCCTTACCCCCGGGGCTGCTAGAATAAGTGGTCCCCTCTGTGCCTAGCTTACTACTTACTGGTCTTACACCTATTTGGTCTTGGTACCTCCCTTATTCCCCCCCCCCCCAATAGGGAGACGGGACTAGATAGTTCAAGTTATGCAGTTTTGTTTGAAGAAGAGAAAAGTAATAACCTGGAGAAAAAAAAAGAAAAAAAGAATCAGATACTCCAGAAATGGGTGGAGTCCTTCTAGAAGCTTTCATCCTTGGTTTGAGAGACGAGGGGAAAAAGAAGGTGAAACACCACAACAGTACATAAAGAACTGTCAAATAAAATATCCAGTGAGCATTCCAAACAAACAAACAAAACAAAACAAAATAAAAAAACAAGGGTAAGAACCATATAAAAGCCATTGTGTTGAGATAAAAAACATGTGGCAGAGCACATAAGAAAAGGAGACAATAAATAAATAAATGTAAATGGAGACATCCACTACAATAGCCAAACCACAACAATGAAATCAACAAAAAATTAGATAAGTAAATAATAATAAAAAATGTTTTTGTGCTTTTTCTTTCCCTCCTGCAGATAATGAGTAAATATTGGGGTCATTCGAAAAGGAATTTTCTTTGCCTAAGAGAGACAGGGTTTCTCCACCCTTGAAGTATATTGTCATGGGATTAACTATAGACTCCTTTCAGGTTCATTTACTCTCCCCTTGGTGCTTTTGTGGTGTATGGAAGACTTCTGCTCTGTCTTGGGTGATAACATCAGACCTCTGTATCTAGAGGTCTCAGTATCTGCACGAGTCAAGGAGTTGAACTTATGATTATGTCTTTCTTTGTGGGTCTAGAAGTTCTGTTTCATCAGTGTCATTTTAATCCGTCTTCTGTGTTCAACGGTCCTGGTCTTTGTGCTGATCCTAGGACGGGGCCTGGGATAGCGTCTTCTGTTATGTTTCTAGAGGTCCCATTCCCATTCCATTGCAATAGTCTCAGACAGACTTCTGGACTTAGGGATCATAGTTGTTATGCAGGTCGTAGCTCACACCCTAGACTAGGGCTTTTTTATTGGTCCCAGGATACATACAGTCTGGCCATGGTTCTGTCAGCCAGTCATCTGTAAATTGCGATCTTGGCATTTGGATAGACCAAAGAGTGACAAGTCATCTGATTTTGTCTTATTGTTAGCTGGTGAGGTAGGATAACTTGCTATTAGGTCAAGTTGTTCCCATTTTCCTCATTGTCAGGATATCATGTTAGGGCTGGCACTTGTTGTCTGAGCACTATTAAGAATGTCCCAGTTGGGATTTGTTTCCTGTGGCTGCTGTGAAGAAGTGTGTCATTTCTATGTCTGTGGTCCAGGGTTCAAGGCTGGATGGTTGGTGTCTAATCACCTGGGGTCTAAGTTGGGTCCACGTGACATATTTTCAAGGTGGGAGATACCCCTGTATTGTAAACAAGTATGAGTTCTTATCCCTAATTAATAAGAGCTCGTTTTTATACATATGATTTCCCCTTTTTTATTGTGCTTTTGCAGGGAGAAATGGTGCTACATTATTTTGTAGGTGCATTTGAGGGTGGAGAGAGGAGAAAACAAAAACAGGTCACACACCCAAAAAAGATAAAAATAGAAATAAAAAATATGCGCTCATATTCATGACAAGAAGAAAGATTTTTAAGAAATGAAGTAAAAAATTAATTAAAGGAACAAGGTAATTCAAGAAAGTATCATGCATTTAGGGAAAAGCAGGTAAAGAGGTAGTGTAATACAGGTCTTATACTTGTGATGGTAGTATAAGTTTCCCCATTGTCTTTTGATATTTTCTTCTGGTGTGTGGGTTCCTGGGCGCCTTTTCATCTCTCAACCTGACCTTCTTAAGATTGGTAAAAGATTTGCAGCAGGGAGGACTTGGGAAGAGTTCATGGATTGGGGGATACTTGTAGAGCTAAGTCCGGTTTCAAGTAACAGTCCACGTTAGGAAAGATTGGTAAGGAGGACCACACAGCATGAGTCAGCAGGGGAGATGGTTGCCTTTTCTTGTAGGGGGCGAGGTGTGGGTTTGACTGGTTGTCCCTTCGCTTGGATGCTGGGTACTAGTTCGCTGGGGTAAGAGGTCATTATTGATGCCTAATGGAATAGGAACTGAGGATGAAGAGTTTTAATATGGGGAATCTGGATGGGATTGCGGGGTGAAGGGATAGTTAAATTTTCAAAGGGGTGAAAAGGGAAAGTATATGGAAGGGGCAGGAAAGAAAAGAGAAAATAAATTAATAAGAAAAGGAGAGAAAAAAACAGTAATGATAAGAGTAGAGAAAAGAGAGAGGAAATGCTAGTTTGTTTGAATGTGTTCAATGAGTAGGGCCGTAGTATAAGTCTATAGGTCACAGTTGCTGCTTCAGTGGTCTGGATGGTCACGTGCTTCAAGTCCTAAATGAAGGCATTACCTAGAGATAAAGGGTATGTTAAAGAGTTTTATCGGGACATTCTCATAGTGCAAGCTGGGTATGGTATCTTGTGTGATTGAGCCCCTAGATGCAATCTTAGTTTGTCCACCCTTTGGATCCAAGAAAGCCAGTGGACAGAAAAGCTGAGAAGTTACTTTAAGTATAGAAAGATTAAGGCATTAAAACATATTTTTATGGAATGCTTTCGTTGGTGTCAGTGGTTGCCCATGGTATCCTTTACCTGTAATCCTGATTTTTAATATTTAATTAAAAATCATAATAATCATAATAATAAAATCCCATTTATTATTTTTCTAGCCTCAAAACTGTTGTTATTTTAATTGTTGCATTTTTCCTTATACAGTATTTAGAATGAAAGAAAGCCATCAATAATAGAGGAAATAAAATTCCTACATTTTATTTGAAACTAATTTATACAAAAAACCTCATTTGGGGGCCAGAGAGATAGCACACGGTAGGGTGTTTGCCTTGCATGGGCAGACCCAGTGAAGATGGTGGTTTGATTCTCCGGTATCCCATATGGTTCCCCGAGCCTGCCAGGAGAGACTTCTTAGTGCAGAGCCAGGAGTAACCCCTGAGTGCTGCTGGGTGTAGTCCCCAAAATAAAACGAAAAAAAAATTACACACACAAAAAAATGCAAACAAAAAATTTTCATTTTATTTTTAGAAATAAATAAAAGTACTGTTTTAAAAATTAGCTTACTATTAATATAGAAAGAGTGGACTAGAAGATTATCCATTGTTTCAAAAGAGTACACTATACAAGTACTAAGTGGAAAAAATATTAGACTCTAATTTTTCACATATATTAAGACTTTTGATAATGTCCATTTTTATCATCCAAAAACACTATGACAAATAAAATTATATGTTTACTCATTATTTTATAATGTAGACGCATTTTTTAATTTATTGTAGGTTTAATTTTAAGCCTTTGCAAAGGGAAATCACATTTTTGTTTCTAATAGAAAAGCTATGTTTACTATATTTCAATATAATGGATTTGCATTATGACTTTAAAAATGTAAATGTTTTGGGCCAGGAGCAATAGCATAATGGAAAGGCATTTGCCCAAGACAGACCTGGGTTTGATTCTCAGCATCCCATATGATCCTGCTAGCCAGGAGCGATTTCTGAGTGCCTAGCCAGGAGTAACTACTATGCATCAATGGGTGTGGCTCCCAAACCAACAAACAAATGTACATGTTTTAGTTGAAAACTTTAGTATTAAAATATGTTAAATTAGAAGATCTAAGCTTATCTCAATAATGATAGCTGCTGACTTTCAATATGAAATTGCTCAAATTAATGTGACTGACAATTTAAATGAAACAATAGTAAAGTTTGCCATACCATTACATTCTTCCTTTTGTCAGTTTCTCCATAGCTGATATTACCCGCAGATGATGTTTTATTTATAAGCTTAAAATTTATGTACTTGTAGACCTCCATTAAAGCTTTGGATGGTCCAGAGTACTATCAATAAGCAATAAAATTTTGAAATAAATTTTATGAGCAATAATTTACAAATTGGGATAAATATATAATATGCCATGTTTTAAATACTTGTACAGAACTCTAGGCTTTATTTTTTTTAATTTATGGAACATAGATACCATGAATTTAGCATAAATCTTAAGGGCCCAGAATTTTGTAGAAAGGAATGTCAAATGAGCATTGAGGTCAACTTAAAATTACTAATTGTATTATATATATGCAGCTGGTAGGAATCTATTATTCCCTGATAAAAACATTCTTTTAAGAAGTTCTGGAACATTTTTTATTTATTTTGTTGTTGTTTTTAGTAACCATAGATGCACACACATAATAATTAATTATGCAAAGCATATATATATTTAATGGAATAGTTTATTTTTGGACATGAACCATGTTAACGTTTTGTTGTTTTTGACTATTTCACATATATGAACATTTTAGTACAAAATACCACAATTAATATTTTGGGTCAAGTATATATATATATATATATATATATATATATATATATATATATATATATATTTTCATTTTACAATCATTTTAAATACTGTTTAGAAGACAATTAGATATTATGTTGTGCATTATTTTCTTAGAAAGTAATATGCTTAATTATAGAATAGTGTTTGTTTCAAAACAATAAAATAGAGAAATTAAAATTAAAACTGAGAATTAAATGTAGAATTTAAGATGGAGAAGATAAATTCAAGTTTTTACTTTTCTTTCTCCTGTAGCAAGAAAGATTTTACTGAACAAAACTTGCTTAGAAAAATGTGAGAAAAGAGAAAGAGGATAAGAATGTGTGAAAGAGAGAACACGAGATTCTTCAGAGTGGAAATTGCAAAAAGGAGACAAGTGAGATTTCTGTTCTAGGACGAATGCAAACTTGTGGAGAAAACTGAGGTTTTGTTTTTAATGTTCTCCCCAAATAAGTAGAAATAAGACCTGTAAGGAGATTTAAATAAAAAGAAATTCTGCCAATGTCAATCAGCGAGCACTACTTTAGCAAATTTTATAAGCAAATCAAAGCTCTGCACAATTAAAGAAATCAATGTTGTATAATCAATAATGAAAACAGCCAAAAACACTGACTAAACCTTGTCACAGTCAATTTAATCCTATCATCTTGACATCATCACATTGATTTTCTAAAACAGTTTCTTCTTGATGGATGCTCTGAAAAGGCAAAAAAAAAAAAAATCCATTTTAAGTTCTGTAGCATCAATGTACCTCAATCTGCCTTAGACTTAAAAATGTTTATGCCTCATCATTAATATCCATTAATTCCCTCCAGTTAGGACAAACTCACTTCTGAAACAAAACAAACTAGGTAGCTAATCAATCTAATTAGCATCACAGCTCCTTTTAGATATGCACAGTGAAGAAAGATAACAGCCTTTGGCATTTAATTGTTGCTATATCCACACAATTTCTTTTCTTGAGAAATGCTTCCTATTTGAATGTGTGATTCAACCTTTTATAATCAGGGCATTTGGTTGAAAAAAAATCTCAATAGAATTTCTGATCCTATGCTTAAAACTGCAAAATTTGAGTAGGTAAATGCTAGTTTAAATGTAGCTTCATTTTATAGCATTAGGATTTTGTTGTACCTTGAGTAAATATAAATCTGTTGCTGCTAGGAATTCAACAAACAGGTAACAGGTAAATACAATAAAGCAGGAAAATGCTGTTCCTCAAATTTAATGGAATTTTCAAGTGCCCTATTGAACAGAAGAGACCTGGCTCATTTATTATAAGTAATTTACATAAAAATAAAATGGGATATTTAATTAAAATTGTTGGACTGTGATAACTATACAGTAGGAGAAATAAATATATCATTTTTGTTACAAATAAGGTGAGCATTGCTATAAACATAATTTCTGGATTGAATTCTATTACATGAAATTCTAAAAGTCATTATTTATAATTTTGAAAGAATTGCTAAATAGTTCATTACATGCTTCCTGGATTTCTGTTCAAGGAAATTAGACACTCTCTTGAGTGTTATTTTAAAACCCTTTACCTTCCACCTTATCAAAGTGATTGCAGAGCTGCCCTAGTCAAGGGCAAGTATCTGACCAAGGCAGCCCACCTTAACTGAAAGATTAATTTTGCCAACATATCTGTCTTTCAATGTTTATCAAAAAATGGGGCCAATTGTCTGTTCATTGGTACATTTTTTAAAGATTAGTCTAATTTCATTATTTCTCCCAAAAAATGGTAGGAATTTTCACAAAATAGCATCATTTTCCTTTCCTTAGACCTACTTCCCTACTATAGGAAGCAGCCCTCTCTATTTGAACGCCTGAATGATCATTTCCATACCGAAGTCTGCTTCCCACATATCCCAGTTTGTGATTCATATAAATTAAGAACTATAAACCATAAAATAAAGTGGGATAGTATTATAATTTTAAATCTATATAATAATACATAATGTATAATATATACATGAATGACTGAGGGCTTGAAATATTGATTGTATCATTTGAAACAAGATTATCCAACTTTTAAACTTATCATTTAGGTAACAATAAAGTACTAAATAGGATTTCTTCTTTTTAAATGTTTTAATTCTACCCATTTTGCATGTTTAAGTTCTCTCTATATCATCCATGGCATTTACATACATAACAAATTCTGACTAAATACCAGTTTTAATACTTGTAAATGTAGTACTGTGCCCTTTTGTAGAAAAATATATTAATAATTGATATGTATATCTGTGTGTTGTGCCTTAGTGGCTGTAGGTAGCATATACTAATAATATAAAATTGACTTTTAAATAGACAAAAATGCTGGAGAAACTAGATATGATAACTACCCTGCAATAAATACAGTCTTCTGAGCCCTGCCAGTTTTGAACCCTTACCGCTGATACTAGAGAAGCCTTGGGTACCACAAAACCAAAAAAAAAAAAAAAAAGAAGAATACACTAAGAAAGTTATATATGTGGTATCTTATATACACATATCTTTGTATATTATACACATATTATTGGGAAGACAATAACAATTTTCAGAGATTTACAGGGGCATGTTGTCAGGTCTGAGGAGTCAGATGTGTCAAGCGTTGTCTTGAATCATATCCCTCCACTCCCAAATTATTCAATGTTAGGTAAATTACTATTTAACCAATTTTTTGTAGCAGAGACCATCTGGTTGACATATAGGTCAATTTACTTTATATAAAGCACTCTTTCTAAAGAAATATTATGGTTCAAGACAAGTCATAAACTGGAAAGCACTCTTTCAGCATTTTAGAGTAACAAAGCCATTTTCTTGTTTGCCTATGAGAAAGAACAGAGATAAAATTTAATCAGATGATGATAGGTATTTTATCTAAATAATGTGAACTGAATTATTGATTACCATCTAATTAGGTGAGGTTGACCCAGTAAGCCAGAATGAGATTTGAGTCCATAGATAAGCTCTAAGTGTAGCAAGAAATTGATTAAGCTAGACATTCCTGCTGAGGTACCAGAGGCCACAATCATTTCTCTTACCTCATTCATGACATTTTCTGGTTTCAGTTTATCTTCATTGACATCCATTTTACTGAACAAACATGATAACTTTTCTCTTCTTCATCACAAATTACTGTCTGAACAAAAATAACAGGCAAAACAATTAAATATTACTATTATGCTAACCAAAAACAAGTAAAAATATAAAGAAAAAACTAGATTTTATTGTAAAACATATTGGATATAATTACTTCAAAGTGATAAATAATTTAATTAGTTAATTTCTTAAATCAAAAAAAGTTTAGTTTTAAATATAATTTGAAGACCAACACTTGAATACAGAGTATAGAGTGCTTGCCTTGCACATAGCAGACCCATGTATAGCATCTCATAAGGTATCCTGAGCCCTGTCAGGAGTGATCCTTGAATGAAAAATTAACTAGGAATAAACCTTGAGTACCACTGAATGTGGCCCAAACACACACACAAGCAATGTGAACACTGTCAATACTGTATCCTCATCTCTTTCCTCCAGAGATAGAAAATTAAAATATTTAAACTCTGGCATTGTATAGTCTAATACAATGCTGAAAAGGATGTAGTTGAATATAATTACTTTATATTTATCTTTTTTTAATTACCTTTGAAAATAATGTCAATGTATTTGAATTTATAATGACATACAAATCAAGTATGCATAAATATATATCTAAATAAATTATATATTTGGAAAAATATTATTATTTAGCTAACAGATTCATTAATTTATGTCAGTGCTGCTGTCAACTTACATAACACTTAATATTTTATTTATGTGAACTGTATTCTTTGCCTAAAATTTGCTTGTTTTCCACAAACACTAATATCAATTGAAGTGGTATTAACTACAGGAGAATAAGATCACATTTTATCCTGTAGTGTCTTCTCAAATGTGTTTATTTTACAGAGACTGCTTCTGACATTTTCGTATTAAAAAATAGAGTGTGGTGAGAAAAACTAGGCATTTTACACAAAATGCTCTAATATTACACAAATTGAGCAAATGGCATCAAGTGATCATGAAAGATTTATGCTTTAGGGGCCGGGCGGTGGCGCTGGAGGTAAGGTGCCTGCCTTGCCTGCGCTAGCCTAGGACGGACCGCGGTTCGATCCCCCGGCGTCCCATATGGTCCCCCAAGCCAGGAGCGACTTCTGAGTGCATAGCCAGGAGTAACCCCTGAGCGTCAAATGGGTGTGGCCCAAAAACAAAAACAAAAACAAAAACAAAAAAAAAAAACAAAACAAAAAAAAAAGATTTATGCTTTAAATTCTACTAAGATGCAAACAAGATTTGAAGACAATGAAGAGATTGTTTTTCTTTTACTTGGTTTTTGCACAGGGAGGAGATTACAGTAGATATTCCACGCATGGATTAAAAGGAAATAGTATGTTTCAAAAATTATTGCAGCTCACAGACATAGATTACTGCCATTGCTTAGTGTTACCATGCTTCCACAAAGGGTGAGAGTAAATCAGAGAGCTGTTAGAGCAGACCCTTATTCTTAGTGAGCAGCCTGTGTCCACAGATGGCTCCCTACCATTGCTGAGAAATGCTATGCCTCCATGACAAAAGGAGAGACCAGCAGAGACCAGCTCAAAAAGAGTAGTGCAGCAGCTCCACTCTGCTCTGCAGCTGTGTAATTCCGCTAGTTAAGAAACCACAGCACAACATGTAAAAATACCCAACACTGAAAGGTGACAATAGGAAAAGAGCACAGACCTCCACCATGCTTAAAGAATAAAGATGGTAGAGCTGAAGAGTTCACAAATACCAACCATTTAAATAACATCTCAATTAAGGAATATATAGAAGAAAAATGAATGTTTAAGAAAACTCAAAGATAAAAAACAATTGAACAAATCACAACTAAGACTCAACAAGATATGAAAGTAGAAATGAGAAAACTTCAAACTGAGAAAGTGTGAAGGTGAAATAAAAACTCACTGAAAGGTCTCAATAGCAGAGTAATAGTGACTAAGGACATAAATGTGAGCAGGAAGATGAACTAGATAATAAATTTATACAACAGAAGAGGTGGGAAATGAGCCTTAAAATTATCAGATAATGAAAAAGATCCTATACAAATGTGAATAGATGAAAATAGAATGCCAAGATAAATGCAATAGAAACAATATTAGAATCATTGGAGTCCTAAAGGCTCAGAAAAAAAAATTCCCAGTTAAGTTCATCATTGAAGAAAAGTTTCCAGAGCTAATGAGTGCATGCATGCATATTTTGTTGACTGAAAAATACCAGCTAAAAAAAGATCCATAGAAAAGCACACCAAAGCACATCCTAGTCATAGTGATGAATACCACAGTTAGAGCTAGAATACTGATGGTAGCAAGACCATAAACTTAAATACAAAAGATCGGACTTAAGATTTACAGAGTATCTACCATAAGCAAACCTCAGAGTCCATGGCAGTGTTTGGATAACATGACAAAAAAAGGATTTTATATATACATATATGTATGTATATATACACATGTATATATGTATATTAAAAATCAAAAGAAAAGAAAAGATAAGGCCTCCCAATTCTTTTTCTTTCTTTCTTTTTTTTTTTGGTTTTTTTTTTTTTTTTTTGGTTTTTGGGCCACACCCGGCGGCGCTCAGGGCTTACTCCTGGCTATCTGCTCAGAAATAGCTCCTGGCAGGCACAGGGGACCATATGGGACACCAGGATTCGAACCAACCACCTTAGGTCCTGGATCGGCTGCATGCAAGGCAAACACTGCTGTGCTATCTCTCCAGGCCCAAGGCCTCCCAATTCTTACCACAGGCTGTGTTCTTTACACTGACTGTATAAAAAGAGGAGGTACAGTAAATGCACCCCATATACACCTCAACCCAGGCCCTTTGCCTGGTCTGTATTATGAATTGAGTGACAAAAAAAAAACCTCAAGAAATTGAATGCTATGCTAAAAGTACTTCACTCATGCATAATTTCATTAGGTTTGAAAGAAGAATGCATAGCTTCATGGATAAATAACATGTCGCAGCATTAACATAATAGGAATATTAATCTTCTAATGAAGTCAGTCAGAAGACCCACTAGGATGTTTATACCATAAGCATTGGTAGCTTATCAAAAATTTCTGAGGAAATATTACCAGCAGGCCCACTGAGAAGTTCGTTTGCTCAAGTGTAGATGGTGGGAAGATTTCTGAGAGATTTCCCACCAATAGGTCTACTGAGTCTTCTAAGTGTGAATAATTGAATGAGACATTCTATTAATAAAACTGACATTCTGCTTCCATTACTACAAACATTTAATTGATATATCTATATAACTATATGTGTGTATATATGTATATATGTGTGTATATATATACTCCCTTTTGCTGTGTATATAGTAAAACTTTTCACACTGGCATAAATTAAATTTTGATTTAATTTATGATGAAATTTATCTTTACCTGAAATACTCAGCATCAAAAAACAGTTTCTTCTTTCCTTGTCATTGAACAACATAGTAGTTTGTTTCAGAAAAGATTGCTTTGCCTAAAGGAATTCCCCTAGTCACTTTGAATACCTGATAGCTAATATACACTCCAAAAAATTTGGCCAGAATAGCATTGGGCTATTGAATTTTACTAGGTATAAATTTTGTACCCCTTTCATATAAGTATTATTGCTTTCAAAACCAGACCTTAGGAAGAGTCTTATCCCCTAAACTAGAAACCTGATCCCTGAAGTAAAGGAAATTTGGTATAGGAAACCGGACTTCTTGCTAATCTCTTAATTTACATCAATATGGCACCTAGGGCAGGTCAGAGAGTAACTACTTTGAAATGTAAAAGTTTACCTTCTTTTTATCCTCTGGGCTCCCAACTGAACTATATTTTGTTCTAAGATTACAAACCACCTAGAGCCATGTGTTACTTTATGAATCTTATATACTAAACATAATAATTGCTCTTGAAATGGCAAAAGGAACAATGGAAATCAAGATAATTTTGAATGATTTTAAAAGAATAATAAATAACATATTGCTTAAGCAAAAGGAATTCCCTTTCAAATTTCCCCAATATATTCTGTGCCTATGCAAAAAAAAGTATATAAAACCTTACCACACCAGCCCTAACTTCTCATTTTTTCTCTTCTATTTATTTTTTCTTTTATTTCTTTTTATTTTTTCTTCCTTTTTTATTTTTCTTATTTTAATTTTTTCTTTTTTTTCCATTTCCTTAATTTTTTTTTCATTCTCATGATTATTACATGATGGTGGTTGTTTTTAGTAACTGGATGCTTTTTTCTGTAGATACTTTTTTGTTTTTGCTTTTTTTTTTTTGCTTTGTTATTTTCTTTTTGCCATTTCTTCTTTTAAATTGATATTTATAACCTCTAGATGAAATCCTCCCAGTTATTTGTTCTTTTTCCAACAGAACCACATAATTTGAAACATTTTGTTCGACCTCATGAATTCAGGGGAGTTGAATGGAGGGTACCAGGACCAAACAATCATATAAACATTGATTAGAAATAAAATTGATCAGACTTAAACACCAAACCCAAAGTCACTGGCAAGAGAATCGATACCCAATCTACAACAAGCTATACACAGAAGGGAGTAGTTACACTCACAGTCCTGGGGCAAGCGAGGGAGATATGGGATGCATGCTGGGGGTAGAGGTGGAGGAAGGACAACACTGGTGTTGGCAATGGCCCTGATTTATTGTCACTATGTACCTTAAATATTACTGTGAAAAATTTGTAATTCACTTTGGTCACAATAAAAATTATAAAAAAATAAAATAAAATTATAACAAAGTAAAAATAGAGAGTAATAAATGAAAATATACAATTGATGACAGATAGGAAATAAAGCACAGTAAAAGACGTGATTAAATTCACTTTTGAAAAAAGTCTATCAACATATAATAGTTTTGTGGTTTAAATTATAATAATATTATAATTTCTAATTTTTGAGATGCCTATTTTAAATTTACCTTAAATTATGCATTATTGAAAATATACTGAGCTTACTTATTTACAGAGAAAAAGTTTCTTATACTTAACTTCAACTTATTTAATGATATGAGGCAATAACAACAAGTGAGATGCAATTACTTATTACAGAGACATTATGGCATTAGTAAAATAGGGAAATGGAAGTCAAGTTAACATTCACAACTTAAAATTTGTTATGCTTTCAAGGAAAACATTGTGTATGTACTACCACTATTTGCATTTAACTAGTTGAATATAATATAAGAAATATAGTTGATTTGGGGACCTAAGAGAATATAGCAGGTAAGGTGCTTGCCTTGAGGATTATAATTGAGGACTCTATATGCATTTAATTCATGTGTAAGCATGAGCACTGGCCATAAGTAAGCTCTGAGCACAAAGGGTGTGGCTCTCCAAATTAAAAAAAACAACAACAGGACATAACAAAATAGTATGGTAGCTTTTAATAATTTTTTCATAAGTAAAGCTACAATCCAGTTCTATTATTTATTTCGTTATTCTGATTTAAATATAATTTATCAAATAATTCTGAAGTCTTTTTAGTGTTTAGAAATAAATACTTTTTACTCAATACTCACTATTTAAAATATATCATTCTTACATATTAAAATATTATTTTTAAAAATAGCTTTATATCAGAGTAACCTTTCTTACTGTAAACTTTATACAAAAGATAAAACTTTCCTTGACCATATTTGTTCATATTTCACATTTGTGTTTTCTTTTGTCTTAATTGAAATGTGCACTGGGTCTCTGAGCCTTCCGGCGCCTACTGATGGTAGGGGAACTTCCCCTGTCTCCGCCCTTCCCCTGATCGCGTCTCCAAGGCTTCTGGCGCCTGCTGATGTAGGGGACATTTCTCCGCCTCCAACCGTGCCCCATTGTGTCCCTGAGACATCCGGGGCTGGCAGACAGTAGGGGACCTTCCTCTGTCTACACCCCTGCCCCCACTGTGTCTTGAAACCCATAGGAACTACAGGTGGGAAGGGCTTCCGGCAGAGGCCTGGAGTGGGCGGAGCTCCACTAACTTTCACATAGGGGAGGAGGACAAGGGAGCTAGGCTCAACAGCACCCTCCATCATTGTGGCCAGAAGTGGTACTGCACTGGCTGGCAACAAGAGGGGGCAGCAACTAATCAGGCTCTGCAAGAGGGCACTACAGAGGCAAACCTCAGCCAGCCCACTCAACAGTCCAACCCAGAGCTACAATCCAGAGAAGAGACTCAGTCCCACACCACAGGGAGCAAAAGCAGCCCGAAATCGGAGGCACTGCTCTCCAAGCCACACTAATAAATGAAAAAAAAAAACAACAACAACAAAAAAACATGGGTAGACTGAGGAGGACCCTAACAGCTGCAGATACTGAGAGAACCCCTAGTAAGTTCCCATGTCCACCAAAACACAGAGATCCAAGAGATGAAGATTTGAAAGTAGTGCTGAGAAAGGAAATGCAAGCAATGAGAGAATCGCTAGCCACCGAGTACAAGAAATACATGGAGGAAAAAATTAGCAAATTAAAGAAGATCTGATAAAAACATGAGAGACTCCATATAAAAAGAATTAAAGAAATTAAAAGACACAGTTAAAAGCTATACAAGCAGAATCACAGAGTTGGAGAAGCACATAGAAGTACTCGAAGGAAAACTGCAAACCAAAAACGACCTGGAAACATACAAGGAAATAAGAGGCAAGGTACTGGAAGGAAAGTCCAGTACTTAATGAACAAAGACAAAAGAAATAATCTAAGAATTGTAGGTTACCAGAAGGGAGGAAACAGGGAAAGGGGAAGAACAAGTAGTTAGGGAAATAATAGCAGAAAACTTCCCCACCCTTTGGAAAAATAACTCCATGCAAATCCAGGAAGTGAAGAGTCCCCAATAAAATAGACCCTAATAAACCAACATCAAGATATATAGTAATCCAAATGACAAAAAAAAAAAAAAAGAGAGAGAGAAAGATGAACTCTTTAGATCAATAAGAAAAAACCTTAAGTACAAAGAAGGAACATAAGAATCAAACCAGATCTCCCATTTGAAACAATTCAAGCAAGAAGACAGTGGAATGAAATATTTTAATGACTGTATGAAAGAAATGTCCAGCCTAGGGCACAATACCCAGCAAAACTATCATTCATATGGGATGGTAGTCTAAAAACATTCTCACACAAAAACGATCTTGCATTATTTGTGCAAACAAAACCGAGGCTAAATGACCTACTCCGAGACGAACTACACAATCCAACCCCCCAATTGTAACAACAACAATCCTACACAACACAACTGCACAACAGCCCTCTCTGTCGATAATCTCCCTAAATGTTAACGGACTAAACTCTCCCATTAAAAGGCACATGATAGAGAACTGGATTAGAAAACATAAACTGGACTTGTGCTGACTGCAAGAAACACACCTACAAGTCCAGGACAGGCATAGGCTTAGAATAAAGGGATGAAAATCAAATGTTGAGGCCAATGGAAAACAAAAACGAGCAGGGACAGCCATTCTTATATCAGACCAAATTCCATTCAACCTCAAGAAAGTGATCAGAGACAAAGAGGGTCATTACATACTAATCAGGGGAACACTAGATCAAGAGGTACTAACCCTGATCAATATCTATGCACCTAATGTAGAGTCAGCTAAATATGTGAGGTAGTTGCTCACTAACCTGGAGAAACACATGAAGGGAAATGTGATAATAGTAGGACATCTCAATAATCCACAGTCACCACTGTACAGATCCACCAAACAGAAATATAGCAAAGAAATAAGAGCTCTAAATGAAAAATTAGAAGATCTAGGGTTAATAAACTTATATAGGGCCCTTCACCCCCAGAAAACACATTCTTCTCAAGCCCTCATGGAACGTTCTCCAGAATAGACCATGCCTTAGGATACAAATCTAACCTATATAAGAACACAAGTGTAAGGATCATTAGAAGCACCCTATCAGATCACTATGCAAGAGAGGTCAAAATTGACTGCAAGAAGAAGCAATGGAGAAAAACTAGTACCTGGAGATTAAACAACATGCTGCTCAATAACAGCTGGATCAAAAAGCAACTCAAGGAAGAAATAAAAAGATTCCTTGAGACAAACGATAATGAAGAGACAACTTGTCAAAATTTGTGGGACACAGCAAAAGCAGTAATTAGGGGGAAACTCATAGCAATACAGGAGTATATCAAGTAAGTGGAAAATGACAAAATCACCTGTTTAAAGAATCATATCAAGGAATAGTAACAACTGCAGCAAAGAAATCCAACCACAATCAGAAGGCAAGAAATAATAAAAACTAGAGCAGAAATAAACAACATAGAAACTAAGAAAACAATACAAAAAATCAATGAGACCAGGAGTTGGTTTTTCGGAAAAAAATACACAAGATAGACAAACCACTGGCAAAACTCATAAAAAAAGAGGTAAAGCACCCAAATCAGTAGGATCACAAATGAAAGGGGAGAGATTACAACAGAACCCCAAGTAATACAACATAACATGAGATCATATTATGAACAGCTATACTCAGTTAGGCTGGAGAACCCAGTAGAAATCAACAGATTCCTGGAAAAATACCATTTTACAAGACTGGAAAAGGAAGACCTAGAAAGCCTAAACAGACCATCACTTCAGAGGAAATTGAAGATGTAATTAAGAAACTCCCTAAGATTAAAGTCCAGTCTCAGATGGATTTACAGGTGAATTCTATAAAACATTCCAAGAAGACTTACTACCACTTTTCCACAGGCTCTTCCAAACTATTGAAAAAACAGGAATCCTCTCCAACTTCTTTTATGAGGCTAATATCACACTCATTCCCAAAGATGGCAAAGACAGCACCAAGAAAGAAAACTACAGACCAATCCCATTAATGAACATAGATACAAAGATACTCAACAAAATCTTACCAATCCAAATCCAGCAGTTCATCAAAAAGATCAGACATCATGACCAAGTGGGTTTTATCCCAAGAATGCAAGGTTGGTTCAACATATGCATATCAATCAACATCATATATCACATCAACAAAAAGAAAGACAAAAACCACGTGATCATATCAATTGATGCAGACAAGGCATTTGACAAAATCCAACACCCTTTTATGTTGAAGACACTCAGTAAAATAGAGTTAGAAGGAACCTTCCTCAAGATAGTTACAGCTATCTATGAAAAGCTCACAGCCAACTTTATCCTTAATGGTGAAAAACTAAAAGCATTTCCATTAAGGTCCAGAACTAGGCAAGGCTGTCTAATCTCTCCACTCTTATTCAATATAATCTTAGAAGTCCTAGCAATAGCAATCTGGCAAGAGAAGGAATTCAAAGGAATCAAATTGGGAAAGAGGAACTCAAACCATCTCTTTTTGCAGACGATATGATGATATACATTGAAATACCTAAAGAGTTCACAGTAAAACTCCTAGAAACAATTTACCAATACAGCAAAGTGGCTGGCTACAAAGTCAATACACAAAAGACAGTAGCGTTTCTCTATACAAATAAAGAAGGTGAAGAGAGAGAGATTAAAAATACAATTCTATTTAAAATAGTATCAAAAAATATCATGTACCTAGGAATCAACCTTACAAGGGAAGTGAAGGACCTATACCAGAGAAACTTTAAAAACACTTCAGAAAGAAATTGAAGAGGATCTAAGGAAATGGAAGAACATCCCATGTCCATAGGTAGGTAAAATCAACATAGTCGAAATGACTATCCTACCCAAACTACGATATAGATTTAATGCAATCCCTATCCAAATTCAGACATCATTCTTTAAAAATTTAGAGCAATCAATCACAAAATTCATCTGGAACCAAAAAAGACCCAGGATAGCCAAAAAATATTGAAAAACAAGAAGCTGGGTGGCATCTCTTTACCTAACCTGCAACTATATTATAAAGCCGTAGTGGTCAAAACAGCATGGTACTGGAACAAAGAGAGGACCTCAGACCATTGGGTCAGAACAGAATTCCCAGGCATAAACCCCCAGATATTCAGCTAACTAATATTTGACAAAAGAACCAAAAACTTGAAATGGAAGTAAGTCTCATCAACAAATGGTGTTGGTATAACTGGAAAACCACATGTAAGAAATTGAAAATAGACCCATACCTCACTTCTTATTCAAAAGTCAACTCAAAATGGATCAAAAACCTAGAAATAAGACTTGAATCTATAAAGTTTATTGAAAATAAAATAGGCAGAACACTGGATGATCTATATATCAAAAAGATCTTTGAGGATGGAGCACCAATGGCAAGAACTTTAGTATCAAACATAAACAAATGAAACTACATGAAACAAAAAAGCTTCTGCATGGTTAAAGAAAGCCTACTTAACCCAAGAAGACAGTTAACTGAATGGGAAAATATCTTTGCACTCAACATGTCTGACAAAGTTCTGATATCTAGAATATACAAAATACTCAGAAAGCTGAGCCCCGGAAACCAAATAAAGCCATAAAAACGGGGATATGAAATGAATAGAAACTTTTCTGAGGAAGACCAAAGGATGACCAGCAAACATATGAAAACATGTTCACCTTCACTCATCATTAGGGAAATCCAAATCAAGACAACAATGAGGTACCACCTTACACCAGTGAGGATGGCTCACATAGGGACAATATCTGTTGGCGGGGTTGTGGTATAAAAGGCACTCTCATCCACTGCTGGTGGGATTGCCCCCTACTCCAACACCTATGGAGAACATTCTGGAGAGTTCTCAAGGAACTCAGAAATGAGCTCCCATTTGACCCAGCAATTGCTCTCCTAGGTATCTACCCCCAAGTCAAAAGGTATGTCTGCACCCCACTATTTATTGTGAAGTCTTGGAACCAACCTCGATGTCCAACAACAGATGAGTGCATAATTAAGATGTGGTATCTATATACAATGGAATACTACATGGCAGTCAGAAATGACATGATCACAGACTTTGCAGCAATGTGGATAGGCCTAGAACATATTATGTTAATCGAAGCAAGCCAGAGGACGAAAGATAAACACAGAATGATAGCACTATTCTGAAGTACCTAGAATGGGCACCAGGTATATAACCAAAACCCAACGACTAAATAACAGGGCATAACAAAATAGAATCCTCAAACATTGTAATAATCACCATATACTGGGAAGTAGAGCCCAAAACAAAGGGAAGAGAAACAACAAAAAGCCTGACTACACATTATATCATAAAGAAACCAGCAACAGCAAAAACAGCAGCACAGAGAACAGGTATGTAATAATCATTTTACTACAAAGGCCCATAATAATTTACTAGGGATCTTTTACAGGATTAGAGGTAAAGATTATGTTGGGAAATTATAGAGTCCCATGGAAATATTTCAAAACATTATGGTTAAATGCCTTAACCTTACCACATTTAAAATAACTTCTCGGTTTTTCTGCCCATAGGGGTTCCTGGATACAAAGAGTGAACATCCTACGGTGGTACCTCGGTGCTGAGTCACACGAGGCACCATACTCAGCTGGCATCATGAAAATGTCCAGATAAAACTCTTTTACATACCCTTTATCTCTAGATTATGCCTTCTTTTAGAACCTGAAGTGCATGACCAGATAGACCACCAAAGCAACAACCATGACCTACAGATTTTTACTACAGGGCCTAAGCATTGAACACATTCAAGCAAACTAACATGCCCTTGTTCTTTTACCCTTTCTTTTCATTACTTCATATTTTTGTTGTTGTTGTTTAATTGTAGGTTTGTTTTGTTCTGTTTTATTTTCCCTTTTCTCTCTTCTTGTCTCCCTCTTCTTCCACCTTCTTCTCCTCATTACCATCAATTCAATCCATGTCAAATAAAAACCACACGGTTACCTCCTCTATAGGAAAGTAAAGAAAGCTGATATATAGGGTTCTGCGGACAATACTGCAAAGGGTAAACACCTATATAGATAGACCTCACTAACACAATGGTTAGTACTCGAGACACGAAACCTATATATATCCAAAAGTTGATTTATTAGTTTTCTTTCCTTACAAGTACTATACCTACCTATCTTTCTGTACTCAGCATATCTCTTGCCCTCCCCACATCTCTACATTAATATATACCTAAGCTAACTTCTTTTTTTTAAATATAATTTTTATTTTGATCATAGTGGTTTACATGTTGTTGACAATAATATTTTAGTTAAATATTTACATAACATCAGGGGGGATTCCCATCAACAAATTGTCCTCCCTACACCTCCATTTTTGTCCTATCTCCCATATCCTCTTCCCTCACCCCTAGGGCTGCTAGAATATGTGGTCCCCTATGTACCTATCCTACTACATAGTAGTCTTGCACCTGATTGGTCTAGGTGCCTCCCTAATTTTTTTAACATAATTTTTATTTTGATCATAGTGGCTTACATATTGTTGACAATAATATTTTAGGTACATATTTACATAAAATCAGGGGGGATTCCCATCACCGGTTTGTCTTCCCTACTCCTTCTTTTTTGTCCTACCTTCCATATCCTCTTCCCTCACCCCCAGTGCTACTAGAATATGTGGTCCCCTCTGTACCTATCCTATTACTTCATAGTCTTACACCTGTTTGGTCCTGATGCCACCTTTATTTCCCCCTCTAATTGGGGGTAGGACTAGGTAGTTCAAGTTATGTGGTTTTGTTTGAAGAGGAGAAAAATAATAAACTGGGGTAAAAGTCTAATACGCCGGGAATAAGCAGAGTTCTTTTAGAGGCTCTCGCCATTGGTTTGAGAGACGAAGGAGAAAAAAAAGGTGAAGCAGTCCACCCCTACGAAATGAAGTGTCAAATATCTATTAAGAGTTCCAACCATAACGCTAAGCACCCCAAAAACAGAACAAAACAAACAAACAAAAAAAATGTCGTGGTCTTGAGAAAGGCATCATGGCAGAGACCATGAAGAGGGAAAAGAAGGGGCCTGAGAGATCACATGGAGGCAAGGCATCTGCCTTTCATGTAGGAAGTCATCGGCTCGAATCTCTGCGCCCCACATGGTCCCTCATGCCCGCCAGGGGCAATCTCTGAGCTCGGAGCCAGGAATAATCCCTGAGCACTGCCGGGTGCCACCCAGAAATCTGAAAAGAAGAAAAAAAAAGAGAAAAAGAAAAAAAAAAGGAGAAAAAAAGATAAGTGGGGGGCAATAACTTCAATAACCACACTAAAACAAAGAAATCGACCAAAATAGATAGGTAAATAAAAATAATAATAGTAGTACATGAGGATAAAACGTAATATATGAAAAATAAACAATGTGGTTTTTTTTTTCCCTCCTGCCCAGGCACAGTAAATATTGGGGTCATTCAAAAAGGGATTCACATGGCCTAAGATATCTGGGATTTCTACGCCCTTGGAGTATATTGTCATGGGATCAACTATAGACTCTGTTCATGATCCTTTATCTCCCGGTGGTGCATTTGTGGAGTTTGGGAGGCTTCTGCTCCATCCTGGGTGTTATAGTGAGACCTCTGTATCTAGAGATCTCAGTATCTGCACAGTTACAGGGGTGGGACTTACGATGAAGTCAGTCTTTGTGGTTGTAGAAGTTCTGTTCCCTCTGTGTCACTTCAGTCCATCTTCTGTGGTTGGTGGTCTTGGTCTTGGCACTAGCCCTGGGATGGCACCTAGGTTAGAGCCTTTCCTTGCGTTCCCAGAAGCCCCATTCCGTTACAGTTGTCTCTGCCAGACCTTTGGAACTGGGGATCATGGTTGTTGTGCAGGTCGTAGCTCAAACCCTAGGCTAGGGCTTTTTTATTGGACCCAAGATATATACAGTCTGGTCATGGTTCTAGCAGCCAGTCCTCTGTAAATAGCATTTTTGGCTTCTGGACCTACCAGTGGGTGACAAATCTTCTGATTTTGTCTTATTGGTGGCTGGTAGGGCAGGATAACCTGCTCTTAAATCAAGTTGTTCCCCTTTTCCTCGGTGTCAGGATATCGTATTAGAACTGGCACTCGTTGGTGTTCCAGCAATAATAAGGTTGTTCCGGATGGGGTTTGTTACCTGCAGCTATTGTGAAGGTCTGTGCCATTTCTGTGACAGGGATCCAGGGATCAAGGTTGGATGGATGGGATCTAATCTCCTGAGGTCTAGGTTGATGCCACATGACATATTTTCAAGGTAGGAGTTATCCCTGTATTGTAAACAACTCTGAGTTTCTATCTCTAGTAGATAAAAGCTCTTTTTTTGTGTGAAAGCTTTCCCCTTTTTTTAGTGTGCCTTTGCAGAGAGAAATGGTGCTACGTTATATTGCTGGTGCCTTTGGGGGTGGACAGAGAGAAAAACAAAAACAGGTCACATACCCAAAAAAGATTAGAAAAAAATAGGATTAAAAATGTATGTGCTCACATATGTATATGTGGACAAGAAAGTTAAAAAATGAATTAACGGAGTATTTAAAGGACCAAAGAGGTGCAAAAGACTACCTTATATTTAGGGAAAGGCAGGTAAAGAGGAGGTGTAATAAAGGTCTTATGTTTATGTTGGGAGTATAGGTTTTCCCGTTGCCTTTTGGGTTTTTCTTGTAGTGTGTGGGTTTCCAGGTACCTTTCCATCACACCCCCTGACCTCCTTCAGGTTGGTGAAAGATTTGCGGCAGGGAGGTCTTGGGAAGAGTTCTTGTATTGGGTCTACTTTTGGAGCTAAGTCCGGTTTCAAGTAACAGTCCTCCTTAGGGGGAGATGGTACGGAGGGCCACGCAGCATGGGTCCGCAGGGGAGTTAGTTGCCTTTTCTTGCAGGAGACGAAGTGTGGGTTTGACTGGGTGTCTCTTCGTTTGGGTACTGGGTACTGGTTCATTGGGGTAGGAGGTCAATCTTGATGCCTAATAGATTAAGGACTGAGGGTGAAGAGTGTTAATACAGTGGGAAGTATGGATGGGAATGAGGGATGAGGGGGTATTTGGATTTCCAAAGGGGGGAAAGGGGAAGGTATATGGTAGGGGTAGGAAGGGAGAAACGAGAAAATACATTGGAAAGGAAGGGGAAAGAGGAAAAAAAAGTAGAGAGAAGAGTGGAGAAGAAATGATAAAAAGAGAAAGTAGTGAGAAGAGAGGAGAGAATAGCAAGGGAATGTGGGTTTGCTTGAGTGTGTTCGATGAGTATAGTCTGTAGTTTATGTCCATATGTCACGGGTACTGCTTCGGTGGTCTGACTGGCCACGTGCTTCGATTCCTAAAAGAAGGTATAACCTTGAAAAAAAAGTGTATGTTAAAGAGTTTTCTCGGACCATCTCGTAGTGCCAACTAGGAATGGTATCTCATGTGGTATCCCGAGCTGCCATCTTGGTTTATCCACCCTTTGTATCCAAGGATGTCTGTGGACAGAAAAGCTGAGAGGTTATTTTAAATATAGTAAGATAAGGCATTAAAACATAATGTTATGGGGTGATTCCATTGGAGTCAGTGATTTCCAGTGGTATTCTTTACCTGTGATCCTGATTACGATCTCCAAGGGATTATTGTGGGCCTTTGTCGTAGAAGGCTGATTACATACCTGTTCTCCCTATGCTGTTATTTCTGGTGCTGCTGTTTTCTTTGTGGTATAGTGCGGTCAAGAGTTTGCGTTGTCTCTTTTTTCATGTATTTTGGGCGCTGCACTCGAGTATATGTTGGCTATTACAGTGTTTAGAGTTTCTATCCTATTAAACCCTATTATTTGATTGTTGAGTGTTAGTTGTGTATAAGATGTATGATCTGGGTGCTTCAGAATAGTGCTATCATTCTGTGTTTATCTTTGGTCTTCTGACTTACTTCGTTTAACATAACATGATCTAGATCCATCCATGTTGCTGCAAAGTCTGTGATTGTATCATTTCTGACTGCCATGTAATATTCCATTGTGTATAGATACCACATCTTAATGATCCATTCATCTGTTGTTGGACATCGAGGTTGGTTCCAAGACCTGGCTATTATACTGAGTGCTGCTATAAATAGTGGGTTGCACATGTATTTTAGAATGAATACCTTCCAAGTTGGGGGTATATACATAGGAGAGCAATTGCTGGGTCAAATGGCAACTCAATTCTGAGTTCTTTGAGCACTCTCCAGACTGTTCTCCATAGATGTTGGACTAGGGGGCATTCCCACAAGCAGTGGATGAGAGTTCCTTTCATACCGCATCCCCGCCAACAGAGATTGTCTCCATTATTTTTGATGTGAGCCATCCTTACTGGTGTAAGGTGGTATCTCATTGTTGTCTTGATTTGGATCTCTCTGATGATGAGTGAAGGTGAGCATGTTTTCATGTGTTTGTTGGCCATCCTTCTGTCTTCCTCAGAGAAGTGTCTATTCATTTCCTCTCCCCATTTTTTATGGCTTTATTTGGTTTTAGGGGGCTCAGCTTTCTGAGTGCTTTGTATATTCTAGATATCAGCCCTTTATCTGATATGTCGAGTGAAAAAATTTTTTCCCATTCTGTTAACTGTCTTCTTGCATTAAGTAAGGTTTCTTTCGCCATGCAGAAGCTTTTTAGTTTGATGTAGTCCCATTTGTTTATGTTTGATGCTAAAGTTCTTGCCATTGGTGCTCCATTCTCGGAGACCTTTTTGATGTATAGGTCTTCAAGGGTTCTACCTATTTTATTCTCGATAAACTTTATAGATTTGGGTCTGATTTCAAGGTCTTTGATCCATTTTGAGTTGACTTTCGTATAAGGAGTGAGGTATGGGTCAATTTTCACTTTCGTACATGTGGTTTTCCAGTTGTACCAACACCATTTGTTGAAGAGGCTTTCTTTATTCCATTTCAAGTTCCTGCCTCTTTTATCAAATATTAGTTGGCTGTATATCTGGGGGTTTATGTCTGGGAATTCTGTCCTGACCCATTGGTCTGAGGTCCTGTCTCTGTTCCAGTACCATGCTGTTTTGATTACTATGGCTTTATAGTATAGTTTCAAGTTAGGTAAGGAGATGCCACCAGCTTCTTGTTTTTCAGTATTTGTTTGGCTATCCTGGGTCTTTTGTGGTTCCAGATAAATTTTGTGATGGATTGTTCTATTTCTTTAAAGAATGGTGTTTGAATTTGGATAGGGATTGCATTAAATCTATATAGTAGTTTGGGTAGGATAGTCATTTTAACTATGTTAATTCTACCTATCCATGAGCATGGGATATTCTTCCATTTCTTTAGATCCTCTTCAATTTCTTTCTGGAGTGTTTTGAAGTTTCCCTGGTATAGGTCTTTCACTTCCCTTGTGAGGTTGATTCCTAGGTATCTTATATTTTTTGATACTATTTTAAATGGTACTGTATTTATAATCTCTCTCTCCTCGGCTTCATTGTTTGTATATAGAAACGCAACTGTCTTTTGTGTATTGACTTTGTATCCAGCCACTTTGCTGTATTGGTTGATTATTTCTAGGAGTTTTATTGTGGACTCTTTAGGGTTTTCGATGTATATCATCGTATCGTCTGCAAATAGAGATAGTTTGTGTTCCTCTTTCCCAATTTGGATTCCTTTGATTCCCTTCTCTTGTTGGATTGCTATTGCTAGGACTTCTAAGGTTATATTGAATAAGAGTGGAGAGAGTGGACAGCCTTGCCTAGTTCCTGATCTTAGTGGGAATGCTTCTAGTTTCTCACCATTAAGAATAATGTTGGCTGTCGGTTTTTCATAGATAGCTGTAACTATCTTGAGGAAGTATCCTTCTAACCCTATTTTGCTGAGTGTCTTTAACATGAATGGGTGTTGGATTTTGTCAAACGCCTTCTCTGCATCGATTGATATGATCATGTGGTTTTTGTCTTTCTTGTTGTTGATGTGATGTATAATGTTGATTGATTTGCGTATGTTGAACCAACCTTGCATTCCTGGTATAAATCCCACTTGGTCATGATGTATGATCTTTTTGATGAAGTGCTGGATTCGGTTTGCTAAGATTTTGTTGAGTATCTTTGCATCTATGTTCATTAGTGAGATTGGTCTGTAGTTTTCTTTTTTGGTGGTGTCTTTGCCATCTTTGGGAATGAGTGTGATATTGGCCTCATAGAAGGAATTGGGGAGTATTCCAGTTTTCTCTATGGTTTGGAAGAGCCTATGGAAAAGTGGTAATAGGTCTTCTTGAAATGTTTGGTAGAATTCACCTGTAAATCCATCTGGGCCTGGACTTTTGTTCTTGGGGAGTTTCTTAATTACCTCTTCAATTTCCTCTGAAGTGATTGGTCTATTTAGGCTTTCTATTTTTTTCCTTCTCCAGTCTTTGAAGATGGTATTTTTCTAGGAATCTGTCGATTTCTGCTGGGTTCTCTAGCCTAGTTGAGTATAGTTGTTCATAGTATGATCTCATGATATGTTGTATTTCTTGGGGTTCTGTTGTAATCTCTCCCCTTTCATTTGTGATCCTATTGATTTGGGTGTTTTCCCTCTTTTTTTTGGTGAGTTTTGCCAGTGATTTGTCTATCTTGTTTATTTTTTCGAAAAACCAACTCCTGGTCTCATTGATTTTTTGTATTGTTTTCTTAGTTTCTATGTTGTTTATTTCTGCTCTGGTTTTTATTATTTCTTGCCTTCTGGTCGTGGTTGGGTTTCTCTGTTGCTGCTGTTCCAATTCCTTGAGGTGATCGTTTAAACTGTTGATTTTATTGTTTTCCTGTTTCTTGACATAGGCCTGTATTGCTATGAGTTTCCCCCTAATTACTGCTTTTGCTGTGTCCCACAAATTTTGACAAGTTGTCTCCTCATTGTCATTTGTCTCAAGGAATCTTTTTATTTCTTCCTTGAGTTGTTCTTTGATCCAGTTGTTGTTGAGCAGCATGTTGTTTAATCTCCAGGTATTAGTTTTTCTCTATTGTTTCTTCTTGACATCAATTTTGACCTCTGTTGCATAGTGATCTGAAAGGGTACTTCTAATGATCCTTACCTTTATGGTCTTATATAGGTTGGCTTTGTATCCTAAGACATGGTCTATTCTGGAGAAGGTTCCATGTGGGTTTGAGAAGAATGTGTATTCTGCTTTCTGGGGATGGAGGGCTCTAAATAAGTCTATTAGCCCTAAATCTTCTAATTTTTCATTTAGAGCTCTTATTTCTTTGCTATTTTTCTGTTTGGTGGATCTGTCCAGTGGTGATAGTGGAGTATTGAGGTCCTCTACTATTATCACATTTCCCTTCATGTGTTTCTCCAGGTTTGCCAGTAGTTGCCTCACATATTTTGCTGGCTCTATATTAGGTGCATAGATATTGACCAGGGTTAGTACTTCTTGATCCAATGTTCCCCTGATCAGTAGGTAGTGACCCTCTTTGTCTTTGATCACTTTCTTGAGATTGAATGCAATTTGATCTGATACCAGAATGGCTGTCCCTGCTCTTTTTTATTTTCCATTGGCCTGTATAATTACTTTCCATCCCTTTATTCTAAGCCGGTGCTTATCCTGTAGTTGTAGGTGTGTTTCTTGGAGACAGCAGAAGTCTGGTTTATTTTTCCTAACCCAGTTCTCTACTATGTGTCTTTTAATTGGAGAGTTTAGTCCGTTAACATTTAGGGAAATTATTGAGAGAGAGGACTGTTGTGCAGTTGTATTGTGTGGAGTGGTTGATGTTACAATCGGGGGTTTGGATTGTGTAATTCGTCTCTGAGTAGGTCGTTTAAGATCGGCTTAGTTTGCACAAATAGTTCAAGCTCGTTCATGTTTGAGAATGTTTTTAGTCTGCCCTCCCATATGAATGATAGTTTTGCTGGGTATTGGACCCTGGGTTGGAAATTTCTTTCATTCAGCCGTTTAAATATGTCATTCCACTGTCTTCTTGCTTGAATTATTTCAAATGGGAGATCTGGTTTGATTCTTATGTCCTTTCCTTTGTACTTGAGGGGTTTTTTCTCTCTTATTGCTTTCAGGAGTTCCTCTTTCTCTTTGTTTTTTTGTCATTTGGATTACTATGTGTCTTGGTGTGGGTTTATTAGGGTCTATTTTATTAGGGACTCTCTTGACTTCTTGGATTTGTCCTGAATTGTCTTTCCAGAGGGTTGGAAAGTTCTCTGTTATTATCTCCCTGACTACCTGTTATTCTCCCTTCCCTATTTCTTCCCCTTCTGGTATACCCACAATACTTAGATTGTTTCTTTTGTCCTTATTCATTAGATATTGGATTTTTCCTTCCAGTGCTTTGCCTTTTATTTCTTTGTTGGTTTCTTGATCACTTTTTGATTGCAGTTTTCCTTCGAGTTCTTCGATGTGCTTCTCCAACTCTGTGTTTCTGCTCGTAAGGCTTGTTACTTTGTCTTTTAAATCCTTCACTTCCTTTTGTATGGAATCTCTCATGTTCTTTGACATTTCTTCTTTAATTTGGCTGATTTGTTCATCCATGGCTTTCTTATACTCAGTTTCTAGGGTTTCTTTGAATTCTTTTAGTAATTCTTTCATTTCCTTCCTCATGGCTGCTTTTAGGTCTTCTTCCCATTGATCTGTGCATTTTGGTGGACTAGGAAACTTGATAGGGTTTGTCATGGTGTCTCCAGTTATTAGGGATTTCCTTGATTTATGCATACTTCTTTGTATTTAATGGTGTGTTTTAGAGTGCTGTGGCTTCTAATTTTGGCCTGCTTTGGTCCCCTTCCTAAAGGTGTTTCTAGAGGGGTTTGTTGGGTGAGCTTGTTGAACCTAGCCCTTTCTTCTCCCCTTTGCTACCTAGAGTTCAGCCTTCCTTTGGTCCCCTGTGGCGTGAAGATGGGTCACTTTCCTGAGGGTGGTTCTAGAGGGGGCTGTTGGGTGAGCTTGTTGAACCTAGCTCTTTCTTCTCCCCTTTCCTACTTAGAGGTCAGCCTTGTCACTTTTCTGCTCCTATTTCAGCCAGTGGTGCAGTTCCGCTCCTGGCCACAATGATTGCTGGCGCTGTTGAGCCTAGCTCTCTGTCCTCCCTCCTCTGGGTGTTTATGGAGCTCTACCCCCTCCTAGCCTCAGCCAGTCGGCTCTCCGCTCGGGTTTGGGGTCCCTGGGTCTGTGAAGGGCAGCCACGTGGGAGCAAGACACTCACCCGTCCTTTCCTCGCTGGGTTTGGGGTCCCTGGGTCTGCGGGCGGCCACTTGGGAGCTAGACACTCACCCGGCCGGTCCCGCTGGGTCTGGGTTGCCTGAGTCTGCCGGGCGGCCACGTGGGAGCTAGACGCTCACCCGGCCGGTCCCGCTGGGTCTGGGTTGCCTGAGTCTGCGGGGCGGCCGCTTGGGAGTTAGACACTCACCCGGCCGGTCTCGCTGGGTCTGGGTTGCCTGAGTCTGCGGGCGGGTGCTTGGGAGCTAGACACTCACCCGGCTGGTCCCGCTGGGTCTGGGTTGCCTGAGTCTGCGGGGCGGCCGCTTGGGAGTTAGCGTGCCTCCCTAATTTCCCCCTCTAACTGGGAGGCAGGCCTAGCTAGTTCAATTTGCGTGGTTTTTTTTGAAGAAGAGAAAAGTAGTAAACTGGGATAAAAGTCTAATACTCCGAAAGTGAGTGAAGTCCTTCTAGAGGCTCTTATCATTGATTTGAGGGGTGAAGGAGAAAAAGAAAATGAAACATTCCATCAGTGCAAAAAAAAAAGTGTCCAATATCCAGTGAGGACTCCAACAATAATGGTAAGCACCACACACGCACAAAAAAAAACAAAACAAAACAAAAACCACCATGGTCTTGAGATAAGAAACATGACATAGCCCATAAAGAAAGAAAAGAAAAGAAGAGAAAAAAATAGGTATAACTGGGGACAACAGCTTCAATAACCACACCCAAACAGAGAAATTGACCAAAAATAGTTAGGTAAGTAAAAATAATAATAATAAATGAAGGTAAAAAATAATATATAAAAAGTAAACAATGTTTTGTGCTTTTTTTTCCCTCCTGCCCTGGCACAGTAAATATTGGGGTCATTCGAAAAGGAATTCACTTGGCCTAAGAGTTATGGGTTTCTCTGTCCTTGGAGTATATTGTCATGGGATCAACTATAGAGTCTGTTCAGGATCATTTACTCTCCCAGTGGTCTTTTGTCGTGTTTGGAAGACTTCTGTTCTGTTCTGGGTGGTACAATCAGACCTCTGTGTCTAGAGATCTCAGTATCTGCACAGATTCAGGGTTGGGACTTATGATGAAGTCAGTCTTTGTGGTTCAGGAGTTCTGTTCCCTCAGTGTCATTTTAATCCATCTTCTGTGGTTGGTGGTCTTGGTCTTTGCACTGTACCTAGGATGACACTTAGGATAGCATCTTTCTTTGTGCTTCCAGAAGCCAGATTCCGTTACAATTGTCTCTGCTAGACCTTTGGAAGTGGGGTTCATGGTTGTTGTGCATGTCGTAGTTCAAACTCTAGACTAGGGCTTTTTTATTGGTCCCACAGTGTATACCGTCTGGTCATGGTTCTAGCAGCCAGTCATCTGTAAATCGCGATCTTGGCTTTTGGATCTACCAAAGGGTGACAAGTCTTCTGATTTTGTCTTATTGTTAGCTGGTAAGGTAGGGTAACCTGCTCTTAGGTCAAGTTGTTTCCATTTTCCTCGTTGTCAGGATATCATATTGGAGCTGGCATTTGTTGGTGACCCTGCCGTATTAAGGCTGTCCTGGCTGGGATTTGTTTCTTGTAGCTGTCGTAGAGAACTGTGCCGTTTCTATGTCTGGGATCCAGGGTTCAAGGCTAGACGGATGGTATCTAATCACCTGAGGTCTAAGTTGATTCCACATGACATTTTTTCGAGGTAGGAGATATCCCTGTATTGTAGACAACTATGAGTTCCCATCTCTAGTAGATAGGAGCTCTTTTTTGTATGTAAGATTTCTCCTTTTTTTAATGTGCCTTTCAAGGGGGAAATGGCGTTACATTATATTGTCGGTGCATTTGGGGGTGGACAAAGGGGAAAACAAAAACAGGTCACATACCCAGAAAAGGTAAATTATATATATATATATATATATATATATATATATATATATATATATGAATAAAAATATATGTGTTCACATGTGTATATGTAGGACAGACACATTTAAAAATATAGTAAAAAAAACAACGAAATAAAGAAGTATTTAAAGGACCAAAGTGATGCAATTAACTACTTACATTTGGGGAAAAGCAGGTAAAGAGGTGGTGTAATACAGGTCTTATGCTTATGTTGGAAGTACAGTTTTTCCCATTGTCTTTTGGGTTTTTCTTCTGGTGTGTGGGTTCCCAGGCACCTTTCCATCACACCCCCTGACCTTCTTCAGATTGGCAAAAGGTTTGTGGCAGGGAGGTCCTGGAAGAGATCTTGCACTGGAGCAACTTTTGGGAGTAAGACCAGTTTCAAGTAACAGTCCACGTTAGGGGGAGTTGATAGGGAGGGCCGCGCAGCATGAGTCCGCAAGGGAGTTGGCTGCCTTTTCTTGCAGGAGACGAGGTGTGGGTTTGACTGGATGTCCCTTTGCTTGGGGGTTGGGTACTGGTTCGTTGGGGTAGGAGGTCAATCTTGTTGCCTAATAGATTAAGGACTGAGGGTGAAGAGTTTTAATGTGGTGGGAGGTCTGGATGGGATTGAGGGGTGGAAGGATAGTTGTATTTCTAGAGGGGGGGAAAGGGTAAGGTATATGGAAGGGGTAGGAAGGGAGAAAGGAGAAAATATATTAGAAAGAAAGGGAGAAGAGAAAGGAAAAAAGTAAAGAAAAGAATAGAAAAGAAAAAAATTAAAAAGAAAGTGGTGAGAAGAGAGGAGAGACTAGTAAGGGAATGCTAGTTTGCTTGAATGTGTTCAATGAATAGAGCATGTAGTTTGAGTCTGTACGTCGCAGTTACTGCTTCAGTGGTCTGACTGGTCACGTGCTTCAATCCCTAA
Source organism: Suncus etruscus (assembly GCF_024139225.1). NCBI lineage: Eukaryota > Metazoa > Chordata > Mammalia > Eulipotyphla > Soricidae > Suncus > Suncus etruscus. The sequence continues at coordinate 75,853,694 of NC_064854.1, forward strand.
AAGAAGATATAACCTAGAGATAAAGTGTATGTTAAAGAGTTTTCTCAGGGCCATCTCGTAGTGCAAACTAGGTATGGTATCTCATGTGGTATCCCGAGCTGCCATCTTAGTTTGTCCGCCCTTTGTATCCAAGAACGCCTGTGGACAGAAAAGCTGAGAGGTTATTTTAAATATAGTAAGATAAAGGCATTAATACATAGTGTTATGGGATGTTTCCATTGGAATCAGTGGTTTGCCATGGTATTCTTTACCTGTGTTCCTGTATACGATCTCCAAGGGATTATTGTGGGCTTTTGTTGTAGAAGGTTGATTACATACCTGTTCTCTCTATGCTGCTGTTTCTGGTATTGCTGTTTTCTTTGTGGTATAATGTGTAGTCAAGAGTTTGCATTGTTCCTTTTTCATGTATTTTGGGCACAGTTCCCAGGCATATGATGTCTATTACAGTGTTTGGAGTTTCTACTCTGTTAGACCCTGTTATTTGATTGTTAAGTATTAGTTGTGTTTGAGATGTATATTCTATGTGCTTCAGAATAGTGCTACCATTCTGTGTTTGTCATTTGTCTTCTGACTTACTTCATTTAACATAACATGATCTAGGTCCATCCATGTTGCTGCAAAATCTGTGATTGTATCGTATCTGACTGCATGTAATATTCCATTGTGTATAGATACCACATCTTAATGATCCATTCATCTGTTGTTAGACATCGTGGTTGGTTCCAAGATTTGGCTATTATACTGAGTGCTGCGATAAATAGTGTGGTGCACACGTATTTTGGAATGAATGTTCTTCCAACTTGGGGGGATATACCTAGGAGAGCAATTGCTAGGTCAAATGGGAGCTCAATTCTGAGTTCTTTGAGCACTCTCCAGACTGTTCTCCATAGGTGTTGGACTAGGGAACATTCCCACTAGCAGTGGATGAGAGTTCCCTTCATACCGCATCCCCGCCAAAAAAGATTGTTCTCAGTATTTTTGATGTGAGCCATCCTCACTGGTGTAAGGTGGTATCTCATTGTTGTCTTGATTTGGATCTCTCTGATGATGAGTGAAGGAGAGCATATTTTTATGTGTTTGTTGGCCATCCTTCTGTCTTCCTCAGAGAAGTGTCTATTCATTTCTTCTCCCCATTTTTTATGGCTTTATTTGGTTTTGAGGGGCAGAGTTTTCTGAGTGCTTTGTAAGTTCTAGATATCAGCCCTTTATCTGATATGTCTAGTGAAAAGTTTTTTTCCCATTCTGTTAACTGTCTTCTTTCTTTAAGTAAGGTTTCTTTTGCCATGCAGAAGCTTTTTAGTTTGATGTAGTCCCATTTGTTTATGTTTGCTGCTAAGGTTCTTGCCATTGGTGCTCCATTCTCGAAGACCATTTTGATATATAGGTCTTCGAGTGTTCTGCCTATTTTATTCTCGATAAACTTTATAGATCTGGGTCTGATTTCAAGGTCTTTGATCCATTTTGAGTTGACTTTTGTATAAGGAGTGTGGTATGGGTCTATTTTCACTTTTGTACATGTGGTTTTCCAGTTGTACCAACACCATTTGTTGAATAGGCTTTCTTTGTTCCATTTCAGGTTCTTGCCTCCTTTATCAAATATTAGTTGGCTGTATATCTTGGGGTTTATGTCTGGGAATTCTGTTCTGACCCACTGGTCTGAGGTCCTGTCTCTGTCCCAGTACCATGCTGTTTTGATTACTATGCCTTTATAGTATAGTTTCAAGTTAGGTAAGGAGATGCCTCCCAGCTTTTTGTTTATCAGTATGTGTTTGGCTATCCTGGGTCTTTTGTGGTTCCAGATGAATTTTTGGATTGATTATTCTATTTCTTTAAAGAATTGTGTCTGGATTTGGATAGGGATTGCATTAAATCTATATAGAAGTTTGGGTAGGATAGTCATTTTTGACTATGTTAATTCTATCTATCCATGAGCATGGGATGTTCTTCCAGTTCTTTAGATCGTCTTCAATTTTTTTCTGAAGTGTTTTGAAGTTTCCCTAGTATAGGTCTTTCACTTCTCTTGTAAGGTTGATTCCTAGATACTTGATTTTTTTGATACTATTTTAAATGGAATTGTATTTTTAATCTCTCTCCTCAACTTCATTGTTTGTATATAGAAACGCTACTGTCTTTTGTGTATTGACTTTGTATTCAGCCACTTTGCTGTATTGATTAATTGTTTCTAGGAGTTTTACTGTGAACTCTTTAGGGTTTTCGATGTATATCATCATATCATCAGCAAATAGAGATATCTTGTGTTCCTTTTTCCCAATTTGAATTCCTTTGATTCCCTTCTCTTGTCGGATTGCTATTGCTAGGACTTCTAAGGTTATATTGAATAAGAGTGGAGAGAGTGGACAGCCTTGCCTAGTTCCTGACCTTAGTGGGAATGCTTCTAGTTTCTCGCCATTAAGTATAATGTTGGCTGTAGGCTTTTCAAAGATAGCTGTAACTATCTTGAGGAAGGTTCCTTCTAACCCTATTTTGCTGAGTGTCTTTAACATGAAATGATGTTGGATTTTGTCAAACGCCTTCTCTGCATCGATTGATATGATCATGTGGTTTTTGTCTTTCATGTTGTTGATATTATGTATAATGTTGATTGATTTGCATATGTTAAACCAACCTTGCATTCCTGGTATGAATCCCACTTCGTCATGATGTATGATCTTTTTGATGAAGTGCTGGATTTGGTTTGCTAAGATTTTGTTGAGTATCTTTGCATCTATGTTCATCAGTGAGATTGGTCTGTAGTTTTCTTTTTTGGTGGTGTCTTTGCCTTCTTTGGGAATGAGTGTGATATGAGCCTCATAAAAGGAGTTCGGGAGGATTTCTGTTTTTTCTATGGTTTGGAAAAGCCTATGGAAAAGTGGTAGTAAGTCTTCTTGAAATGTTTGATAGAATTCACCTGTAAATCCATCTGGGCCTGGGCTTTTGTTCTTAGGGAGTTATTTAATTACATCTTCAATTTCCTCTGAGGTGATTGGTCTGTTTATGCTTTCTAGATCTTCCTTTTTCAGTCTTGGAAGAGGGTGTTTTTCCAAGAATCTGTCGATTTCTACTGGATTCTCTAGCCTAGTTGAGTATAGTTGTTAATAATATGATCTCAGATATGTTGTATTTCTTGGGGTTCTGTTGTAATCTCTCCCCTGTCATTTGTGATCCTACTGATTTGGGTGTTTTCCCTCTTTTTTTTTGGTGAGTTTTGCCAGTGGTTTGTCTATCTTGTTTATTTTTCGAAAAACCAACTCCTGGTCTCATTGATTTTTTGTATTGTTTTCTTAGTTTCTATGTTGTTTATTTCTGCTCTGATTTTTATTATTTCTTGCCTTCTGGTTGTGGTTGGATTTCTCTGTTGCTGTTGTTCCAATTCATTGAAGTGATCTTTTCAACTGTTGTTTTTGTTATTTTCCTGTTTCTTGACATAAGTCTGTATTGCTATGAGTTTCCCCCTAATTACTGCTTCTGCTGTGTCCCATAAATGTTGACATGTTGTCTCTTCTTTGTCATTTTTATTTCTTTTTTTATTTGTCTTTTTATTTCTTCCTTGAGTTGTTCTTTGATCCAGCTGTTGTTGAGCAGCATGTTGTTTAATCTCCAGCTATTAGATTTTCTCCATTGCTTCTTCTTGACGTCAATTTTGACCTCTATTGCATAGTGATCTGAAAGGGTACTTCTAATGATCCTTACCTTTATGGTCTTATATAGGTTGGCTTTGTATCCTAAGACATGGTCTATTCTGGAGAAGGTTCCATGTGGGTTTGAGAAGAATGTGTATTCTGCTTTCTGGGGATGGAGGGCTCTATATAAGTCTATTAGCCCTAAATCTTCTAATTTTTCATTTAGAGCTCTTACTTCTTTGCTATTTTTCTGTTTGGTGGATCTGTCCAGTGGTGATAGTGGAGTATTGAGGTCCCCTACTATTATCACATTTCCCTTCATGTGTTTCTCCAGGTTTCCGAGCAGTTGCCTCACATATTTTGCTGACTCTACATTAGGTGCATAGATATTGACCAGGTTTAATGTTTCTTGATCTAATGTTCCCCTGATCAATAAGTAGTGACCCTCTTTGTCTCTGATCACTTTCTTGAGGTTGAATGCAATTTGGTCTGATATAAGAATGGCTGTCCCTGCTCTTTTTTGTTTTCCATTGTCCTGAATAATTTCTTTCCATCCTTTTATTCTAAGCCTGTGCTTATCCTGTATCTGTAAGTGTGTTTTTTGCAGACAGCAGCAGTCCAGTTTATTTTTCCTAATCCAGTTCTCTACTATGTGTCTTTTAATTGGAGAGTTTAGTCCGTTAACATTTAGGGAGATTATTGAGAGAGAGGATTGTTGTGCAGTTCTGTTGTGTAGGGTAGTTTGTGTTACAATCGAGGGTTTCAATTGTGTAATACGGCTCTGAGTAAGTCATTTAGGATTGGTTTTATTTGCACAAATAGTTCAAGTTCGTTCTTGTTTGAGAATGTTTTTAGTCTATCCTCCCATATGAATGAAAGTTTTGCTGGGTATTGGACTCTTGGTTGGAAATTTCTTTCATTCAGTCGTTTAAATATGTTATTCCACTGTCTTCCTGCTTGAATTATTTCGAATGGGAGAGCTGATTTGATTCTTATGTCCCTACATTTGTACTTGAGGTTTCTTTTCTCCCTTATTGCTTTAAGGAGTTCCACTTTCTTTTTGTTTTTTTGCCAATTAGCTTACTATATGTCTTGGTGTTTGTTTATTAGGGTCTATCTTTTTGGGGACTCTCTTTACTTCCTGAATTTGCCCTGAAGTTTCTTTCCAGAGGGTGGGGAAGTTCTCTGCTATTATCTCTCTGACTACTTGTTCTTCCCCTTTCCCTATTTCCTCTCCTTCTGGTATACCCACAATTATTAGATTGTTTCTTTTGTCCTTGTTCATTAGATACTGGACTTTTCCTTCCAGTGCTTTGCCTTTTATTTCTTTGTTGGTTTCTTGATCATTTTTTGTTTGCAGTTTTCCTTCGAGTTCTTCAATGTGTTTCTCCAATTCTGTGTTTCTGCTTGTAAGGCTTGTTACTTTGTCTATTAATTCCTTCACTTCTTTTTGTATGGAATCTCTCATGTTCTTTAACATTTCTTCTTTAATTTGGCTGATTCGTTCATCCATAGATTTCTTATACTCGGAAGCTAGGGTTTCTTTCATTTCTTTTATTAATTCTTGTACTTCCTTCCTCATGGATGCTTTTAGGTGTTCTTCGCATGGATCTGTGCGTTTTGGTGGACTTGAAAACTTGCTAGGGTTTGTCACGGTATCTCCAGATATTAGGGTTCTCCTTGATTTACCCATATTTCTTTGTATTTAATGGTGTGCTTTAGAGTGCTGTGCCTTCTAAATTCCGCCTGTTTTGATCCCCTGTGGTGTGGGAATGGGTCCCCTCCCTGAGGGTGGTTCTAGAGGGACTTTTGGGTGAACTCGCTGAGGTTTGGTTCCTCCTGTGCTCTTTATGTTTTTTTTTTTTGGGGGGGCACACCCGGTAACGCTCAGGGGTTACTCCTCACTATGAGCTCAGAAGTTTCTCCTGGCTTGGGGGACCATATGGGATGCCGGGAGATCGAACCGTGGTCCGTCCAACGCTAGCACAGGCAAGGCAGGCACCTTACCTCTAGCGCCACCGCCAGGCCTCCTGTGCTCTTTATGTTGACTGGTTAGTTGCTTTGCCCTTTTGTTGGTAGCTAGTACTGGTCCTCTCCTGACCACAATGGTGGAGGGCACTGTTGAGCCTAGTTCTTTCTCCCCTCCTCTACTACCTGAAAGTCAGCCTTCCTCTTTATTCCTGTCAGCCGGTGTAGTTCTGCTCCTGGCCACACTGGTTGCGGGCACTGTTGAGCCTAACTCTCTGTTCCCTCCCTTATCTGGGAGTCAATGAAGCTCCGCTCCCACTGAGTTTTCGTGGAAGAAATTCCCCCAGTCAAGCCCAACCGGTACCTGCTCTCAGCCCTTAGGGGGTCTCAGGTCCACTCTGGGGCTCAGGGCTAGGTTGCTCTAGGTTACCTAAAGGTTCAGGGGGCAGGCCCAAGCTCACCCAGTCTATTCATCCCAGCCTGTCCCAGTGGGGCAGGTGACTCTGGCCCACTAAGTACTAGGGAATGCCGTCCTCTGTCTAAGCTCGGGTCGGGTGGGGTGAACTCTGGGGCCTAGAAAGTGAGGCGGCAGGTGATGTGGTCTCTGTGCCAACAAGCTTGTGTGTGCGGAGTTTTCCGAGTGCCCACGTGGAAGGGCTCCAGTGGAATGCACTCACCCTGGGCATGGCAGTTTCACAGGCGCGGGGGTCCCTGCGCCCCAGTTGGAGCAGCTCCGGGCCCCTGCAGTCGCTCTGGGGAGGGGCGCGCAAGGTGGCAGGCGCGGAGGTCTCCGGGCACCCACGTGGGAGGGCCTTAGGCGAACGCACTCACCCTGGGCACCGGTGGTGTCACAGGCTCAGGGATCCCTGCACCCCAGTTGGAGCAGCTCCAGGCCCCTGCAGTCGCTCTAGGGAGGGGGGGGCAGGGTGGCGGGCATGAGGTCTCTGGGCGCCCACGTGGGAGGGCCTTAAGGGAACGCACTCACCCTGGGCACCGGCGGGGTCACGAGCACGGGGGTCCCTCACCTAAGCTAACTTCTATATGTTTCTATGGGGAAAGGAGCACACAGAGATAGGAATCCTTCTTAAAAGACAAACCTAAACCACAAACAACCGATACCTATACCCTATATGACCCCTCCCATGTACTATCCCCTTTCCCCCCCTCAGAAACCTGACTATCCCTTTACCCCTTAATCTAATTCTCGATATCCCCACCATGTTACAACTCTTCACTCTCAGTTCTTGATGCCCATTAGGAATCAAGACCAACCTCCTACATCAACGAATCAGTACCCACTACCAAACTGAAGAGACACCCACTCAAACTCACACGTCGTTCCCAGCAAGAAAATGCAACCAACTCCCCGACTGAATCATGCAGTGTGGCCCTCCTAATCACCTCTTTCTATTGTGGACTGTGGCTTAATACCAGATTAGCTCTAAAAGGACTCCCATTGCAAGAACTCTACCCAAACCTCCCTGCCTGGAGCCCACACCTCATGAGGAAATTTCAAAAGACAATGGGGGAAGCCTATACTATTATCAAAAGTATAGACCTATATACACTACCTCTTATACTGTTTTCCCCAAGTGTAAAGTAATCTCCTGTATCACTTTCTCCCTTTTTCTTAGTTTTTTTCTTTTTTCCCTAATTTCTAGTTTTTTTTTATTATTTGTTTTGTTCTACTTTTTGTTTTTTGATTTGATTTGTTTTGTGCTTCTTTTAGGTCACAGCTGGCAGCGCTTGGAGTGTGCTCCTGGCTCTGTGCTCGGAAGTTGCCCCTGGTGGGCATGGCGGACTATGTGAGATGCTGGGATGTGAGCCACCATTCTTCTCCAGGAAGAAGAGACGCCTTGCCACCATGATATTCCTACAGGCCCCACTTTATTCCTTTAATTATGTGCTTTATTTATTCCTTTTACTTTATTTAAAAAAACTCTTTTTTCTTTAGATATGTCTGAGCATATATATTTTTAGTTTCTAAAATGGGTCTGTTTTCTTCTATCTCCACCCCCAAATTCACCAGCAATATAATGTAGCACCACTTCGTCCTGCAAAGGCATATTAAAAATAGGAAAAATTTTACATTTAAAAACAAGCTCTTATCAACTAGGGATAAGAACTTATACTTTTTTACATCACAGGGACAATTCCCACCCTACTGTATGTCATGGGGAACCAACCTAGACTCCAGGGAAATAGGCATCAGCCGTCCAGCCTTGACTCCTTGATCCCAGACTTTGAAATGACAGAGTTCTCCACAAAAGCTCCAGGAACCAAGTTCCCTCCAGAGCATTCATAATGCTGCTCTGAAGCCAACATATGCCAGTTCTAAATTGACAACGAGGAAATGGGAACAACTAGATCTAAGAGCAAGTTATCCTTCCTCACCAGCCAACGATAAGACAAAATCAGAAGACATGTGACCTTTTGATCTGTGCAAATCCAAGATTGCTATATACAGATGAATGGTTGTTACAACCAGGACTCGACAGTATGCATCCCAGGACCAACAACAACAACAACAAAAAGCCATAACCTAGCTTTTGGTCTACAGTCTGTTCAACAAACAAGATATCCAATTCCAGAGGTCTGACTGAGACAACCGCAAGTGAACAGGTCTTCTAGAAACATAACGAAAGACTCTGTCCCAGGCTCCATCCTAGGAGCAACATAATGAACAAGAACACCAACTACAGAAGATGAATTAAAACGACACTGAAGAAGCAGAACTGCTAGAATCACAAAGAAAGCCTTCATCATAAGCTCCATTCCTTGAGTTGCACAGTCACCAAGATCTTTAGATACAGAGGTCTGATTTTACCATCCATGACGAACCAGAAATCTTCCATACACCACAAAAGCACCGAGGGGAGAGTAAATGATCATGCAAGGAGTCTATAGTTAATCACATGACAGTACACTTCAGGTATGGAGAAACCCTGTATCTCCTACGCCAAGGGAATTCCCTCTATAATATCCCCAATAGTTACCGTACCTATGCGGGGGGGGAGGGGAAAAAAGCACAAAATAATAATTTTCCACATATATATTTATTGATTGATTGTCTTTTTTTGATGTCCTTATTTTGGTGTTGATATTAAAGTTGATGTCTCTCTTTTATTTTATATTAGTTTATCTTATATTTCTCTTTCTTTTTCACTCTGGTATGATTTGATTTCAGAACAGAGACTATTGTGTGGTGCTTCTCTTTATTGCTGTAGGGCTCACTGTATATTTAATTTGACATTTATTTTTGTATTGTTATGGTATTTCAATTACCTTTTTCATGTCCTCTCTCAAATTGTGGTTGATAGCCACTAGAATGGCTCCGCCCATTTTCAGCATATTTTAATATTTTTTTTTCTTATTCTTTACCCCATTCTATTGCTTTTCTTTCCCTCAAACAAAACCACATAACTCGAATTATCTAGCTTAGCCTCTCAAATAGAGGGAGAAACAAGGGAGGGCACCAAGACCAAACATATGATCACTGATAGTAAGCTAGACAAAGAGGGGACCACCTACTCTAGCAGCCCAGGGGAATGATGGTGGGGGATATGGGTTGCAGAAAGGGAATGGGGAAGGGGGAGGACATATTTGGTGGTGGGTATTCTCCTGATTCAATGTTAATATGTATCTAAAATACTAATGTGAAAGATATGTAAGCCACTATGAACAAAATAAAAAGAAAAACAAATGTACACTGAAGGCTGAGAGGTGGCTCTGCAGAAGTACACTTACTTTGCATTTTTGAAGCCATGGTTTGATTTTGGTAACATACATACACATGCATGTATAGTCATGCAAAATCTTATGTATATTTAATGATGAAGTAATTCAGATTAAAGAACAAGTAAAAAATTGAGTAAATATACCCTTTAATAGAAAAAATTCATAAAGATTAATTTCTTTTAAAACCAGAATATTTGGAATGATAGCAGTAATTGGCAGAGTCCTTGCTTTTCAAGCAACTGGTCCAGGTTTAATTTCCAGCAACTATTTGCTGCCCTAATATCTGCTAGGAGTGATTCCTTGAGCACAAAACTAGGAATAATACCTAGAGCAACTGGGTATGGCCTCCAAGCAAAAAATAAATTAATAAAACAAATAATAGTAATGATAATTTAAATTACAATAATTTCTGCTGTGGACAGAAACAACAATATTCTCACAATGCTTCAGGCCCCTGGGAAACAGGTAAATAACCTACTCCTGGTCCAGATAATCAGATGTGATCCATATGACAGAGTGTAGCAAATAAATTAAAGAGGAGACTGTAAAGATGCTAGTACCTGAGGCTGACTCCCAAATATATTATAGGGCTATTGTCACATTTTAACATATTTTAGATACATACAATGTACCATAAAGTTCACCCGTTAAGATTACCCAAAAGAAAAATATATAATATTTTAATATTTCTGTGTTATTTATTTTACAAACATTATAAAGAATAAAAGTCTTATGTCTTCTAAGACGTGAACCATTTTTATCATAAATGGAAATTTAACACTATTCATTGAAATAGCAGGCATATTTAGATTTGTTACAGAAAAGCAGGTAGTTCATGATTCATAACATAGAAAAGATGCATACAAAAATAGAAAGGGAAAAGAAAATAAATACTTTAATATTTGGCTCTCTGGTTTAACTATATTCTTTATTTCAATTTGTGCCTTAATAATCATTGTAGTGTTTTATACTCAGCATTTAGTATCTTACAGTCCTACAAATAAGAGCAATAAAAATAATAAGCATGAACTGTTGTAATTTGTTTGCTTATTTATCCCAACTTACCCCCTTAATAGTTGGATTTATTTAAGATCTTTTTCTGTCTATAATTTTTTAACTTTCCTTCCAGTTGACCTAAATAATATGTCTTCTATAAGGTCTAAGTCAAGACTCAACTTTTATAAGTAGAATTTGTATTATTGCTATGTTTAAAAACCAAATTGAGAATTTCATTTAAAATTTTGTGACTATAAAACATATATAAATGAGGTTATCAGAAATGTAAAATCAAAGGAATTTGTTTTTTTTTTTTTTGGTTTATGGGTCACACCCTGCAGCGATCAGGGGTTACTTCTGGCTCTATACTCAGAAATCGCTCCTGGCAGGCTCTGGGGACCATATGGGATGCTGGAATTTGAACCACCAACCTTCTGTATGTGAGGCAAATGCCTTACCTTCAATCAAAGGGATTTTTTAGATGATCTGAATGGGCCCTGATTGAAGGAAATTACATTATAAATATAAATACCATATATGACCACAGCTAGCCTATTCTGGCACCAAAATAATTTATAAGATTCTTGGGCATCTGTGGTACACTATTTCAGTATTAAAATTATATAAATACTTGTTTGGTCTATATATAAAAGTAAGCTACTTCTGCTCTCTTCATGTGACAGTTTTTATGAAAAGAGTACATAAATTATTGAAGAACATCTTTCACATTGGGACACCTTAGCCAGAACTCTTCATTCAGTGATACCAGTACCTAATATTTCAGTTGTAGTCCTAAAAATATTATTATTATTTATTAAAATTATTATTAAATAGCCTTTGGTTATGGAAAAAAACAGGGCACTTCTTGGAGTTCACCAGGAATATACATGCTGGTGCTAAAACAGGAAATAATTCTAGACTACTAGCAAAGTCTCGAGCATGCAAGGAATATGCTCCATTTTTGAGCTATCTCTCTGATCTCAGAATAAGCTAATTTTAAATATAATCAATTATTATATAATCATATGTGCTTTCTTAGGAGCCCACAGCTCATGATGCTATGAGGTTACTTCTGTCTTTGTACTCTGGGATTGCTTCCGAGAGCGCTCAAAATACCATGTGGTACCAGGTACAAAGAATGAACCTAGATACACTGCATGCAAAGCATATTGTCTATAGAACTTCCTCTACAGCCTGTCATCCCATTTTTAAGTAATAACATAATATTTAATACTATTGTCTTAGAAATTCAACATACTAAGTTATTAAGAGTTTATTCATATATTCACGTATATTCATATATTACACACGTTGGACGTGTTAGTTCATTTTGCAGGTCAAGAAACAAGCATAGAAAAGCCAAAGAGTAGATTTGAAATAACAAAGGAATTTGAGGCACATATTTCTATTTTAAGATAACTATCATAATGAGGTGAATAAATGAGGGAACTGGAAAGCCTGTCTAGAGTACAGGTGGGGGTTGGGTGGGGTAAAGGGAGATTTGGGACATTGGTGGTGGGAATGTTGCACTGGTGAAGGGGGGTGTTCTCTACACGACTGAAACCTAATCACAATCATGTTTGTAATCAAGGTGTTTAAATAAATATATTATTAAAAAATAAAAAAATAAAAAATAAAAAAATGAATTCTAAACCTCTTATAGTCTTATACAAAGAGGAATTTAAAATCTGAAAGCTTTAAGGCTGCACGTAGAACTGTCACAGTTTTCCCATTTAGTCACTCACTTGTGCATTCATTCATTCAACTAGCTACAATTAATGTTTCATTAAATTCTGATTGTGAGAAAAATAAGTAAATAATAGAAATTGATAGTAAAATTACAGAACAAAAATTGAAAATGTCATAACTATGAGGCAAATAATATAAAAAGGACAAATATAATTTTGAAACACTGCAATTTCCTCACGAAATCAGGACAGGTGATTTAGAGAAACTAAGTGTTAAAATACTGTGAAAGTTCTGAAAGTATTAATTACTCCATTAAAAAAACACTCTAGGAAGTAATTGTGGAGATTTAAGAGAGAAAATTAGTTCCTAGAAAGCAAGAGGCAATATTCTTCCCTTATAACATAATGAGAAAAATTTCAGAGACATATTCAATTCAGAACTTGAATTCTATAAGTGAAATTCAGGTAATCATACTATTCCACTGAATTTTTCTAGACTGAAATCATGAACATAAAACTCAAATCCAATTCAGTGAGATTTTCTTGGCCATGTACCTAAGTGACAAAATAAAACTATACTTTCTCTGGTTGTGGCTAAGGATGTCTCTAGCATATTTGCTATCATCACGAGTTCTTACTTTATAGTGCAAATGTTTTTCTTTTTTGATAGAATATACCTTACAATAGTCTTAATTTTTAATCCATAGACATATCATGAGGCTATTTTACACCTGTCTCCCACCAAAGTGCCAATATTCCTTTATCCCATTAACTTTTCTATAATGTTTTTTTCTAAAGAAAAAAATTCTTCTTGTATATTTTTGCAGATATTATTTGGAGAGAGATTTATGGAAGGAGGAAGAAAATGAATTCTTCTAGATATCTTTGGTATAACATAATAAGAATTTAGGGATACTAGAAGGTAATGGATTAAAAACTTGGCTTCAAAAATTTTAATTTGGAACTAAAATATCTCATGAAGCTTAAATATTTCTCAAAGATCAACATGTATAATAAGCTTTTTATTGTTTATTTTAAGTTTGCCTTTTGAACCACACACCACAGACACTAAAGGCTTATTTCTAGTTCTGCACTCGAGGGGCTTATTTCATATGTGATACGAGAACATAGCACGTGACTTACATGCTTTACTATCTCTCTAGTTGCTACTTTTTTTCATCTGTTCTCTTATAGTTTCTATAAGCCCATTAAAATTGATTAATGAAGTACTTTTAATTTTGCCAAATGCTATTTTTATTTAAGTGACTATGTTTTAAGTTTTATACTTAATTTATACAATTTGTGCAATAATTTGTCTTTTAGATTTTCTAATTTATAAATTACATTCTTTTATGAGCTATGAGTAGATGTTCTCTTCTACAAGCTTCTGGAAAGACCACCACTAGACTATGTTTAATTTTATTGATTTATGGCATTCTATTTTGTATTTATATTATTTCTTATTTAAAATCATATTTACTGAAGTTTGTTACTCCATTAACTATTTATTTAAATCATAAAGAATGTATCTTTTATCTTTCAATGTTCCAAGTAGTATTCTAGGTAGAAACTTATACTCAACTTAATATTGCTCAAGGCTCTCTATTCTGGTATGTCAATATTTTCTATTACATTTCTGCAGTATGTCTTTTATTTACTTGATCTATAATACTACCAGATGGAGAATAATTCCTCTCCTCTTTTTCCTCAGATTATTCAATTCTTGAATTATGTATAAAAAAGTAGTAAACCATTGAAAGATTTCATTTGATTCATGTAACTTCATTCATTTTGTTTTATATAAACTATACTAATTTATTTGCCTTTCTCTACATTATATTTTTATATATACCTTGATTCTGAGCACTTGATTGATTCCCATTCTACTGATTGGTCTGTATCCTAGCTCTAAGTCATTAAAGTAAGTTTCTTTATAGAATCATATAGGAGGGATAATATATAATATTATTGTTTATTGTTTATATATTGTTCATTAGGGCAGGTTATTCCCACTTTTTCTGACCCCACAGATCACTAGTATTTACCAAGAGTATTTCTATAGAAATCATTAATATTTAAAGTGAACACGTGAGCTTTTATATTAGTACTGTATTTCTAAACAATTTATCTTTGTAAACATTTTTTTCTTTCACATTCTACTTTTATTTATCTCTAAAACAGGATATAACAATGTGATATTTATTTAAAAACTGTTGTTTGTACTTTACACTAAATAATAGTAAAATGAAAATATTCCTCAGATATTGATGTTGGCATTTATTTGGACCCACTTTTCTTATCCTGGCTATAATACTTTACCCATAGACATTGTGCATGATGGTTGTGAGGCACTGAATTTATAATCTCTTGGCTAATACATTCAGAGTTCTTAAAGAAAAATATAATTATATAAGTATATATTTAAAGAGTAATTATTAATGTTTTTGATATCTGTAGAACAGTTCTTTAAATTATAGCTTATTATAGTTTAAGAGTATATATACATATATATCAGTTAATTTATTTGAAATACTAGTGATGTTATCTCATGTAACATTAAGTTCTCTGTATGCCTCAATATCTTTTAGTTGTAAAAGTAAAATGGTAAGTGATTGTATAGTATAAAAGTGAAATCAGTCATTAGAAATGACATGTACATGTTTAAATCAAATATGCAATTAGCCATCACTTGGGTATGCAAATTCTGATAAAATTGATTTATTATAATTATATTTAAAATATTTATGAAAATTAAAAACTATAAAATATAGTTAATTTTTTATAATTAAGTAAATAATACTTATATTCAGTTTAGCATATTTTATATAGTTTTGTTTTTGTTACTTTTTTATGTTAATACATACATCTTTATGTATGATGTCACATTTCTGGTGGTAGACAATCAAATTGCTAGGAAAATGTGTACATTTCATTGTTTCTAAACAATAACAATATTTTACAATATAAATCTTCACATTAAGAAATTTTTGTTTCTTTATTGGGGAAACCACACCCAACAGCAATCAGGGATTACTCCTGGTTTTGCACTCAGGAATTACTTCTAGCAGCCTCAAGCAACTATATGGGATGTCAAATATTGAACCCAGGTTGGCTGCATGCATATAAAATGTCCTTCACATTATGCTATCACTGCAGCTCCTGAGTGATATTCTTATCAGCATTATTATCCATTTTACCCTCATATATTGTCTCAATAATTTTTGTGATTTCAACATAATAAATAAGACATTGGAAGGAGGAATATTCAGCAACAATACAATTTAAAAATAATATAAGCTTTATTAAAATCATTCATTATATTTTATATAGTTTATCCATGTCTTCTTATGTCAAATTGCAACATATATTATGCAAAACAAAATAACAGGTGTGATTTTGTACATGATTAAAATGATGCTTTTGATCCCCAAGTCCATGCGTTCTTATAGTGTTAAGATATCAACAATTATATCTCATTGTTGTCTTGATTTAATTTTTCTTATGATTAAGGATGTGGAACATTTTTATGTGCCTTTTGGCCAGTTGTATTTCTTTTTTGGAAAGGTTTTGGTTCAATTTCTTCTCCCCACTTTTTTTTTTTGAGAAATTTTATTTTTATTTTTACCACAGTCAATTAAAAATCTTTCACACATAGTACATAGTGACATTGAATCAGGGTATTTCCACCACCAATGTTGTCCTCTCTCCACCGCTGTTACCAGCATGCATCTCATATCGCCCTCCTTTGCCCCCTGGGCTGCTAGTATAAGTGGTCCCCTCTGTATCTAGCTTGCTTCTTTCTTATAAAGTTCTACCAGTGCCTTATATGTCTTTGATATTAACCCCTTACCAGGTGATTGGTCGCTAAATGATTTCATTCCATCCATAAACTGCCTTTTTATCTTTTTTATATAAAATACATATTACATATATATATAAATTATTTAGAGACCATGTGTCACATAGTTGAAATAATTGATTATAATAGATTTGTCTCCAGGTAAGTGGGAGTAAAATTATTTAAAAAATTTTAAATAATAGAGAAAAGAAAAAAATAAGAGTACAGCAACAAGAAAATATGTAGAAATTACTATATCTTTCAATAAGGTCTTTAAGTTATTGTCAGAAGGTTTATAAGCTCTTGTTGCTTGTTGAACATTCTGTTAATTATTTTGGTTTTGAACTTTAGTTAGATTCAAATGTACATTGGGGTCTAACTTGGTGTGTCCCAGGAATGACATTATTTTTTAATAATTGTAGTTATTTTGCATAATTTCAAGCACTACTGTAGATACTGCATCTTTTGTGAGGCAACTACAGCAGAATGAGGACTTGGGCCACCCTCTCTTTTCTTGAT
The DNA here is from genome assembly GCF_024139225.1 of Suncus etruscus. Taxonomy (NCBI): domain Eukaryota; kingdom Metazoa; phylum Chordata; class Mammalia; order Eulipotyphla; family Soricidae; genus Suncus; species Suncus etruscus. The sequence goes on from NC_064854.1 coordinate 75,870,061, forward strand.
CAAGAGATTTCAGCTGTTTGTACAAATACCCATAATTTTTCACAGTTGAATTTACACATGTTTCAAAAAATATTTTGTTTATTAAGCTGGCCGAATGCAGATATGTGACAGTGTTCATAAAATATGCATTCACCTCTCGTCATTTATTTTGAAGTGAAAACTACTGTGCATGGCATAGGAAAGAAATCAGAGTTCATTTTTTCATATGTAGCTGACTAGTTAGTTTTTCCAACACCATTTGTTGAAAAAGTGTTCCTTACTCCACATCATATTTTTGTTTCTTTATCAAAGATTCACTGATAAAACCCATGAAAATTTGGCTCAGAATATTTATCTCTATTTCATTAATCTAAGGGTATATCTTTATTATAGTACTAGGCTGTTTTAATTACTAATGCTTTGTAATACAGTTTGAAATTGGAGAAATTGAAGCATTCATCATCTTTCTCCTAAGGAATAGTTTAGCTATTTGGAGGAGGACATTGTTTCATAGGAGTCTTTGATCCATAGGGACTGCAGTGAATTTGTGCAATGCTTTGAAGATTATTGTCAATTTGATAATATTATTCCTCCCAACCTGTGAACAGAGAATGTTTCTTTTTCTTTGTGTTCTTTTTAATTCTTGAATTAGTGCTTTTACATTTTTTATTGTATAGGTCTTTCACCTTTAGTTAAGATGATTCTGAGGTTCTTGATTTTTGAGGTACAATTGTGAATAAATTTTTTTTGTGAATAAATTTTTAAATATCTTTCTCTTCTCTTCCATTTTTGCATATATGAAAGTCATGCATTTTTTCATATTAATTTTGTAGGCTACTATTTTGCTATTCAAACTATTGTTCTAGGAGCTATTTTGTAGATTCTTTCAGATTTTCTAAATACAGTATCATGTCATATGTAAACAGTGAGAGTTTGACTTCTTCCTCACCGGTAAGAATGCCAACTGGTCCATTCTTTCTGGAAAACTATATGGACATTCCTAAACTATGTAAAGAAATTGAACTTCTATTTGACCCCACAATTCTACTTGTAAAAGCCCCAAATCAAAATGAATAAAATACATCTGCACCTCAATTTTCCATTTAGAAGAGTCCAGAATCAAAATGAAAAAGAGGTATCTCTATGCCTCTGTTCTTTGGAGCATTAGACACAATAGCCAAATTCTGGAAACAATCTAAATGTCCAAGAATAGATGGCTGGATAAAGGTATCCAAGTACATTTACACAATGGGGTATTATTCCACCATAAGAAACTATAAAGTTTATAATTCACTGCTACATTGAGAAAACTGGAAGTAATAATCTGAGTAATTTTTAGAAGGACAGAGACCAATATAGATTTATCTCTCACAAATATGGATATAAAGAAACATAAGGGTAGAAAAATGAACACCAAAAGACAGTGGAAACAATATGGGAACTAGTACTCAATAGGCAACATGCCTCTTGAAGAGATTGGTACTGAAAGTTGGTAAAAATATTTTGTATTAAAACATATCAGCAACAGTACCGTAAGCCACAGTGCAAAGAATTTAGACAGATGAATATAGATAGATAAATGATAATATATTGAAAGAGAGACAGATATATAATAGATAGATGAATAGATAGGTAGATATATAGATTGATAGGTAGGTAAATAGAAAGAAAATGCTGAAATCTCATAAACAGATTGGTAAGTGGGAGTCAAATAGCAGTGGGGGAGCATTGGTTAAGGAAAGTGGACTTTAATGAAGGGAGTGGTGTTAAAAATTTGACACCTGAAATCCATTTATAAATAAATTTTTAATTTTATTGTGATTAACTCTTTAAAATATATTCTAAGAGTCCTTCAAATAAAATCAGAATCTCTTAAGTCATTTTCATTCTTCCTAATACTATACAGTTTGGTCTACATTCATATTAATGTAAGTTTCAAATTTTAGATTTATTCATTAAGGTATTTGGTGATATAAACCTGATTGCTATGCTTTTTAATATCTATAAATCTTTGTTTTGTATAGCGTCTTCAATTCTAGTAATTCTATATTCTTTATTGAAATGTGTCAAATTTTAAAGTTTTCTTATATCATTACTCCTTGTAATTTCATGCCTATAAATATTCACATCTTAATTAAAATAGAAGAAACATACACAGTCTTCATAGAAAAGCTTTCTGCCATAATCACAAAACAGTTAACTGAATAAATATTTGGAGTCAGAGTTTTAAGGAATTGCCTTTGTTAATAACAATAAGAAAAATCTGTTTTTTTAAAATTCTGATTTGTATGGTAAAATTAGGCAGTTATACTTGAATGTCTTTTGTTAAATAACCATGACATTTTCACTAGTAATTAATTTGAAATGAAATTTTTTTCTTGATGTGTATTTTGTTTGTAGTTAAACTAAGATGCATAATTCATTGTACTTGATACACAGTAAGTGTTCAATACACATTAGGTTTTGAAGATTCTTCTTTAATTATGGTTAGCTATATAGTTGTTTATGGCAATCTTTCTCTTCTATGGCTCTCTCCTTCTTCTCCTGTTCCTCCTCCTTGTCTCCCCTCTCTGCTTTTGTGAATAATTTCCCAAAAGCAAGAATGTTTCATGTGATTCATGTATATACCCAATGACTTAATTATTTTTCCCACTTAAGGTTTATATTCATTTAAAATATATATCTGTGTGCTGAATTCTATATTTCAGTGTTTTAAAATATCTAATATCTAGAATATTGTTTCTCCATTTTTCTTAGCTTTCTATATCTGATATTTTAATTGTAATTTTAGATCTGTTTTTGTTTCTATTGTACTGAGGACTTCAACCTGTTTATATTGGCCAGGATCCCTCAATCACAATTTTATCATTTTCATGGGAATGAAGTATAATTATTGTTTACATCTTATTTCATAATCTCAAAGAGGGACTAAATATGGGCATATATATTTAAATAAAAACATTTTAAGAATTAACAAAATTTTCTGAAGACTCAATTTGTTCTGATACTAATAGCTTTGCTGGAAAACTTCCTTCTCTGAGTATGCTAGAGTCACTGTCATTATGTTATTCATTAGTGAGGCTTCTTCATGAAGCATATGTACTCCAAAGATTATTTATGAATATAAATAATAAAAACAATCTTTTGAAGGTAATATGAAATATATAATCAGTAACTGATGCAAACATTTAATGCTAGAAGTAAAGCCTTAAAATCATCATGAGGAAATGAATTATTCATATTAGGCCATGTTATTCAGCACATTTTAAGATTATACTAGTATATCATATGAAATATTTATAATTTTAGTGGAGTAAACCATTGGGCAATATTTCATGGTTTTAGCAGTTGTTTTGTGGAACTGCGCTCAAGGTTTGCTCCCAATGATGTGTGAAATACAACATGATCCTGGGAATTGAACATGGGGTACATGCAGCAGACCAAACACACCTGAGATTTGAGTCATCTTCCAAGCACAAACTTGTATAATTTAATATTTTTGATATGATGGTAAGCATTTTTTAATTTTGGATAACTTCAATTGAATTTAATGAAATATGAACTACAGCAAACATCTGAGCACATATATCTCACTAAAATGCTCATTTACCTGACTAGAAACTAGGGTCTTACAAATATGTAATTGAAAACCCTAATATCTTTGAATATGATTAGCAAGGAGTCTACCTTTATATCTCCATAATTAATTTATAAAAATATTATAAAATCCAATAAAAATTGTGGGCATGTTTTGCTTAAGCTTGGGAATGGGTATGTTTGGGTTACACTTAGTAGTGATGTTTAGGTCTTATTTCTAGCACTCCTAGTTGGCCAGTGGCATCTGTATGTGGTATCAGATTAAATCACGGTAGACTTTATGGAAGGCCTTACTCCGTGTTCTGTCTCCCTTTCCATTTATTAAAAATCTTATAAATTATTTCTGTATAATTAATAGGTGAGCAATGAAAGTTATAGATCATATATTTTCCTCATAGTCATGTGCTCTTTTGGAGTAGCCTCCTTTTCTATCACCATCTTTTTAATGTAAAAAAATGAATTTATTTACCACAATCAAGCATATAATCTAGTATATTAAGAAACATTAAAATATCATTTAGAAATAAATGTAATAATAGCAAACAAATACTGTTTGCTATATGGGACAACACACAAATTATAATTATTAAGTAATTCTAATATCATTGTATTTTCATGCAAATACAAAGAACAAAGAAGATAAATATCTGAAATATAATTACAGACCTACATATTTTGTTTGGCATAAAAACAGCCACAGTAGCTTTAACATACTAACTGCATGTTTCTGTATTGAGGTTATTTTTCGACAAAGAATGTTCAATCAGATGATTTAATTTATCTTTAAAACATATTTTTTTGACACTGAGGGAACGAAACTTCTAGAACCACAAAGACTGACTTCATCATAAGTCCCATCCCTGGAACTGTGCAGATACTGAGATCGATAGATACAGAGGTCTAATTGTATCACCTAGGACGGAACAGAAGTCTTCCAAACAACACAAAAACACCACCGGGAGAGTAAAGGATCCTGAACAGAGGCTATAGTTAATCCCGTGACAATATACTCCAAGGGCAGAGAAACCCCATATCTCTTAGGCCAAGTGAATTCCTTTCGGAATGACCCCAATATTTACTGTGCCAGGGCAGGAGGGAAAGAAACAAAACACAAAATATTATTTATCTTTTTATATATATTATTTTTTATCTTCATTTATTATCATTATTATTATATTTACCTATCTATTTTTGGTTGATTTCTTTGTTTTGGTGTGGTTATTGAAGCTGTTGCCCCCATTTACACTTTTTTTCTTTTCTTTTCTTTTCTTTTCTTTCATTATATGCTCTGCCATGTTTCTTATCTCAAGACCGTGGAGGTTTTTTTTGTTGTTGTGGTGGTGGTGGTGGTGGTGCTTAGCGTTATTGTTGGAGTCCTCACTGGATACTTGACACTTCTTTTTGTACTGGTGGAGTGTTTCACCTTTTTCTCCTTCGTCTCTCTAACTGAGGATGAGACCCTCTAGAAGAATTCCGCTTATTTTCTGCGTATTAGACCTTTACCCCAGTTTACTGCTATTCCCTTCTTCAAACAAAACCAGGTAACTTGAACTAGCTAGTCCTGCCCCCCAGTTAGAGGGGGAAATAAGGGAGGCACCAGGACCAAACAGGTGCAAGACTACTAAGTATTAGGCTAGATACAGAGGGAACAACATATTCTGGCAGCCCTAGGGGTGAGGGAAGAGCATATGGGAGGTAGGACAAAAACGGAGGTGTAGGGAGGACAAATTGGTGATGGAAATCCCCCCTGATTTTATGTAAATATGTACCTAAAATATTATTGTCATCAATATGTAAGCCACTATGATCAAAATAAAAATTAAATTAAAAACAAACAAAAAACCCAAAAAACACATATTTTTAATTTTAATTAAAAATCAATTCTAGTAGATTAAATATAATTAATTCAACTTAATTTTAATTAAAGGATAATAAAATACCCGTTTTTCTTACAAAATTATAACATACTAAAATTTTTGTCCATCAATGAACAGATAAGTTCAATGACTTAAGATATAATTATTCTATAGACAATAGAAGGCCTATGGTTGGAAGCAAGTCACATATAATGGCAAAATGCAGTTAGGACAGAGAAGGGATAGCTATGACAAAGATAGCTGGAAATTATCAATCTGCACAGGAACTGGGTGCTGAAAGGGTATGCATGCAAGTGACATGCATGATATCTATTTATTTAGTAACAATAATGAAAACCACAATATCTAAAAAGAGAGAAAGGGAGTGGATGAGAGAGAGAAAGGGAGTATCTGTTCCAGAGGCAGATAGGAGAGAGGGCAGAGGGGAGCACAGGAGGGGAAACTGGAAATGAGTACCGATAAAGGATGTTATACACTTTATGACTATAACTCAAGTATGAACAACTTTGGAACTGTTAAAATATAAAATAAAAAACTTGTATTATGAACAACTTTGTAACCCTGGCATTTACATAAAGAATATTTCCAGAAGCAAAATTCAAAGTTTTGTTTGTCATAATTGTAAACATTTAGTAAAATGTGAAATACAGTTTAATGCAATATATAGTTATTTCTAGAATAACTTCAATTTTGTGTATTTTGTTATACTTCTACTGACTTTATAAGTTTGTAAAGTTCATAAAGCTTATAAAATTTATAACCTTAAACTTTATAAAGTTTATAAACATAAATTTAATGACTAAATACTAATATTGCTTACATGGTTTTTTGACTTCTCGATGATCTATTTTAATGCAAATTACATGATCATTTATACGTAATAAATAGTGAATAACAAATATTTAATTATAAAAAATAGTGTCTTACAATAATACATCTTGTTATGCTAACTATCAAATTAACTACAAACAAAATGTACCTGTAAAAATTTTACTTTTTTTTTTTTTACTGTATAGTCATTATTTTTGTAAAAGGAAAGAACCAAACCTGAGTACAGAGTTGATTGATTGTGATCTTTGCCTATATTCGGAAGCCCACATTTGATTAATTCCAAAAATGGCAGTTCCTATTTGCTTGACTTCTTCCTCAGATTTAAGACTTGGCCACATTATAGATTTTAAAATTTTCTCTGGAAAATATATTAACATTAATATTTTGAACTATCAAATTATTTGAAGAGAAATAGGATGCCATGTATAGATCTTCCAATCTATAATAGCATTTCTTTCTTCAAAATAGGTCAAAGAAATTTTCCATTTCCTGTATTTCAAAATAAATTGACTAAGACCAAGATGATGTCATTTTTTCATACCATCACATAAAATTACTTTTGGACAAATATTTAGTTTGAACATAAATATTACCTGAGCAGTTAAATGTTAAAATAAATAGTACATATGACTAATAATTTTTGACATTTTACTTATTGGGGAACTGCTACATAGTTGATTGATTTGGATTCTACACAATTTATTCTAGGATATATATTTATTTATATTTATTTATAATTTATTTATAAATATAAATATTTATATTTATTTCTTGAATATATGTATTTATATGAATTAAATCAATACACACAAAATATTATGATTTATTTCAGAAATGCTATTTTTGTTTATTTTCAGATCGACAACTATATGCCCAGGAGTTACTCCTTGTTCTGTGTTTAGTGATGCTTGATGGACAATGTAGGGATAGAATTTGAGTTGACTGTGTACCTACCCTACCCACTGTACTATTGGTTTGGCTTCAATATATATACTTTCATATTAAATCATGTATATAGATATGTTCTGGTAAGTTAAAAGTTAAACTAATTTAGCAAACAAATTAAAATTATCTTTGTTTCAAAATAAAGATTAAGATTATTGAATCAAATTACCTTCCATCAGAAATAATGTATTTATAACATAACCTAACATATTTTTGAGAGAAAACAAAAATATTTTAATATCAATAGAATATTAATTTCAAGTAATATATTTATTAATATACCCTAAGAAAATCAGCCAATTAGAACTGAAACAACTACATTAGTATTTTCTATGACATTGCACTTTACAAATATTCATATACATTTATTATTTGTTTCTCATTTATTCTGTTTATGTCTTCTATATTTCTACTTTATTTAGATAATTCCTTATTTTTCCAATTAAGTTAAATAAAAAGGGATATTTTCACTCATTCTGAAAGAAATAAACTATTATAAGGTGGTACCTATAAAAATTTTATTCCAAATTATTCTTTCAAGGTTCTTTTTTTTTTTTTTTTCTTTTTCTCCACACCAAGTGGTTCTAAAAGGTTACTTCTGGTTCTTTTCTTGGGGATTATTCCTGACAGTCTTTAGTGATCAGAGACCATATGTGGTGCTAGGAATTAAGTAAAGATGGCTGCATAAGGCAAGCAACTTATCCGCTTTTTTGTCTCTCTGTACCTTATCCAAGATTTTTATGCTTAGTTAATATAAAAAATTTTGTGATATATACCCTTTTCAATTTATAGTTAGAAGATATTTGGAGACTAGTTCATTAAAATGTTAAATGATTTTTCTTTTAATGACTCAAAGCCTAGGAAAAATATCGTATTTGTTTATCTTTTTGTTTGAACTATCTGGAGTGTGCATGAAGAAGAAATATTGAAAGTCATGCTCTGAAAGTTTTAAATAGAGGTATTATTCTATTTATGTAATTTATATCATGACCTATAATTCTCTAGTGTAGTAACTTAGGATAACTTAGTACAGATTGCAATATATAAAGATGATGTAAAAGAAAATATTTCCTCATAAGAATGTGGTCATCTTCCTTCTTACATACCCTCCCAATGTTTAATAAAACTGGGCAATTTATCTTGTCATCCAAGAGTTGAAATGATGAATATTTAGGGTTATTTGGAGATAGTAATTTTATATTATTCTAAGTTGACCTTTGTTTCATTGTAGAATAGAACACTTGGGTAGGAACAGAAATAATTTTTTCTGAGACACAGGTTTAGGGGAGCTTCATATTTTAACCTGATGCATCAAATGCCTTCTCTTCTAGTAATGTATAAGCAATCAATAATAAAATATGTCCTGATACTAAAATCACTGAAAATGTTTGGAAGTTGTAAAACCTTTGTTACCTGATAAAACTAAACAAATCATGGGAGAGTTTGAGAAACCATAGCTTAATTTGTTTAATAAGTTTATGCCTCTGAAAAATAAAGTTTGAATTGTGACTAAATGTCAGAGAAATAAATTCATTTTTCTTTTATATTTTGTTAACTAAAGCATAAATTTTCATATAGCAAAGCTGTTTATAAATCAGAAATTAACTATTACTCCATTTTAAAAATCCTCAAGTAGGATAAAATAAAATTAAGGACCTCTGTAAATAAGCTTAACTTTCATGATTACATCAAAAGCTTGCAGCAAACGATTATTTTTTTAATTCAGTTGTCACTTCTTTAAAACTAGCATATCATTTTTATGTCAAATTCTTCTAAAACTCTCACTAAGTTTTCCATCTTTAATCACTACATATTAATCCTCATCATTACTAATTATGTGATGATTAATAGTAGACATTGACAAAATTTTGATTCATTAATATAACAAACTAATTTATTTAGATTTATAAATATATTTCTCCTGGCATGGGGCCTGAGCAATAGCACAGAAATGGGGTGTTTGCTTTGCACACAGCTGACCCAGGATGGACCTTGGTTTGATTCCCTGGTGTCCTCATATGGTCCCCTAAGCCAGGAGAGATTTTTGAGTGCATATCCAGGAGTAACCCCTGAGTGTCACAGGGTGTGTCCCAAAAACCAAAAAAAAAAAAAATTTGCTCCTATTTGGGGGACCATGTGGTAAACCAGGGAATCAAACCTCTGTCCATTCTAACTAAGCTCATGCAAGGCAAATGCCTTATAGCTTGTGCTGCCACCACTCCATTCCCCTCCTTAGCAATTGTTTTTAACTTATATTTTATAATTTATTTTTAATTATAATTAAAATATATAATTATTTATAATTTATTTTAATTATAATTAAAATATATAATTATAATTTATATATTTTATAGTTTATTTTTAATAAAGTGATAATAATAATAGAAATAATAATAATAATAATAATAATAGAAAATTACAAAATTGTTTTCTTGTAGAACTCTGTAATCAGAACATAGATTAAGCATTTAAACTGTTAAGAGGAGAGATTCCATAAGGAGTATTTTTATATTTGGGGGTGGGGGGTCATTCCTAGACATACTCAATGGTATGACTGGCTCTGTGCTCAGTGGTCACTGTGGTTGTACTTGGTATATCATATGCAGTCCCCGGATAGAAATGGTTCAGTGGATATATGTCAAGTTCCTTAACTCCCAATATTATATCTCCTGTTCCATTGAAGAGTGCTTTTACACATTATTTTAGTTGCCAGTCAGTGACTATTCAGTGCCTTCCATTTATTTATAGAATAAAGAGTTAGATAAGAGATAAAGATAGATAGTAACCATATAAGTCAACTCTGTAGTGACAGTTGCCACTATCTCTGCTGTTAAAATTTATTTTATGGAAATATTTCCTTCAAAAAGAGACTTTTCATCAAAATATCCATAAGCAAATCTGCTGTTTTTCTCAATGAGTTAGGCATTAGCTGTATCTAATAAAATAAGAACAATTGTGATCATAGAAATAGCACAGAGATTAGAGCTCATTGCTTTGTATGTCACCAACCCAGGCTAGATCTCCATTATCCCATATAATACTCCAAGACTTCCAGAAGTGATTACTGAGTGGAGAGTGAAGAGCCAGGAGTGACCCCTTAGTATCACCAGATGTGACCCAAAAATTATATACATACATACATACAAATACCTAAATGAATGAATAAATAAAAATGATAGCATTTTTCTTCCTGGTTCTCAGTGTTTTTTGTCCTTGAGTTTGTGAATCAGCCTAAAAAAGAGTAGTCACGCAAATATTTTACCCTTTAAAATTTTGTTCAAATATACCTTTGAATATTTCCCCTCAGAATATTATTTGACTGGCCACTAGTTTAAATATTTACATATTTAATATGCCTGGATATCTTTAATTCTTTGCTTATAATTTATATAAACATCCTTCAATAGGAAATATATTTACATTCAACTTCTTAGCTAGTGATAAAGTTGTAATGAAACTTGCAGCTATTAAGCTTGAGAACAAATTCAATGAGTACTTTTAGGTCTCAGTCCCAAATAAAATTTAAATCAGTTGATTTAATAATACCATCCTGAATTAAAATAAACTACCTAACCAATATCACAAAAAGAATTAATGGGGATATCTATATTTTGTATGTTTAATACCTCAATAGTCATACCTCTTAGTGTGTTTATTTCCAAATATAAGGGTAGCCTTCTCCATTCCTTGTTTTTCATTCCACTATATATATTTGTTTTAATTTATAATTTTTTTTGGTTTTTGGGTTTTGGGCCACACCCGGTGAAGCTCAGGGATTATTCCTGGCTATGTGCCCAGAAATCGCTCTTTGCTTGGGGTACCTTATGGGATGCCAGGGGTTCAAACCAAGTTTCTTCTAGGTTAGCTATGTGCAAGGCAAAAATGCACTACTGCTGCGCCACTGCTCCGGCTCTATTTTTTATTTTTTATTATACACACACACACACTATATATATATATGTATATATATTGTAACTTTGTATCTGTGAAAAAAAATAAAATCATTAATTTCAGCGACTGACTACCAATAACCATGATGGAGCAGAACTTCTAGAACCATAAAGAAAGACCCAGTCCTTCACTTCTTCCTATGTCTTATGCAAATACCAATATCTCAGATTACAGAGGACTGATTTTGTCAACCATAAATGAGCAGGACATTTCCTGGTACCATAAAAATCCTTGGGTTTTGACAATGAGCATGTCCTGAGCCTGTAGTTGTCCCCATGGCTTCAAGTATGCTTTAAGAGTGAAGAAACCCTGTATCCCTTAGGCCAAAGGAATTACCTTTCTAATTTTCCCATTTTTTTGGCCTATGCAAAAAAAAAAAAAACCCCACAAACAAGCAACCACAGAAACTTGCAACACCAGCCCTCCTTCCTTTTTGTTCTTTCTTTTTTGTTGTTGCTTTTTGTTGATGTTGTGATTTTTTTGTTGTTGGATATTTTTTTATTCTTTGTTCCTTTCTTCTTTTAAATTGTTATTTATAGCATCTAAATAACATCTCCCCTGCTTTTTTTTTTGCAACAGAACCACATAACTTGAATCATCTTGTTCTGCCTCATAAATTAAGGATTTTTTAAAATAAAATGAACATTGAGTGGAAATAAAAAATGGTCAGACCTAAACACCAAACCCAAAGTCAAAGACAAGATACCCAATCTACAACAAGCTATATACAAAGGGAATCTATTATCTTAGCAGTTCAGGGGCAAAGGAGGGAGATATGGAATGCAACTGGAAATAGAGATGGAGGGATGACAACACTGGTGGTGGGATGGCCTTATTTCACTGTCACCTTAAGTATAACTGTGAAAAACTTGTAATTCACATTGGTCACAATAAAAATTATTTAAATATAAAAAGTAATAATAACATTAACTATCTAACCAGATGCCCCAAAAATAGTTCAACTCATGGTCTATAGTAGTTAAAACTAAATTGTTCACTAGTCTCTAAATCTTGTTAGAATATATTTTTCCTTCTCTCATCATTTGCCTTAGGCATAAATGTATAAAGAAAATGCAAGCAATCTTAAGGCAAGCTGCATGTTCTTAAATGTTCTTAAATTTCATTATTCATCCACTGAACACTTGCTTTTAAAATTATAAGCATTGCTAGTATTGAATGGAACACTAATAAGAATCTAGAGGGCATGAAGTTTGAAATAAAAAAACTACATACTGAAATAACAGGTCTGAAAAACTCAGTAGATGAAATAAAAACCTCAATGAAAATCCTCTCCAATGGAATAACAGCAGCTGGAAACAGGCTTAGTGAGCCTGAGAATAAGATGTCAAACAACTCTTTACAGCAGAAGAGAATGAAAAAGAACCTTAAAGCCAATGATCAGACAATGGATAAACTAATTAAAAAATGTGAACAGATGAAACTTTATTTTCTTTGATGAACTCAGCAGAAACAGCATAGGAATCATTCAAGTCCCAGAAACACAGGAAAAGAATAATAATAATAATCATAGGAGTTAGAGGAAGAGTGAGAAGAGAAGAGGAGGAGAAAGAGGAAAATGAAAAAGAAGGGGAAGAAGAGGAAGAAGAAAAGGAAAAAAGGAGGAAGTAGAGGAAAAAGAGGAAGAAGAGGAGGTAGAAGAAGAAGAAGAAGAAGAAGAAGAAGAAGAAGAAGAAGAAGAAGAAGAAGAAGAAGAAGAAGAAGAAGAAGAAGAAGAAGAAGAAGAAGAAGAAGAAGAAGAAGAAGAAGAAGAAGAAGAAGAAATAGGAGGCTTGGATGTGGTGGTTCAATGTGTAGAGCAGATGACTTATAGGTGTCAATGCCTAGATTTGAAACCCAGATGATCTCATGTTCATATTTTAATATTCTTACAACTTTTATGAATTAGTATATATATGTATGCATAAAATATGTGATATACATATGCATGCTCAAATCTAATAAAGCAACTGTAATAAAAAAGAACTTTTGAAGAACATGACAATGAAAATAACATATTAAGGAGGTCCAAAATTCCTACATTGTCCACTGAAATTATCTACTGCAAATGAAAATACAGAATTTTGCTTGATCTGCAAATAATAATAATAAATAAAAATAAAATTATAATCACAAAAAATAAATCATATTAGAATACATTTCCTTCTCTCAGATCCTAGCCTTAGGCATAAATGTATAAAGAAAATACAAGTAATCTTAAGTTCAGCAATAGCTGCATGTTGTTAAATTCCATTATTCATTCACTTAACATTTGCTTTAAAAATCATAAAATCTTGGACCAGAGCGGTGGTGTGAAGCCTTGCTGGTGCTAGACTGTGGTTTGATCTCCCAGCATCCCATATGGTCCACCAAGCCAGGAGCGATTTCTGAGTGCATAGCCAGAGGTAAACCCTGAGCGTGACTGAATGTGCCCCCCCCCCAAAAAAAAAAAAACCATAAGCTCTTGAGGCCAGAGTATACAGTGGGTAGGTGTTTGCCTTGCATGCCACCAACCAGGGCTTGATTCCAGGCATTCATATGGTAGCCTGAGCCTACAAAAAAAAATTCTGAAAGAAGAGTCAAGAGTAACCACTGAGAGCCTTCAGGTGTTGCTCAAAAACAAAACAAAACAAACAAAAAATAAAAAGACACTCAGAATCATTTTTTATTGAAAAATATTTTTATTTTTATTTTTCTGCATTTGCAACATGAAGAAATCGTAGATTTTTTAATACTAAAACATCATTGAAAGAGGCATCAACTCTTCACATTACTAAAGAGCAAGCTACAACTATATTTATATTCGTATTGCTCCTCATCTCTAATTCAAGTTTACTGGGGACATTCTTCTGTTTTTTATATCTTTCTTTAAACACCTTGATTACAAATATGATTGTAGTTGGGTTTTTTATTTTATTTCTTGACAATAAGTTAGCTTAAATCTGCAATGGCCATGTTTTATGTTATTATTGCCTGAAAGTTTTGCACAATAATCTATTGTTTCTTTATTTAGTTTATTTGTGTTATTTGTTTCATCCAACAGTGCTCAGGGCTTATTTCTGGCTCTGAGCTCAGGTTTACTCCCTGTGGGGCTGAGTGTGCTGAGAATTAAATTCAGATGCCCATTTACAAGGTAACTTTTTACCTGTTGTTCTAATACTCTTTCTCCTGTGTATAATAATTATTGCCTGAATAAATGTTAAATAACTTTGCTTGATAGGGTTTTGCACGACTTTATTTGACTTAGATTCTTAAATTTGGACTTAATATGCACAAATGCAGTAGGATTCATTTTTATAGAGAGTTTGTAAAATTTTGTCATTGATTTGAGGCCAAGGAGGGTATCTCTGTTTACAGGAGCATCAAAAGTTGATGTAATATTTCAACTGCTATAACAGAATGCTATAATCTAAATAGCTTTTTAAACAACTGATTTTATTTCTAAATAAATCTTACAATCTGGGAAGTTTAAGATAAAGTTACAAGCAGATTCTCTGACTGTGCACTTTAGACTTGTATCCTAAATGATCAGTTCTTTTTTATGTTAACAAGTGAGTCAGCATATAAAAGTTCTCTGGGTTCTTTATATTAGTACACTCATCTCAGTCATGAGGTTTACATCACTCAGATATAATTGTTTCCACACCTTTCTAATACTATTATATTAGGCTTGAGTTTTCAACATAAAGATTGGCTTGACTGAAATACTCAGTCAGTAACATAAAAGATGCTGGAAATTCTAAGTCATCACTTTATTCTAAGGACTATGAACCTGCCTCCCTATCCTCTATAGTTAAAGTAAAATTTTAAATGTATAAAACTAACAAGCACTAAACTTATTTTTTTTCACATATTAAAATTTGACTTAGTTCCCAAGGAAATAGAAAAGAAATAAGCATCTGCTAGAGAAGAAACTGCAGAGACAGTACAGTAGTCAAGCTGCCTACATTGCACAAAGCTCACTGTATGGTCTCCAGGGGCCCCTGCCAGGTGTAATGAGTGCAGAGCTAAGAGAATTCCCTAAGCACTTCCAGGTGCTCAATACAAAACAAAATATACCAAAGGAATTTATTCTCAGTCGAGGGTGGAATTTGTAAAGATTGACCTACCACAATGTTCCAAATTTATTTTCTGATTTACCCTATATTAGGTAAAAGTGGTCAACTGAGAAAGTAAGGTCTAAATTGGGTTATTGCTACTCTCACCCACCAGCCTCCCAATCCAATTCCTGAAATCCACTGGAGGAAAAGAACTTGCCTGTATGCTTAAATAGGTGTATGCCTAGTATGGACAAGTATTGCTGTCCAGAAAAATGAAATGCCTTGGGTTAGAGGTGGAGGATGATGTTCTCACTCTTCAGTGCCATTGCCCTGATATATTGGTAGTGTTACATACAGTGAAAAGACTTGAAAGTACAAGTAAGCCATAAATATTTGAGAATTTGGTGTCCAGTGTGGAAATGAGTTTCTAGGTCAAAAGGTAACCCCTTTGCCTCTGGGTCCTGACTAGCAATTGAAACTTTTATGTCACTGCAAATGCTCAACTTGATCAGAAATGCTGTGTATTAAGTTAGAAATTCCCCAAAGAATAAGAGAACTCTGGGCTCTCTTTATTTCCTTGTTCCTTATTCTTGCTAAATAAGGTAAAGTAAGCAACACAATCATTCCCCGTTTCACACGGCTGCTTCTAAAGCTCTATAAAAGTAGTTTTTGCCCAAAATCTCTAGAGAAAAGTGTTTCACTGATTCTAAGACACTGTATGGCACCAATTCATGGATTGTTTTTGCCTTAAATAAAGGACATCGCAATCCTTTAAAGAAAATACACAAGGTTATAAAAGCACTAGTTACTCCCAAATCCTCTACAAAATTGCAACCCTTGTCTTTGTGTCTTAAACAAAACATAGATGTACTTGTTTAAAAAGCATTCAGCTACACAACAAATTCCCATGTAATTTGCAATGAGAAAACAGGCTAGGTGAAAAGTGCAAACTCAGATCATGACCTTTATTTCAAAATAATCTAGTACTGGAGAGTGGAACAAATTGAATCACCAAATATCAATTCAAAGAATGAGAAAAACTTACCCTAGTTATGTTTAACGAAGATAGGCTAATCCACAATGAACATGAGTTTACACAAACTATGGAGAAGCAGAGAAGAATTTTGACAGGGACCCTGGAATAAAAAAAGAAAGATGACAATATTTGCCTTTTTATTATTTATTTCTAAACTGAGGAATATGATAAATCAGCAGTTATTCTTATGAGAAATGATAGATTGGTGAGAGAAGGAAAAATTATATTTAAGGAATTTCTTTCCTTATGAGAGAGATCACCAATGTTGTTAAACAGTATTTTGGGCATCCCATTTTTCATAAATTAAAAATATTGGCCTATTGTTTTTAACTACATTCTTGATGAACAGAAATGTTCAAACATGTTACTTACTGAGAGGAGATTATTAGAAAAATTTTCACTCATGGCATAATATTTTCAACATAATTTTGTAAATAAAATTATTAAAACTTTGCTATGCACATTTATTATACACACGTTTAGCCTTTTCATATTTTAAAGGTGGGAGAGAATATGTATTACAGAGATTTGATAATTACAAAACCTGATACAGTACTATATGTTTACCCTTGCTGTAGATAACTAGAAATATTTCTAGTTTATAATAAAAAAGTGCTAGTGTTATCATAGTAATCATATATATATATATATATATATATATATATATATATATATATATATATATAAATACACACATATACAGAATTGTTATTTGTCCACTCTTACTGAGGAACATGACTTGGTTATTACTACCCAAGTTCTTACATAAATATATAACAGCACTTTATTGAGGATCTAAGAAGAAACTTACTGAGGTAGAAGCTAAGGATATTATAATCTAGTTAGGATTCATAAGATTAAAAACTTAATTTTTATTATAATAAGCACTTTTAATAGATGTTAGCACCTGCTTTGGATAATTTAGTTTATTAGAGGTAGAAAATTTTCTCAATAAATACTTTTGGCTAAAAAAGGGTTTTATTAAAAAAGAAATGTGTTACTATAGTAATAAAAATGTAGCTATATTAGTAACCATAACTATTTTATATGTAACATTGACAAAATACTATTATATTGTAAGAACATTGAAACAATTCTCTACATACTTTTTAAAATGTGTGCAATAGATATTAATAAAATTACTATTGATAAAATATTTTCAGTCAACAAGGAAACTGTAAAACTGTTTGCTAATTTGAATACAATGTGTAAGTTCAAATATTAAAATAGAAAAATGATCTATTGGTATAAGTAATATGTGCTGAGAGATTTGTTGAATCACAGACTGAATATTAAATTTTAAAACACTGGGCAGCACATTTATATATTAGTAAAATCCATTAAATATAAAATTTGAAGAGTTAATGTATAAAATGTTTATATTGGACATATCTTTAAACTCAAATTCATATTATACTTATTATTGGCATCAGTATATATCAGAAAAGGTTATTGAGAGAAAGTTTAAAGTTAGCATGGTTATTGTTTGTTTGAAGAAGATTGTATTTTTTGTAATACATGTTTGTGAGAAATGACAAAAGATTAATTAGACATTTAACATCAATATGAATGCTCAATTAGAATGCTGCATTTCAAATTCCCACTTTAATGTTCTTTTTTAATTGTTGCTCACAATATTTTATGAACAGTTTATATCTGTTCATATTCATTTTTCCTTAAATCACTGTAAATAATCCCCCAAAGCCTTTTGTTTTGTGTACTTAAATTTGAGGTTGCATATAATGAAGCTCTATGTTGTTTTCATTATTTGTACAATAGTACCAAATGTTCTAGTTTGCTATATGCAGTGCTGCCATACTATGCCAACCACTAGAGTACTAGAATCCCGTGAGTCTCCCAAGTTCTCGTCTCCATAACCCCTCCAGTAATAGATTAAATATCAAGAACAAAGTTGAAATTTTAGTCCTGTGTCAGTAAATCTTTCTTACATGTTACAAATTTATTTAATTTACATGGCTAAAATGTTATAAGCTATTTCTAAGAATGGGAATCATGTTGTAGACTAAAGTAAAGTTAAGCTTTGGTTAAAAAATTTAATTAAAATTAATATGAAGAAGTCCAGAATTTGAAGACAGAGTCATATATTCTTATTCACTCCAAATAATTATATGCCTTATATGATGGGACAGTGAATTACCCAGTGCAGATAAAAGGTGGTCAATCTTGATGACAACCTAAATGTAAACGAATTAAGAGAATGATATTATTCAAAAGACATTGAATGACATGATTTAAGGTTGAACTCCAAGATGTAGGTAAAATAATGGAATATGAAATTGATACTATCAGAACTGTTTCATACTTTAGTAGTAAAAGGAACACTAAAAGATTTGGATCTCAAGATGGATCTGAGTGGTTATAACAATTGTAAGGATAAGAACTGCTAGTCTTAATATTATTAAAACACATAAATTCTATATTAATCTCCTCACTAACTTCCTGACGCCCAGTGACAAAGAAGAACACAGCAAAATCAGTTCTAAAGTGCTAAACCTCAGGTAAGCATGCCTCCACCCACAAGAATGGGGCTAATTTCTGCCTGGATTTGGGCTACAGGGGACCCTTAAAAGAAATAGCTGGGGCTACTTCCTGATCCCCAGTGACAATTAAAGAGCACTGTAAAATCAACTCTCAAGTGCCTAACAAGAAAAAAAAATATAACCCCATCAAAAAATGGGGAGAAGAAATAAACACTTTGTCAAAGAAGAAATATAAATGTCCAAAAGGTACATGAAAAAATGTTCCACATCATTAATTATCAGGGAGATGCAAATCAAAACAACAATGAGGTACCTTCTCACACCACAGAGACTGGCACACATCATGAAAAAAAGAACAGTCAGTGCTGGCAGAGATGTGGAGAGAGAGGAACTCTTATTCACTGCTGGTGGGAATGTCATCTAGTTCAACCTTTCTGGAAAACGATATGGAGATTCCTCCAAAAAGTGGAAATTGTGCTCCCATATGATCCAGCAGTACCACTCCAAGGAATATACCCATGGAAGACAAAACTCTAATACAAAAATCCCTTCCTCATGCCTATATTCATAGCAGCACTATTTACAATGGCGAGACTCTGGAAACAACCAAGGTGCCCTTCAACAGATGAATGGCTAAAGATACTGTGGTACTTCTAAACAATGGAATATTATGCAGGCATCAGGAGAGATGAAGTCATAAAATTTTTCTATACATGAATGACATGAATCTATTATACTGAGTGAAATTAGTCAGAGGGAGAGAGAGACACACACACAGAGTAGTTTCACTCATCTATGGGCTTTAAATAATTTAAAAACATTGAAATAATTGCCAGAGATGAAGGGCAGAAGGACTGGTTCAAGTTATGAAGCCCACCACAGAGTGTTGAGTGCAGTTGGAGAAATAAGTATGCTGAGAACTATCATAACAATGTAAGTAAGTGAGGGATATAGAAAGCCCGTCTTGAATACAGGTGGGGGATGGACAGGGAAGAGATGGGGGCATTGGTGATAGGAAGGTTGCACAGTGAGAGAGGGTATTCTTGTTATGACTGAAAACCAACTACAACTATGTTTGTAATCATGGTGTTTAAATAAATAAATCATAAAAAACAATTATTAATCCAATTAATGTCATATATATGATATAAACATCAATTTTATCCTGTGATGTTGAGTATTTTGATTGTATCAGAAAAATAATAAATTATATAAACAATATAAAATATGATAATGTCAATAACTAATATGTACATATACATTTACATAAACTTCTAGAAATGTTTTTAGTACAACTGTATTATTCAACATTCTTTCCTTATTAGTTCACATATAAATTAATAACCTATTAATGTTTAATAGTTATAAAACATCAATATTAAAATCAAACTTCTATAATTTTATAAAATATTTAATTTGATTAAAATTACTATCATCACTGCCTACCATTCATTTATACTGTACTTTATACTATTAATATAAGTTAAGTTGGTAAAAATTAATTTTTTTATTAATTAAAAAATTAAAAAATTTTTTTTATTAATTAAAAAAATTATTTTTTTATTAATGAAAATATTAAATTTGAGAAGATATATATGTGATTTCAAAAATAATTTTCTCAAATTGGATTGATATAGCAGTGTCTACTAAAGAGATCATTGTGGAGATCAAATTAAATAGTCTATAAAAATCACATATTACAGCAGAAGCCGGGTCCCCTGTTTGGGACATCAGGCGGGGAAAATCCACGAAACTACGCCTGCCCAGTGGGGCCCAACTGTGTAAAACTATGAGTGCTACCTGTGTATGTCTGTCTACTGTCCTCATGCGTGAAACTCTTGGGAGTGGGGCCAAAAGAGGCTCCAGAAAACTCGCTCTCCCAGAGGCCATTTTCAGGGCGGACTCCAGAACATAAAAACCGGCAAGCTTTTGCAGAAGCCGGGTCCCCTGTTTGGGACATCAGGCAGGGAAAATCCATGAAACTACGCCTGCCCAGTGGGGCCCAACTGTGAAAAACTGTGAGTGCTACCTGTGTATGACTGTCTACTGTCCTCTTGCGTGAAACTCTTGGGAGTGGAGCGAAAAGAGGCTCCAGCAGAGCACGGCCGCTTCACTTTGCTACACAGACACGCGCTCTTTCTAAAAAAAGAACACCATCGCAACAAGAAGAAAAAGTCACACTAAGAACTGTGCTATATCACAGAAGCAAGCATTTCTCTCTGGACTGTCTTCTCTGTTGCATGCTCTGGCATAAGATTTGATCCAGTGTGAGGCTTCATCCACGGAGGACTCCCCTCCCTAAGAGGCAAGACAGCCCATCCAGAAAGGGCGGAGCCAGAGGAGTGTGCTGCCTGCATCATACAGCCAATTAATACCACCACAACACGTAGAAAAACCCACAATACTGCGGGGTCCTGAAGCCCCCCAGGGGGGCCCGGCCAGCAGGAATTAGCTGGGAGGACTTCTCAGACAACCGCACTCCTATTTTGCTGGGTAGAAGAACAACCACACCTGTAAAAAATCTGAGAGAGGTTAATAATAAAGACCTAAGGCAATATCTCACTGCTCAAAGGGCAACTTTATTTGGCTACAGCTCCTTCTTATATAGTGAAGGAGAAGGGGGCAGTACAAAGATAATGTCAATCACACTTTTGGTGCGAAGGTCCATACAAGGCAAGAATACATATCAGGTTACAAGGAACAAAGAAAGTAAATCATTCTCCAAATAAGGAAATGGGCAGTGGGCTAGGAGGCTGGATGACCTTCAAGCTATGATGAACGTGCTGTTTCTATGGAAATTTCTAGTGACCTTCTAGCTGCATTCCTAATTGCTTGACTATCAGGAGGTGGTGCAAGATGTGCTTGCCTCAGTGATCTTGAACAGACAATGTAGCATACACTTATTGATAACAGCCTAGTTCACTCCGGAATATGGTTTTAAGGAGTGAGGCCTAGTTTCTGATAACGGTACCGGACAGTGTTGCTCTCCTCCGGGCTAGAGTTAATTATATCCTGCAGCTGCACATTCCTTTCTCTTTAGCTCAAAAACTTACAGCAAGACTGCATGTAGCCTTTAGGTAAAAGGCTGGACTATGGCAGAAAGAACAGCAAAATGGCCTCAAACAAGTCACAGTCCCCAACATCTCCCCCTTTCTCTTCTAATAAAAGAAGGAAAGTCGTGAACGGGTGGAAGAACCGTGTCTTAGGCTACAAGGTTTGACCAGGTCGGACACGGCCAAAGCCGCATTTAAAAGGTGGCTACAGACGCCGTGGGTGCGCGCAGAGATCCGAATTATGTGTTGTAGCCTTTTTGGGCCGTGCCCTAACTGGGACCTTGCTAATCCCGTCGTAGGTATCTCCACAGCCAAGAGCACAAGTGACGGAGTGAACTCCGTCTGTTAGCTATGCGCTCTATCTCCTGGAAACTTAGTGGCTGGAAAGGCGGCTTGGTGACAAAAGCCAAGTTTTCACAGGAGTCACGTTGGGTTAACTGTTGGTAGTGAACTTGAACAGAGGTTTTTGCCGTCTTATCACCTGGTTTTTAACAAGGGCAGTAAGTTTGCGGAAAGCCCATGGGTCAAAGCAAAGGAGCAGCATGAGGCTAATAAGAGGGCCCAAAATAGTGGACAGTAATGTATGTATCCAAGGAGAAGAGAAAAACCAACCCTGTTACCAACCTTGTTCTTCATCGAAATGTTTTTGGAAGTTTTTTATACCGTCACCAATGTGTTGAACGCTATTCCTAACTAATTCAGTTTTGTCTTTGAAAATACAACATTGTTCCTTAAGGGCTACACAGAATCCCCCCTCTTTCATAAGGGCAAAATCTAAAGCACGACGGTTTTGGAGAACAACATCAGCAAGGGAACTAACAGTATCTGTGAGAAATTGCAGACTAGTTTTGATTTCATTAATGTCTTGTTCTACTGCTTGAGTGAGAATGCGAAAATTGGACTGAGTGGAAACAAGGGAGTAAATTTATGTGCCAGCACCAGTAGCAGTGCCAATTGCTAGGAGAACTGCAAGGGTAACTGTTGTAAAGGGCTCACAACATCGGTGAAAGACGGAAGGATAAGGGTAGGGGTTGAGGAGAGAAGCTAAGCCAACAGCGTTCATAATTTGGGTCTGTGAGGGCTAGAGCAGGGGCATTTATAAGATTTAAAATAACTTGAGAGGAGGAGGATGGGCCAGAAGGCAGAGTCCGTAGCTCACAACTTGCCCAACAGTGAGTTAATGACGCTGAGGCTGAACTTTCCAGAGAAGAAGTTTAGAGTCATTGGTGTAGATAGGAGATTTAAACGTTGTGATGCTTTCATAAAACGGCGAAACCGGTGAATTGCAGATCCAACAGTGTTCATAGCTGGTGTTGGAGAGCGCTTGGGCAGAGACATTGACCATTTGCAGGATGAGGTTCAAGGTGGAAACCGACCAACAGGTTTGATGGTTATTTTAGGCATTAACAAAGCTAAAACATAATAATCATGATAAGCAAGAAACATTTCAGTAACAATATGGGGAGAAAATCTAGTGGAACAAACAAAATAAGTGGAGTTGGGGGCTTCAATGAAGATGGAAGAGTTGTTAACAATAATGGTTTGATTGCAAATGTCTGATTGTTGAACAGGCGGGCACATATATGGTTCGAGCAAGCAAAGTTCCACGACCGTGACTTGTTTGCAATGGAGGTTGTTGGTGGCAATGGTGGGCAACCAAGGCAGCTAGGCAGAGTGTCTAATTCAGCATTGTCAAAGGTGGAGTCAGTTAGAAACAGGTTTGCAGGAATGGCGGCTAGCAGGAAGTTTATAAGAAAACAGCTTGGCAGGAGGCAAAATGGTTACTTTATATAAAAATTAAGAATTTACTTAGTCCTTTGGCTTGGGTTTACAGGCAGAAAACATTAGCAATTTACATTACACTAGTTATTTTTGAATACCACGGGAATGTTATTTGACCTCTGTTAGACTTTGGCATAAAAGAAAATTTATAATTAAGAATTGCTAATTAAAAAAATTTTTTTAAACTGAATATAAAGGATTTTTCTTAAACTTTTAGTTATTATGTTAAAGCTGGATGCTATTTTTTAGCTATAAATACATATTCTATAGGCCTGAACTTACACATAACAGGAAAGCCGGGTGACTGCAAAGTCCAGAAATTCTCCAGGGAAAAGTTATCCCCGATGGCCATTGAGAAATCTGGGGTTTGCCATCTCCCACACCTTCCGCCATGTTCTTAGAAGGACAAAGCTAGCTTAATACATAATTTTTAACACATGATTTTTAGTTGCAAGATGCCAGTCTGTGAACTGACCAGACTGAACCAGGTTGAAAAAATTAATTGAAATTTGAAAAATGGATAAGGCTTTAAAAATTGTATTATTATAAAATGTAGAGATAACAAATAAACAGACAAAACAAAACAACACTAAACACAACATCTTACACTTGTGGCCACTTTCATTCATCACAACAGACAGATAAACAGATAAAAGGAGTGATTTAAGACTTATTTATAAAAAATTGACAAGCGCTTTTAAATATTTAGCTAGCATGTTTGTGAGAAGAAAAAAAAATTTTGTAGAAAAACTTTTTTAGTTTTGAGAAGTACTTAATGTAGATGGAGTGGAACTTTGCTGAAAATAAATGTTAAGGTTTAGATTTAACACAAAACATTTTTAAAACAATTTTAATTTGAAGTTTAAAACATTAAGTAAAATGGTTAATGAGCACTGTAGAAGGAGTCTTCACTCTGAAGTATGAAATGATTTGCTGTAAATGAATAGGTTTTCTTTAAATTGGTTTTGCAGTAGAACAGTAAGACAGCTGCAATAAAGTGTTAAAATTTTTATGATTAAACACAATAGCATGAACTATGATTATTAAAGGTATAAAAACTGATTTTAAAAAACAAACAACTGTTTTTACTATGAAGACTTTAAGTGAATAATTTGTAAAAAATATTATATACTAAATTAACTAAATGCTTAGATTATTATAAAATATAGTTAAAGACATCTGATACATTTACACACCTAGAACTTAAGACTAAAATTATATTTAATACTAGTTAATTTGCTTATAAAGTTTAGTTACTTTTATATATTACTTATAAAATTATATATAATATAGTTTTCATTAATATTATTTTTTCACTGCGACACAAATATACAGATTTATATAATGTGCTGATATTTTGAATGCACTTAAAATAATAGTTCTTTCAATGCAGAAATAAAGAACAACCATTGCTGTAGCACAAAGTTAAAACTAAGGGTACTATAAAGCACACTTAGGTGTTTACTGTGCATTAAATTAACTATATTGTTTAAAAAGGCTAACCACATTATTTTTCACATAATTTTGTAAATACTTTAAAAATTAAAATAAAACTTTTAATAGAAATATAAGACTTAAATTTAACACTTTTGTGTTCGTTTGGATTTTAAAACACAAAGAAGCTTTTTTTTTTACCAATATTTTGTTATCTGTAAAGTGACAGAATTATGACCTTGCTGTAAAATTTTCTGAGAGGCACGAGAAAAAAAAGTTTATTGCTCTTATGTTCCTGTTGCTTTTTCTCCTTAGAGAATTTTTTTTTAACTCTTACAGACCTGAATTTAAAAAGTTTCCTAATTTTCAATGTTTTAATAATTACTTTACACCACTTAATGCACTAAACCTAATAACACATATCTGACGAAGTGTAGGGCTGACAAGGTGAAGCAGAGTCTTTTATTGATAACTAGGGGAGGGGCCAGCACAGTTAACAGCAGGAAGGCTAGAGGCAAATTATTTACAGTCCGCAGGGTGTAATGATATAGAGAAAAAAAAAGCAATCTTTTAAGATTAATTACTAATTTATTGGAATTAGAGGGAATGGCAACCGAAGAGGGGAGTCTGGGTTGCAAAAGCACCATGGGGATCATGGTTTTATTAATTGATTTGAGAATATGCAAGAGATGCCACTTTTCAGATTTCTTTTGAATAACAAAGATTGGGTAATTCAAGGTGAATTGGAAGGCTTAAAGTGGGAGTGGCAGGGCCTGAGCTGGCTGTTTCCCAAGGCTGGCAGGAAGGAGGCTGAAGGAGGCTGAGGGCTGGTTTGAACAAAATGTACTGAGTAACGGGTACATTAGGCTCAGAAGTTTTAACAGCAAAGTGTAGATATCGCAAGGTTTTATGGCTTAGCAGCTGATACTTTGTAATTATCCTGCTCACTGTGCCCTTAGAATTTTTTGTAGGCACTGCAGCAGTTTCTGTTTTATGGCACTCAGCCTCACTTTTATTAGTTTGTTCCTTTGAATTCTCAAGATGGGGGGCCTGGCTGTGGAATTCAGTGGGCAGAGGACAGACAACTATAGATTTAGGAGGGCGGGGGAAAGCCTGAAGGGCAGAAACTTGTGAATTAAGAGAAGCAGCCTGTTTTTGAAGGCTTAAGATTTGTTTAAGATTTTCAATTTGGCCAAGTAGTTTCATTTCTATAGCTTTAAGAGGGGGAGCGGTGAGAGGAGGGAATCTGCCATGGTTAGGGACTGAGCGTCTTGGGCATTTAGAATTTTTCCCCTGGGGTGCGGGGGATCAGTGGGAGGCGTTTGAGAAGGTACCTGCGGAGGCTGCTGAGCAGGCGGGGGGGGGAAGACTTTTTCCATTAGGGAGAAAGACAGGAAAGGTAGCGCTGGTTTTTGAGCTAAGAGCATTATCAAGTTTGTTAGAGAGGTGAGACACCATGGATGTAATTGTGGTGAGTTGGGAACTCAAGTCAGAAAAGGGGGGGGGGGGGGAGGGAGAAAGCAGCAACAGTTTGTTGCCGCGTGTGGGGGAGCTGCTGGAATGCTGGCTCTGGGGAGCGACTTCCAGGCATAGAGGGCAGCAAGAGCCATGTTGGCAAGCTGGGACCTGGAAAGTGTGTGCTGTACCTTTAAGGTATGAAAAGAGGCGAGGCCAGCTATAAGAGCTTAGAGATCAGGATTCCTGCCTATCTGCAAGGGCTTTGCAGCGGAAAAAAAAGTTAACTTCCCAAGAGACAAAGAGTTCAGCTTTTAGATTCTAAGCAGGAGAGCGTGTAAGGGGCTTGGGGGCCATAGGAGGTTACGGCTTGAAATGGCTCTTTGAGGCTTTTCCAATTAAAGGCTTTGTATTGTTGCAATTGCTGGCTAAGGAGGGGAGGGTGGTGAGGGGAGTAAAGGTTTTGGTGGAACAGGGACGGAGCTGAGGCTAGGGAAGTGAAGGGCTGTTTAGGATTTTGCACAGAGGGTGCAGTGGCAGAAGTAAAGATGACGGGTCAGAAGAGGAAGGAAACTGAGAGACAGAGTCAGAGCGAGAGGGAGCCCGGGAACACTAGATTTCTGGCAAACATCATGAACAAACATTAAAAAATTACAAATATCTTTTTTGGTAACCTCTATATGTCTGCGTTTCAATTCAGACTGTATATCTCGAATGAATTTAAGCTCAGTACTCAATGCGGCACCCATGGTAGCGGATCCTATGGGTGAAGCCCCAAAAGCCAATCAGGGGCGGCGATCAGAACGACTGGAAAAACTGCAGTTTAAATTTTTGATTAAGGCTAACTCGTTTCAACGCCTACCCTGATGAGGTATTTCCTGCGATTTACGAAACAGCTCCGGACTCGCCGACCTGTAGTCGTTCGGGGTGTGGCGGTGGTCTTCGAGCCCCACGTTGGGCGCCAAAATGCGGGGTCCTGAAGCCCCCCAGGGGGGCCCGGCCAGCAGGAATTAGCTGGGAGGACTTCTCAGACAACCGCACTCCTATTTTGCTGGGTAGAAGAACAACCACACCTGTAAAAAATCTGAGAGAGGTTAATAATAAAGACCTAAGGCAATATCTCACTGCTCAAAGGGCAACTTTATTTGGCTACAGCTCCTTCTTATATAGTGAAGGAGAAGGGGGCAGTACAAAGATAATGTCAATCACACTTTTGGTGCGAAGGTCCATACAAGGCAAGAATACATATCAGGTTACAAGGAACAAAGAAAGTAAATCATTCTCCAAATAAGGAAATGGGCAGTGGGCTAGGAGGCTGGATGACCTTCAAGCTATGATGAACGTGCTGTTTCTATGGAAATTTCTAGTGACCTTCTAGCTGCATTCCTAATTGCTTGACTATCAGGAGGTGGTGCAAGATGTGCTTGCCTCAGTGATCTTGAACAGACAATGTAGCATACACTTATTGATAACAGCCTAGTTCACTCCGGAATATGGTTTTAAGGAGTGAGGCCTAGTTTCTGATAACGGTACCGGACAGTGTTGCTCTCCTCCGGGCTAGAGTTAATTATATCCTGCAGCTGCACATTCCTTTCTCTTTAGCTCAAAAACTTACAGCAAGACTGCATGTAGCCTTTAGGTAAAAGGCTGGACTATGGCAGAAAGAACAGCAAAATGGCCTCAAACAAGTCACAGTCCCCAACACAATACAAGTGTGACAATGGGGAAACAACGCAGGCCAGCATCAGACAAAGAGAATGAAGATGACAATTCTGATGACCAGATAATGACCAACCAACTAATCAGCCTCTCAGATAAGGACTTTAGACTAGCAATATGGAAGATGTTCAAAGAACTCAAAGAAACCATGGGTAGAGTTGAACAGAACACTAATAAAAACCAAGAAAATATGAAGACAGCAATCACAAAACTCCAAACTGAAAAAACAACTAACAGGCCTGAAAAAGTCAGTAAACGAAGTGAATGACTAAATGGATAAGCTCTGGGACAGGGTATCAGAAGCTGAAAATAGACTTGGTGCTGTGGAAGATGGAATATATAACAATTCCATACAGCAGGAGAGATTGGAAAAAGAGCTTAAACCAAATGAGCAGACAATGGAAAAATTAGTCAAAGAATGGGAACAGATGAAAATAGAAGTCTATGATAAGATCAACAGAAACAACTTAAGAATCATTGGAGTCCCAGAGACCCAGGAAGAAAATTTCCAGGAAAAATCAATGGTCAAGAACATCATTAAAGAGAAACTTCCAGAGCTAAAGAATATATGTGAACAAATCCTGCATGCTCGAAGAGTACCAACCAAAGAGACCCCAGAAAAACCACACAAGACACATCCTAGTCACAATGAGAAATCCCACAGATAGAGACAGAATTCTGAAAACAGCAAGATCAAAAGGAAAAATTACGTTCAAGCAAGCATCCTTGAGATTTACAGCAGACTTGTCAACAGAAACACTCAATGCCAGAAAGCAGTAGTGGGTATTGTGACAAGACTGAATGAAATGAATGCTTCACCCAGAATACTATATCCAGCAAAACTCACTTTCCGGTTTGACGGAAGAATACATCATTTCACAGACAAAATAGAGCTCAGAAATTTTACAGCCACAAAACCAGTCTTAAGAGAAAAACTGAAAGACCTAATTTAAGACAAGACTAACCAAAAGACACAGCAAATCAAGATATAAAGATGGCATTAAATCCCAGGACAATTCTTTCTTTCAACATCAACGGACTAAATGCACCAGTCAAGAGACACAGAGTGGCTAAATGGATCAAAAAACTCAATCCAACCTTCCGCTGCCTACAAGAAACGCACCTGAATAGTCAGAACAAACATAGACTCAAAATAAAAGGCTGGAGAAAAATTATCCAAGGAAACAACACCCATAAAAAAGCTGGAGTGGCCATACTAATATCAGATAATGCAAACTTTATACTCAGGAAGGTTGTAAGGGACAAAGATGGACATTTTATATTAATCAATGATTATGTAGAGCAGGAAGAAATAACTCTCCTAAACATATATGCACCGAATGAGGGGCCAGCAAAATATTTAATACAACTGTTGACAAATCTGAAAAATAATATCATTAACAACACAATAATTGTGGGGGACCTCAACACGGCTTTGTCAACACTGGATAGGTCAACCGGACTGAAACCCAACAAGAATATACTAGACCTGAGGAGAGAAATGGAAGAAAGAGGCCTAGTGTATATGTATACATATACATATACATATACATATATACATATATATGTGTACATATATTTATATGACACTCCATCCCCAGAAACCTGGATACACATTCTTCTCCAATGTACATGGGACATTCTCCAGGATAGACTACATGCTGGCACATAAAACATACCTCCATAATATCAAGAGAATAGAAATTTTGCAGACTACCTTCGCTGACCACAAGGCTCTGAAATTATTTGTGAATTCCAAAGGGACTCAGAAGAAACACTTTAACACCTGGAAGTTAAACAGCCTCATGCTCAATAACCAGTGGGTCCGAAATGAAATCAAGGAGGAAATCAAAAGGTTCCTGGAAACAAATGACAATAAAGACACAAACTATCAGAACTTATTGGACACAGAAAAAGCAGTACTGAGAGGAAAATTTATAGCTTTGCAAGCACACATCAGGAAGGAAGAAGGAGCTTACCTGAGTAGCTTAATGACACAGCTAATAGACCTAGAAAGTGCTCAACAAAAGGACCCAAAAATAGGAAGACAGAAGGAAATAACAAAGCTGAGAGCAGAAATCAATGAAGTGGAAACCCAAAAAACAATCCGAAAGATCAGCGAAAGCAGAAGATGGTTCTTTGAAAAAATAAACAAGATTGATAGACCACTGCCCAACCTAACAAAGAAACAGAGAGAGAGAAACTTGATAACTCATATTAGGAATGAAAAAGGAGAGATCACTACTGATATGACAGAGATTCAAAGGGTAATCAGAAACTACTTTGAGAAACTCTATGCCACTAAAAATGAGAACCTGGAAGAAATGGATAAATTCTTGGACTCTTATAATCTTCCATGGTTGAAGGAAGAGGATGTAGCATATCTAAACACCCCCATCATCATTGATGAAATTAAAATGGTAATCAAATGTCTGCCGAAAAACAAAAGCCCAGGACCAGATGGATTCACTAATGATTCTTTCAAACTTTCCAAGAGGAACTACTGCCAATCCTGGCAAGACTCTTTCATGAAATTGAACAAATGTAAACACTTCCAAATAGCTTTTATGAAGCCAACATTACCTTGATACGTAAACCAGACAGAGATGCTACAAAAAAAGAAAATTACAGACCAATATCGCTGAAGAATGCAGATGCAAAGATCCTCAACAAAATCCTGGCAAACAGGATTCAATGCCTCATTAAGAAGATCATCCACTACGATCAAGTAGGTTTCATCCCAGGAATGCAAGGATGGTTTAACATCCGTAAATCTATCAACATAATACACAACATCAATAACAAGAAAAATAAAAACCACATGATCATATCAATTAGATTCAGAGAAAGCATTTGATAATGTCCACCACCCATTCTTGATCAAAACTCTCAGCAAGATGGGAATGGAAGGAACCTTTCTCAATATAGTTAAGGCCATCTACCACAAGTCAGTGGCAAATATTATCCTCAATGGAGAAAAACTAAAAGCCTTCCCTCTAAATTCTAGCATAAGACAAGGCTGTCCTCTCTCACCACTCCTATTCAACATAGCACTAGAAGTACTTGCTATAGCGATTAGGCAAGAAAGAGATATCAAGGGAATCCAGATAGGAAAGGAAGAAGTCAAGCTCTCACTGTTTGCAGATGACATGATACTCTACTTACAAAATCCTAAAGACTCTACCAAAAAGCTCTAGAAACAATACACTCATATATCAAGGTGGCAGGCTACAAAATTAACACACAAAAATCAATGGCCTTTCTATACACCAATAGTAATAAGGATGAAATGGACATGAAGAAAACAACCCCGTTCACAATAGTGCCATACAAACTCAAATATCTTGGAATCAACTTGACTAAAAATGTGAAGGACCTATGCAAAGAAAACTATAAAACTCTGCTCCAAGAAATAAGAGAGGACACACGGAAATGGAAACGCATACCCTGCTCATGGATTGGCAGGATTAACATCATCAAAATGGCAATACTCCCCAAGGCATTATACAGATTTAATTATATCCCTCTAAAGATACTCATGACATTCTTCAAAGAAGTGGATCAGACACTTTTGAAATTCATTTGGAACAATAAACACCCTCGAATAGCTAAAGCAATCATTGGGAAAAAGAATATGGGAGGAATTACTTTCCCCAACTTTAAACTGTACTACAAAGCAATAATTATCAAAACAGCATGGTATTGGAATAAGGATAGGCCCTCAGATCAGTGGAATAGGCTTGAATACTCAGAAAATGTTCCCCAGACAAACAATCACCTAATTTTTGATAAAGGAGCAGGAAATCCTAAATGGAGCAGGGAAAGCCTCTTCAACAAGTGGTGTTGGCACAATTGGATAGCCACTTGCAAAAAATTGAACTTAGACCCCCAGCTAGCATCATGTACAAAGGTAAAATCCAAATGGATTAAAGACCTCGATATCAGCCCCCATACCATAAGATATATAGAACAGCACATAGGCAAAACACTCCAGGACATTACAGGCATCTTCAAGGAGGAAACTGCACTCTCCAAGCAAGTGAAAGCAGAGATTAACAGATGGAAATATATTAAGCTGAGAAGCTTCTGCACCTCAAAGGAAATAGTGCCCAGGATACAAGAGCCACCCACTGAGTGGGAGAAACTATTCACCCAATACCCATCAGATAAGGGGCTAATCTCCAAAATATACAAGGCACTGACAGAACTTTACAAGAAAAAATCATCTAATCCCATCAAAAAATGGGGAGAAGAAATGAACAGACACTTTGACAAAGAAAAAATACAGATGGCCAAAAGACATATGAAAAAGTGCTCCACATCACTAATCATCAGGGAGATGCAAATCAAAACAATGATGAGATACCACCTCACACCACAGAGAATGGCACACATCACAAAGAATGAGAATAAACAGTGTTGGCGGGGATGTGGAGAGAAAGGAACTCTTATCCACTGCTTGTGGGAATACCGTCTAGTTCAACCTTTATGGAAAGCGATATGGAGATTCCTCCAAAAACTGGAAATCTAGCTCCCATACGATCCAGCTATACCACTCCTAGGAATATACCCTAGGCACACAAAAATACAATACAAAAACCCCTTCCTTACACCTATATTCATTGCAGCACTATTTACATAGAAAAACTCTGGAAACAACCAAGATGCCCTTCAACAGATGAATGGCTAAGGAAACTGTGGTACATATACACAATGGAATATTATGCAGCTGTCAGGAGAGATGAAGTCATGAAATTTTCCTATACATGGATGTACACGGAACCTATTATGCTGAGTGAAATAAGTCAGAGAGAGATAGAAACACGCAGAATGGTCTCACTCATCTATGGGTTTTAAGAAAAATGAAAGACATTCTTGCAATAATAATTTTCAGACACAAAAGAGAAAAGAGCTGGAAGTTCCAGCTCACCTC
This sequence comes from Suncus etruscus, assembly GCF_024139225.1. Classification (NCBI taxonomy): domain Eukaryota; kingdom Metazoa; phylum Chordata; class Mammalia; order Eulipotyphla; family Soricidae; genus Suncus; species Suncus etruscus. The sequence continues at coordinate 75,903,191 of NC_064854.1, forward strand.
AGGAAGCTCACCACAAAGAGTGATGAGTTTAGTTAGAGAAATAACTGCATTTTGAACTGTCCTAATATTGAGAATGTATGAGGGAAATGGAGAGCCTGTTTAGAGTACAGGCAGGGGTCGGGTGGGGAGGAGGGAGACTTGGGACATTGGTGATGGGAATGTAGCACTGTTGATGGGTGGTGTTCTTTACATGAATGAAACCAAAACACAATCATGTATGTAATCAAGGTGTTTAAATAAAAAATCACATATTACTTAATTAGAGTAAACTACATCAATGACTTTATTTTATCAATCTGACATTAACTAGAAATTAATAAAAATGGTTATTTACTTTCATTGCACAAACTAATAAAACATTATAAAATTATTTTTGTATAGAAATTCGTTAACAAAAAAAAGTCACAACATTTAAAATTTAAGCATTTGACAAACCATTTCATTGCTATTCATTCATTGCTCAAAGTTTTAGATTAGAAAAAATAAAAAATATATATGCAATTTTTTTATAAATTTACATTTAATTTGGGAGAGATTTATTTTGTAAAATATATATTGAGGCGAGTAAAATAGCTCAGTGATGTGGAGTGTATATGCATTGAATGTAAGAAAAGTAAAGTTATTTCTTAGGAACTTCCTCCTCAGCACCACTTTGTCCCTTGTTGTCCCCATCTCTGATAGATTCAGAATATACAATCAGGTCTATATCATCAGAACAAAATGAAACAGTAAGAAGCTTGATGTCTGGGGCCCGGAGAGATAGCACAGCGGCGTTTGCCTTGCAAGCAGCCGATCCAGGACCAAAGGTGGTTGGTTCGAATTCCGGTGTCCCATATGGTCCCCCGTGCCTGCCAGGAGCTATTTCTGAGCAGATAGCCAGGAGTAACCCCTGAGCACCGCCGGGTGTGACCCCCCCCCAAAAAAAAAAAGAAGCTTGATGTCACCACCATACAAATATACCAGAACACCACTGGAGAGGATGCCATAAAAAATGTAAATAGGGTTGAAATGTGAGGTGTGGTGCTTACCTTTACCTAGCACTAACAGGAATAATTATTGAAGACAGAGCCAGACGTATACTTTGAGCTCCAGAAAGTATGACCCCAAGTCATCTCCAGAAATAAAAAGAAATTGTTTTCAATAAAATACACTAATATAATAAATGCTAGTAACAAGTTTATTGCTATTAAGATTACCTAGATGGCACTGTGAATCAATAATAGATTCTTATAAGAAATTGCAGCAATTTTGAGATATTAACAATAATCAATTTGTAAAGAGTTCACTTGGCAGAAAACATTTAGAGAATAGAAGATAAGTAAGTACACAAATGTATATCCATAAAAGCACAAAATATTTGCTGAAGTATAAAGATAGGAGGTTCGTTTCACAAATAAGAAAACACTAAAAACTGTAGCTAATTTGATAAGACTCAGCAGGTAATAAAATACTGATTTTTATATTATTGCTAAAATATTTCTGGTTTTTCTCATTACTTTGTATTTTGTATATTTTAAAATCTGTGTTTTCTATTTATGAAGCATATTTCCTTTGAAGCAGTACATTGGCAGGGTAAGAAGTTTCTCACCTGGTTCATTGACTCTGATGTTTTGTAAATGAATATTACCATGATTTGGTATTGTTTCCAGTGGAAAGCACTTATGAATTCTAAGTAGAAACTTTGTAAATATATCTCCTCTGTAACATGAAGAAGAAAAGTGAGATCAGCAAATGAGCAAATAAGCAGAAGAAAGCATAATTTCATTTGTTGATAAATCTCCATTGAAATTCTGAGTTAGGGTCTAAATTGTTTACTGAATACATGCACAAAACATGGGTTTGAAGTAATTATTTCAAAGCAATAATTACAATTATTATTAAGTTCTATAATAATAAAGCTCCAAAAAGTAATCAACACTAATATGATGTAAGTAATGGGAAATACTTCAAATAAAATGTGTTTTCTTTGTGTGCTCTGTTGGGTTATTTAATAGGTTATATTGTAAATAGTAGATATGTACTGACATTATAAAAACACTAATGATGCAAACATGCCATAAGATATTAATACTCTGGAATAAAAATAAACAACTCTCCATAGGAGTTTTGATAATTAGAATCATTGAAAGGGAGTACAAAAAAAACAATCACATATATATGTTATATGTTTCTTCCAAAGGAATTCTACTCAGCTATGACAACAAACAAAATCTTGCATTTTACTCTGATTTTGATAAAACTAGAGTGGCTCATTCTTTTTGTTTTGTTTTGTTTTGTTTTTGGGTCATTCTATGTGAAATAAGAATGAGAAAGAGTGGTGCCAGATGACCTCATTAATTTGTTGAATATAAAGGAATAGGAATAGATTTAGTCCTATATACTGGTGCCTGAGCTTACTAAGGAGTGGAAGCAGGGAGAGGACAATTAGATGTTGATGAAGGAAAGCAGACAATATTCTAAAGGGTGTGATTATAGGACATTTTTGTATTAAACTATCATTATCAGTGATGTAAATTACAGTGTCAAAGAGAAGATCGGGAAAGAACTGGGAAAAGATAAAGGACATGGTACAGGAATATTGGCACCCTGTTGGTGGGTGTAATTCAGTAACACTGTAAGGCTGAAAAATGAATAATATTCTATTGTAAATCATGACATCTCAATACAATTAAAAGTAATTAGGGCATTTTATGAGGGATCTGACTCAATGATAGAGACTATGTGTGGTATGCTTCTCATTTGGTGGTCCTAAGTTTAATGCCTATAACTTTAAAATATAGTTAAAGAAAGCATAGGCATTCGTTCTACTAAAAGATTTTCCCTAATATTTACTTATGAGCAAAAAAGAGATGAGCCTACAAAAGTATAAGAGATACAACTATGACAGCATACATGCTATTTTCCTGAACATATCATAGTTGCTTAACTGAATGTAGCTTAAGTTGTTTAATCACTATGCTTTATTTCCCTTCTTAAATATGTTGGTGCATCTTAAAGATTTTATGTTTCTAATAAAGATTTTTTAATCATCTATACATAAAATTTAACACATGAAATTAATTTTTATTAAACTGGTAATCAATATTGACATATTAATAAGAGGATGTGAAAATAGTTATGATCTGTGGTCTTTGTCATCATGAAGTGTGAAAATTTATAACTTCATAAGCTCCTTGAATACCAGTATGAATTAAGGAGCACATATAAAAAGTTCTCTGATATTAACTCTATGATTCTTGGTAATAATATTTCAAAGCGAACTAAAATAATTGAAAAATGCACGTGCTATTTTCTATTTTTTATTTTTTCTAAATAGGAAAGCCTGTTCCCATAGGGTAATGTGTATGTTAATTCTTTATAATCTTGGTTCACAAAAGAAATCAGTTCCGTCTAAATGCTTCAAAAGCTGAACAAACAATCTGTTTATTTCTTAAAAATCAGCCTCAATAAGTAGGAGGTTTATTGGTAAGAAAAAAGGGTGAGAAAGGCTGGAGAGGCAGTATAGAACGAAAGGTACATATCTTGCCTGTAGCTACACTTTTGTTTCTTTATCCTGCATTTGGGGGCCCCTTTGCTAGAGGTCATTTCTGAACATAATCCAGAAATAGGCCCCAAATAATTTCAAGTGTGTTAAAAAAAACTCACCCCCCAAAAGTACAGAGAAATATATCAAAAACACTTAAGTCTTCAAAATATATAAGAAAGACCTAACATAGTTGAATAATTCCCCACCTGTTCTTCAATGCCATTTTTAGTAGTGTAGCTAAAACTGATGATTTTGAGAAAAAAAGAAAAAGTAAGTTCATAAATTATTTTTAAAATTACAATAAAAAGACGATATGAAGACCTAAGTTTTGCTTTCACTATTGATTAGAACTTCCCTAAGAGAAGGTATAATTGAGATATTTACAGGCAAATGTTTCTCAAAGGCAATCTCCATTTTGAACCATTCCATGAAATTAACTTATATAAAAACTTAAAGTATGGCATATTTTCTCCATTAATAAGAGAAAACCATTATTCATTGTTTATGATAACATTGTGAAAAAATTATGAATACATGCAAAAGCTCACTCAATAATCAACATGTAACATACAAATAAAAAACAAGTTTATTATTATTTCCTTTTGAGGAGTATTATACTTCACAAACAGAATATTAGCAGCATCACACAAGAAAAACTAAACTAGAATAATCAGAGGTCTTGGGAAAGAAAGGATGTCAAATAAAAAGGTGATCTTTTGTTGCTATTTACTTTAATAAAAGAAACAAATGTTTATTCTTTTTCTAACTTAAAACTTTCCGTATAAGTTAATTGTTTTACATATATTACTTGGTATTCAATTTAGGGCTTTATTTTGGATAATTTTTACTGTGACCAAAAGTAAATAATAAATAGTTCAGAAATATTTAAAATATATAGTGACAATGAATCAGGACCACCAGGGTTGTCCTCCCTCCATACCTTTCCCCAGCATGAGTCCCATATCTTCCTCCTATGCCCCCGGGAGTGCTACTGTAACTGTTCTCCTCTGTGTATAGCTTCTTGTAGATAAGATATCGATTCTTTTGTTGTTGACTTTGGGTTTTGTGTTTAAATCTGATCATTTTTTATTTTCAAACAATATTTATACGGCTGTTTGGTCCTGGTACCATTCATTTATATTTTCCCCCTCAATCCATGAGGCAGAACAAGATGATTCAAGTTGTGTGGTTCTGCTGAAAAAAGACAAAAAACAGAAACCAATCAATAATAATCCCATAACAAAAATAACAAACAACAGTTAACAAGAACAACAAAAACAGTAACAAAAAAAGAAAAGCACTCAGCAACAACAAAAAACAACCATCTAATAATAACCACAAGAGTGAAAAAAAAAGAAGAAAATACATAAAAGCGGAAGGGGTGCTAGTATGACAAGGTTTTGTGCTTTTTTTTTTTTTTTTTTTTTTTTTTTTTTTTTGCATAGGCACGGTAAGTATTGGGGAAACAAGAAAAATAATTTCCTTGGCCTAAAAGATTCAGGTTTTCTCTGCCCTTGAAGTATAATGCCATTGGAACAACTACTGGCTCCATACATGCACATTACCACATCCCAAGGTCTTTTTATGGTGCCAGGAAACTTTCTTTTCCTTTCATTTTTATTTTTTCTTATATTTTATTTAAACACCTTGATTACATACATGATTGTGTTTGGGTTTCAGTCATGTAAAGAACACCACCCATCACCAGTGCAACATTTCCATCACCAATGTCCCAAATCTCTCTCCTCCCCACCCAACCCCCACCTGTACTCTAGACAGGCTTTTTATTTCCCTCATACATTTTCATTGTTAGGATAGTTCAAAATGTAGTTATTTCTCTAACTAAACACATCCCTGTTTCTGGTGAGCTTCATGAGGTGAGCTGTAACTTCCAGCCCTTCTCTCTTTTGTGTCTGAAAATTATTATTGTAAGAATGTCTTTCATTTTTCTTAAAACCCATAGATGAGTGAGACCATTCTGCATTTTTTTCTCTCTCTCTGACTTATTTCACTCAGCATAATAGATTCCGTGTACATCCATGTATAGGAAAATTTCATGACTTCATCTCTCCTGACAGCTGCATAATATTCCATTGTGTATATGTACCACAGTTTCTTTAGCCATTCATCTCTTGAAGGATATCTTGGTTGTTTCCAGAGTCTTGCTATGGTATATAGTGCTGCAGTGAATATAAGTGTAAGGAAGGGATTTTTGTATTGTATTTTTGTGTTCCTAGGGTATATTCCTAGGAGTGGTATAGCTGGATCGAATGGGAGCTTGATTTCCAGTTTTTGGAGGAATCTCCATATCGCTTTCCATAAAGGGCCAGGAAACTTTCTGCCAGGTCTCTGTAGCTAGAGATCTTGGTATTTGCACAGGTCAGAGGACAAAGTCTAGGATAGTGTCTTTCTTTATGGTTCTAGAAGTTCTGTCCCATTATTGTTGTAATCAGTCTCCTGTAATAAGTGGTCTTGGTTTTTGCTCAGATCTTAGGCCAAAGCCTAGGATAGAGACTTCATTATGGTTGCAGAAGTTTATTTTTGTTGTTGTTGTATGTTTGTTTTGTTTTGGGGGCCACACCCGGTGACAGTCAGAGGTTACTCCTGGTTATGAGCTCAGAAATTGCTCCTTGCTTGGGGGACCATATGGAACTCAGGAAGATTGAACAACAGGTCATCTGAGGCTAGCGCAGAAAATACAGCTGCATTATGCCCTGCACCACCACTTCAGGTCCTGTTCAGTCTCAGTTGTCAAAGTCTGACCTCTGGAATTAGAGATGTTGATTTTTGTTTAAATGCTAGGCTAAAGCCTAGAGTTGGGTCTTTATTTTTGGTTCCAGTCATGGTTGTCAAAATCAGTCTTCTGTAGTTAGCACTCTTGATTTTTGCACAGATCAAAGGACAGAATATCTTCTGATTTCATCTAATTGTTAGGTGATGAGTTAGGACAACCTGCTTTTAGATCAAGTTGTTGTTATTTCCTCATTGTCAGTATATCATATCAAAACTGGTGCAAATCGGTGCCAGAGCAGTGTTAGAAATTTCCCAGGGGGACTTTAGTTCCTGGTGTTGTTGCAAGGAATTATAGAGTTTCTAATTCTGGAATCTGAGGTGTGGGGTTAGACAATCACTGTCAAATGTCTTGAAGTTAAAGTTGGGTCCACATGACACTTGTTCAGGGTGGGAGGCACCTCTGTATTATAAAAAGTATGAGTTCTTATCCCTAGAAGATAAGATCTTGTTTCTGTGCATAAGGTTTTCCATTTTTCACTGTGCCTATACAAAAGTTTATGGTATCATATTATATTGTTTGTGCATTTAAGGGTAAGAATGATAGGCTACACAATCTCTGTGCTCTGGTTTTGACCTGAGCTTTTATTCCAGGCAAGACTTTTTCTTCTAGGTGTTCATACCAAGCAGAACCAAAACAGGTGAAGTTAAAGAAAATATATATTTATATAATATAAAAGAAATAAATAAAACTAAATTTTTAAAAAAGTAATTAAAGGAAAAAGTGATGGAGGAAGCTACCTTTATATTTGAGAATAAACACCTTAAGAGGCATTATAGAGATATTAAACATACAAAGAAAACATAGGCATCACAATTAAGTCTTTTGAGATATTCTTTTGGGGGGGGATTATCCAAGGCACTTTTTCATCACACACCATGGTCTTGTTGAATTTGAGAAATGACTTCCAGCATTAAGGGGTCAAGTAATGTGCTTGAGCTGGGGGGGCCTTTTGAAGTTGAATCTGGTACCATGCAACAGTCCACATTTGGGGGTGGTGAGAAAGGCCATAGAGCATGATTCAGCAGGAGTGTTCGTTGTAGTTTCTTGCTGGGGCTTGAGATGTGATATTGAGAGGTTGTCCTTCCATTTTGGGAGTCTGGTGATGGTTTATTGGGGCAGGAGATCGGTCTTGGTGCCTAATTAATTAAGAACTGAGGCTAAAGCAAATTTAATAATTTCTTACTATTTTAAATGATTTAATTTTGTATAGTCTATTTTCTATTTCAATCTTATCTTAAATTATGGTGAGAATGATCAACCTTATTTTAGACTGAATGTGAAGGAAAGGTTTTTAGATTTCAGCTATGAGTATGTTTTATTATTTTGCTCTAGATGCTCATTGCTATTTCAGATATATTTTATCCTTCCACAATTTCATGCGCATTAAAATAGGTGTTGTATTTGGTCAGAAGAGTCTTTTGCATCTGATAGTATTATTTATTGCATGATTTTTGTCTTTAATAGGATATGTGACTTTTTTATTATTGAACAATTTATTGTTCAAGTATATACCTACTGATTTACTAGGAATATATGGCGGCACTTTGAACAATATCAATCAGGAAATTGTGTATATAATAAACATATTCATATGCATGTCTGTGTGTGGGCTTTTGATATTGATATATTGTGGATGTTGTATAAACTAGAAAAAGTTATGTTTTCAAAATTTTGGGTGAAATTTAGAGGAATATGTATTAGGTATATTTTTGTGGTTTGAAAAAGTCTTTTTTTGTTTTTTTTTGGTAGGGATCACTTTTGATTGTTTTAATATTCTTAACGTCATAGCCTGTTCAGATTTTCTCTTATACTGATTTGATTTTACCAGGGTGAATTATCCTAAAACTTTAATTTTCTTAAAATCTATTTAACAGATTATTTGCATCTATTTAAAGCAAAAAGACTACAGTAGGTTCTTATGTATTTTGTATTTTAAAATATTTGTTTTAAATTCTTCCTCTTATGTGTATAATTATATTTATTATGGATATTTCTATTTTTATTTATTAAAAAGCATGCCACATATTATTTTAAGGAATAAGCTATTATTTTCATTGAACATTTGTATTAGCTTTTATTCCTTTTTAGTATATTTTAACTCTATTATTTTTTTAAGTATATTGGCTATGAGCTTTATTTGTTTTTGTTTGTTTGGTTTGGGCCATACCCGATGATGCTCAGTGGTTTCTCCTGCCTATGCACTCAGAAATTACTCCTGGTTTTGGGGAACCTTATCCTGGTTTTGGGGAACCTTATGGGATGCTGGCGATTGAACCCAGGTCCATCCTGGGTCAGCTGCATGCAAGGCAAATGCCCTACTGCTATGCTATTGTCTAGCTCCATTTGCTGTTATCTTTTAACCTTCAGTTTAGGGTTTTTTTTTAGCATTTTCTTGTTTTCTAACAAAAACTGGTAATTTTATAATTTCCTGGTATTCATTTTCTTTTGATTTCAGTATTTTAAAATATTCTCTTTTGATTTCTTTCTTCAGCTAAGAAATATTCATAACTGTGTATTTTGATCTCCAAGAGTTTTAGTTTTCATCCATTAATTTTTATTGCTACTTTTACCTTCAGAGAAATGGTGATACAGAATTTAATTATCTTCAATTCAGCAGAAAAATGACATCAGCAGAAATATATGTTTTCATTCAGGTTTTTTTAATATCTAATTTTTCAATATCTAATTTGTTTCTTTACAATTCAATTAATAAATACAACAATGTGTTTTTTATTATTAAAATTGTTCTTTGTGATGTGTGGCAATATCTGTTGTATGAGAGGTTATCTCATTGAAGTATTGATTTGCATCTCCCTGATGGTTAATGAAGATAGGCATTGTTCATGTGCCTTTTCACTGTGTTTCTTCTTTGATTAGACATTTATTCACTTCTTCATCCATTTTTGTATTAAATTAGATATTATATTCTTGCTAAGATATCTAATATATTATGTACTAACCCCTTAACAGATGAGTTTGGATAAATTGTCTCTCCCATTCTGTGGATAATCTATATTCCTAGTCACTGTTTCCTTTGAGGTAAAGAAATTTGGGACATCGGTGATGGGAATGTTGCACTGCTGAAGGGGGCTGTTCTTTACATGACTGAAACCTAACCACAATCATGTTTTTAATCAAGGTGTTTAAATAAAGATATTAACTAAAAAAAGAGAATACAAATCCCCAGCACTTGTCATTTGGTATGACATTCATTCACTTACGGTGCTTACAGTTACACTCTACTAAATTAAGAGATGCATATTTACTCCTAGATTGCTAAAAGATTTTATATATTCTCAATAACAAATAAAAATTTTATTTATTTTGAAAAAAAAAAAGAATTTTCTTAGTTTAATGTAGTCCTTTGTTTATGTTTGCTTCATTTCTTTGGTCAGTGGTTTTATAGTTTCATACTTAAAGATGCCTTTAGCTTCAATGTCATAAAATGAGTGTTCTGCTTATGTTTTTATGTATTTACATTATGGTGTCAGGTCTGATATAAAGGTCTTTAATACTTTTTAATTTGAATTTTGTGTACAGCATTATAGAGAGATTTGAGTTCACTACTTTTCTAAAATAAATTATTTATTTAAATACCATGATTGCAAATATGATCATAGTTGAGTTTCAGTCCTAACATGAACAACCCCCTTCACTGTGCAACCTTCCCATCACCAATGTGCCCATCTCTTTCCTCCCCATCTGCTGCCTATATTTGAGATAGGCATTCTACATCCCTCACTCACTGACATTGTTCTGGTAGTTCTCAGCATAGTTATTTCTTGAACTGTTCTCAACACTCTTTGTGATGAGTTTCATAACTTGAGCTGGTCCATTCGGCCCTCATCTCTGGGAATAATTTCAATGTTTTTAAATGTTCTTAAAACACATAGATGAGTGAGACTACTCTATGTGTGTGTCTCTCTCCCTCTGACTAATTTCACTCAACATAATAGATTCCATGTCCAACCATATATAGAAAAATTTCATGACTTCATCTCTCATGATGGCTGCATAATATTCCATTGCGTAGATGTACAACAGTTTCTTTATCCATTCATATGTTGAAGGGCACCTTGGTTATTTCCAGAATCTGGCTATTATAAATAGTGCTGCAATGAATATAGGTGTTAGGAAGGGATTTTTATACTGTATTTTTGAGTTCCTGGGGTATATCCCTAGAAGTGGTATAGCTGGGTCAAATGAGAGCTCAATTTTGAGTTTTTTTTTTTTTTTGAGGAATCTCCATATTGTTTTCCATAAGGGCTGGACTAGATGGCATTTCCCCCAGCAATGAAAGAGAGTTCCTTTTCCCCCACATCCTTTCAGTACTGATTATTCTTGTTCTTTGTGATGTGTGTCAATCTCTGTGGTGTGAGATGGTACCTCATTGTTTTGATTTGCATCTCCCTGATGTTTAGTGATGTGAAACATTTTTCATGTGCCTCTTTGCCATTTGCATTTCTTCTTTGAGAAAGCTTTCATTTCTTCTCACCACTTTTTGATGGGGTCACATGTATTTTTCTTGTTAAGTTCTATGAGTACCTTGTATATTTTTCAGTGGCCCTTAAACTATGGCCCTCGGGCCACATATTGTATTTGTATCTGTTTTGTTTCTTTATTGCAAAATAAGATATATGCAGTGTGCATAGGAATTTGTTCATAAATTTTGTTTTTACTATAGTCAGACCCTCCAATGGTCTGAGGGACAGTGAACTGGCCCCTTGTTTAAAATGTTTGAAGACCCTTGTTAGATATTAGCCCCTTAACTGATGGGTATTGGGTTAATAGCTTCTCTCATTGTGTGGATGGTTTTTGTATCCTAAGCAATTTTCTTTGGGACGCAGAAGCTTCTCAGTTTAATAGGGTCTCATTTGTGCATCTGTGCTCGACTTGTTTGAAGAGTGCTGTTTCTTCCTTGAAGATGCCTTTGGTTTCAATGTCCTGGAGTGATTTTAATACGTGTTGTTCAATAAACCTTATGGTTTCAGGTCTGATATCAATTTGCATTTGTCCTTGGTGCATGGTGTTAGCTGGAAGTCTGAGTTCAATTTTTTGCAAGTGGCTGACCTATTTTGCCAAGATGGTTTGTTGAAGAGGCTTTCCTTGCTCCATTTCATATTTCTTGCCCCTTTAACAAAGATTAATTGATTGTATATCTGGGGAGCATTCTGTGAATAATCCAGTGTATTTCCATGATCTGAATGTCTGTATTTATTCCAATCCATGCTGTTTTAATAACTATTGATTTGTAATACAATTTAAAGTTGGGGAAAGTAATGACTCCAATATACCTTTTCCCAAGTATTTTTTAGCTATTCTTGGGTGTGTTGAAGAATGTTATGGGTATCCTTAGATGAACTGTATTAAATCTGTCAATGCTTTGGGGAGTATTGCCATTTTAATTATGTTAATCCTGCCAATCCAAGAGCAAGGTATGATTTACATTTCCGCATGTCTTCTCTTATTTCCTGTAGCAGGGTTTTATAGTTTTCTTTGTATAGGTCCTTCATGTCTTTAGTCAATTTGACTACTAGATATTTGATTTAGTGTAACACTAATGTGAATGTGGTTGTTTTCTTAATGTCCATTTCTTCCCTATAATTATTGGTGTATAAAAAAGACATTGATTTTTGTGTGTTAATTTTGTAGGCATTCACATTGCCATATGTGGTAGAGGCTTTAGGGTTTTCTAAATAGAATATCATGTCATCTGCAAACAGTGAGAGCTTGACTTCTTCCTTTCCTATCTGGATTTTCTTGATATATTTTTCTTTCCTAATCGCTATAGCAAGAACTTCCATTACTATGTTGAATAGGAATGGTGAAAGAGGGCAGCCTTGTCGTATACCAGAATATAAAGGAAAGGCTTTTAGTTTTTCTCCATTGAGGATAATATTTGCCACTGGCTTGCAGTAGATGACCTTAAGTATATTGAGAAAGGTTCCTTTCATTCCCATCTTGCTGTGAGTTATTATCAAGGATGGATGTTGGCCTTATCAAATGCTTTTTCTGCATCTATTGATATGATCATGTAATTTTTATTTTTCTTGTTGTTGATATTGTGTATCATGTTGAGAGATTTATGTATATTAAACTATCCTTACATTCCTGGGATTAAACCAACTTGATCATAGTGAATTATCTTCCTGATGAGGCATCAGAACCTATTTGCCAGGATTTTGTTCAGGATCTTTGCATCTGTGTTCATCAGGGATATTGGTCTGTAATTTTTTTTGGCAGCATCTCTGTCTGTTTTTGGTGTCCAGGTGATGTTGGCTTCATAAAAGCTATTTGGAACACCCTCAGGGAAGGATGCCTGAGAGAATCAAAGTTTCCAGGCAAGAGCAAGCAAAGAGAAGTCCTAAGATGGATTCTGTGCTTCAGAGACACTGCGAGCAACTAATTCCACAGTCTCTGGACAGGGACAACTCACCTCTGGGGAAAGCACACCCTCAGAGATGGATTCCAGAGAGGATTGTACTTCTCAGGCCAAAACAAGCAGAATGAAGACCCACGATGGATGCTGTGCTTCAGAGACACTCTATTTCTTCTTTCATTCTTTGCTAGTAGTGATCCCGCAGGAAAGAGAAAATGACAAATTTAACAGTTTAACGTGAGACCTTAAGGATATGAAAAAACAGCAGCAAAGAAACCTAAGCACAGACAGAATACAAGGAATAATGAAAACCAAAGCAGAAATAACAACATAGAATCAAAGAAAACAATACAAAAAAAATCAATGAGACCAGGAGTTGATTTTTTGAAAGAATAAACAAGATAGTTAAACCGTTGGCAAGACTCACCCCCCCTCAAAAAAGAAAACAAATAAAGAAAAACAAATAAATATGATCACAATTTAAAGGGGAGCGATTACAACAGAACCCAAAGAAATCCAAGACATCATGAAGAAATCTTATGAACAGATATACTAGGTAGGCTAGAGAACCCTGAAGAAACCAACCGATATCATCTTCTGAGACTCAACAAGGAGGATGTAGAAAGCCTAAACAGTCTATTACATCTAAGGAAATTGAAATAATAATTAATAAACTCCCCAAGAACAAAAGTCCAGTTCCAGATGTTTTTTTAGGTGAATTCTATCAAACATTCCAAGAAGAATTACAGCCACTGGTCTTTAGGCTCTCATCCAAAACATTCAAAAAACAAGAATCCATATTAACTCTTTGTATGAGGCAAATATCACACTCAGTACCAAAGATGGCAAAGACACTTCCAAGAAAGAAAAATACACTAAACTCATTAATAAACATAGATGCAAAAATCCTCAAAAAAATCTTAGCATTCCTGGAAGCCGAACTGGGAGGTTCTGCCAGCTTGGCGTTTGGCAGCCCTCCGCCATGCCAAAGGCTCCTTTAACCAGGCCTAGAAGGGGGTGCGGGACATGGGTCACCCCAGCACCCCCCTACTTTCTTCCACTGGTACTCCAGGGCTTTGCCTGGCCACATGACGGGGAAAACCAGCGAGGTGGGTCCCTTGGAGGAGTTTATTGGTGTTCCTAGGCTTGCCTCATTTCCCTCCCACTTCCAAAGGGAGGGTCTGCTTTAACCAGGCCTAGGAAGGGGGTGCGGGACATAGGTCACAATAGGTTCTGGCACTAGTACTTATCAGGGAAGTTTCCTTATTAAACCTGTCCATGATATGGATACTATTGTGTTTCATCTGCTAGTCATTTTCTGAACATTGTCCATGTGCTCCTTTTATTCTTTTGCTCTCTCACTCCCATCTCCTGTTACCACACATTTAACCATTTTCTGTACTAATGATTTTTGTTTTGGCCAAGGTGGATTACATGTCTTTCACAGTAATTTTTTGGGTGGAGTCTGAAGCTTCAGCAGGCAATACGTCACGGCAAGGTTTCATGCTGTAGGCTTTTTGGCCAAGATAAGGTGAAGATGCAGCCTTGGTTGCCCCCACAGCCTTCTCTCTCCTTCCTCCCCGTCCCAAGGTTATTCCTGGACACCTGCTCAGGGTCCTAGCAAGTGGGTTCCAGTGAGCTGCAATTTAAAAGAGACCCCAGGTTTCCTTGTTCATGCAAGGGGCTGGGAGGGGACTGCTGAACTCTCAACATCCAGCAATTAGGAAGCAAAAGCCTTTCGGGGAGTCGGAAGCTTCAGCGGGCAACAAGTGGAGGACATGGCTCCATGCTCTCTTCGTTTGTCCAATAACAGACCAAATGGTGTCTCGGAAACACCCCCCTCCCTCTTGACTATTTTCAAAACATAAAAGGGTCACGTGTATCTCCTTTGTATATCTCAGATGTATTCCCTTAACATCTATAACTCTTGTCGAATATCCTTATATAGTGACAATTTTGCCCACTGGATTTGTTATTTGATTGTTTGATTTTCCCCCTTTGAGATCTGTTTTATAAGCAATACTGGTAGAAGAATATCTCTGTATAGATTTCATGTTTGTACCAAGTTACAGGGAATGTTGAACTTTATTCATCAGCCCCCAGATGCATCAATAATATCTTGTGGCATTGCTTCTCTTTTGCATAGGCACATTAAAATGGGGAAATAATACATATGCAAACAAGTTCTTATCTAATAGAGATGGGGACACAAATTTGGTAATGTAATTAGGCCTTTTACCCTGAACATTGGCATAATGATTTGGCTTAGGCCTCAGAAGAATGAGCATTGCCCATACACACCTGAAAAATGGATACCATCTATGGAAACAATCACAATTGTCTTTAACATTACCAGGATCCGCCTCTACCAGGGAAGAACTACCACCGCTTTGTCAGTGACTTACTCCAAAGAGTGCTCCCAACACACAGATGACTCAGCAACAGTCTGCATGCAGGGCAGATCGCACGCATTTAATGGTATGCTGAAACTAGAGGATGTTCCACATCAGCCTGACATCGATGAAAGTGATGTACAGAATCCAGAGTCTTTAAATATAAGAATCTGATACCAACAACAGCTAAAGTGTGAAAAAGTTTCACTGGGACCTTGAGAATAACTGGAGTTGGACGGACTGGTTTGCCTGGAATACAGAGTCTGTCTTATGCCAATAAACTGAGGTGAGGCCTTTTTAGTAATCAGGTCAAGGATTTTTTTTCCATTTTTCTGGACCTATGCAAACAAAGGTGATTGCTACTATCACACCTTTACTTCTTTTTTTTTTTTTTTACTTTTTTCCTTTAAGGAAAAAAATACAACTTACTGAACTTAAAAACAATTGTAGTAGAATGCCTGTCTCGAATACAGGCAGGGGATGGGAAGGGGAAAGGGGGTAATGTTACACTGGTGAAGGGGGGAGTTCTGGTTATGACTGTAACCCAAATATGATCATGTTACTTAAAAATATATTTAAAAAAATAAAGAATGAATGAGGGGACTGGAAAACCTGTCTAGAGTACAGATGGGGGTGGGATGGAGGGAGATTTGGGACATTGGTGGTGGGAATGTTGCACTGGAGATGGGAGGTGTTATTTACATGACTGAAACCTAATCACAATCATATTTGTAATCAAGATGTTTAAATAAATAAAAATATAAAAAAATCTTAGCAAACCAAATCTAAAATACATCAAAACAATTATACACTATGACCAAGTAAATTTCATCCCAGAAATGTAAGGATGGTTCAACATATGCAAATCAATCAACATCATACATCATATCAACAAGAAGAAAGACAAAAATCACATGATCATATAATTTGATGCATAGAAGGCAACACCTATTCATGCTGAAAACACTCTGCAAAATAGGTTTGGGAGGAACTGTCCTTACAAAGTTCATCTGAAACCATAAAAGTCCTAGGTTATCCTAATCCATACTGAAAATCAAAAACCAGGTGGCTTCTTTACCTAAATTGAAGCTTTTTTATAACACTGCAATCATCAAAACAGCATAGTACTGGAACAAAGACAGAGTATCAGACCAGTGGTTTAGAACAAAATATTCAGAGATATACCCCCCAAAATATGGCCAAGTAATATTTGAAAAAAGATCAAGAACCTGAAATGAAACAAAGACACTCTTTTCAACAAATGGTGTTTGAATAACTAGATAACCACCTGTAAGAAACTGGATTGATTCATAACTCACATCATACACAAAACTCAACTCAAAATGGAATAAAGACCTGGAAATCAGACCCGAATCTATAAACTTTATTGAAGAACAAATAGGCAAAACATTTCATGCATTATACCTCAAAAAAGTTTTTGATGGTGAATGTTAATGGCAATAGAAATAGATTCAAACCTGAATAAATGGAACTACATCAAACTAAAACACTTCTGTATGGTGAAAGAAACAATGGATAATTCTAGAAGACAGCTAGGAGAATAGGAAAAATTTTCAAACTCAACACATCAGATGAAGGGTTGAAGCTGAGCTCAACACTTAATAAAGCCATAGAAAAAAGTGGAGAGAAGAAATGAATAGACACTTTTCCAAGGAAGACTGACAGATGGCCAAGAGACACATGAAAACATGTTCACTTTCACGATGGCACACATGAAAAATAAAAGGAACATGTACTCTCTTGTATTCTGGGCACTATTTCCTTTGAGGTGCAGATGCTTCTCAGCTTAATATAGTCCCATCTCTTTATTTCTGCTTCCACTTGTTAGGAGAGTGCTGTTAACTCCTTAAAGATGCCTTTAGTCTCAATGTCATGGAGTGTTTTACCTACATGTTGTTCTATATATTTTATGTTTTCATGTCTGATATCTAGGTCTTTAATCCATTTGGATTTTATCTTTGTGCAGGTGTTAGTTGAAGATCTAAGGTCGCTTTTTTGCAAGTAGCTAACCAGTTGTGCCAACACCACTTATTGAAGGTTTCCTTGCTCCATTTAGGATTTCTTGCTCCTTTATCAAAAATTAGTTGACAGTATGTCTGGGGAACATTCTCTGAGTACTCAAGTCTATACCACTGATCTGAGGGTCTGTCTTTATTTCAATACCATGCTATTTTTTTTATATCTATTGCTTTGTAATACCATTTAAAGTTGAGGAAAGTAATGCCTCCATATTCCTTTTTGCAAGGATTGTTTTAGCTATTAGTGGGTGCTTATTTTTCCAAATGAATTTCAGAAGTGTTTGATCCACTTCTTTGAACAATGTCATGGGTATCTTTAGAGGGATCGCATTAAATCTGTGCAATGCTTTGGGGAGTATTGCCATTTTAATGATGTTAATCCTGCCAATCCAAGAGCAAGGTATGGATTTATATTTCCGCATGTCTTCTCTTATTTCCTGTGACATTGTCTTATAGTTTTCTTTGTATAGGTCCTTCACGTCTTTAGTCAAGTTGACTCTAAGGAATTTGAGTTTGTGTGACACTAATGTGAATTGGGTTGTTTTTTTAATGTCTTCCCTATTATTATTGTTGTATAAATAGGCCATTGATTTCTGTGTGTTAATTTTATAGCCTGCCACATTGCTTTATACATCTATTCTTTCTAGAAGCTTTTTGGTAGAGTCTTTAGGGTTTTCTAAGTAGAGTATCATGTCATCCGCGGACACAGAGAGCTTGACTTCTTCCTTTCTTATCTGGATTCCCTTAATATCTTTTTTGCTTAATTGCTATAGCAAGTACTTCCAGTATTATATTGAATAAGAGTGGTGAGAGGGAGCAACCTTGTCTTGTAACCAGAATTTAGAGGAAAAGCTTTTAGTTTTTCTCCATTGAGGATAATATTTGCCATTAGCTTGTGGTAGATGGCCTTGACTATATAGATAGTGCTCAGAATACAAGAGCCACCCACTGAGTGTGAGAAACTATTCACCCAATATCCATCAGATAAGGGGCTAATATCCAAAATATACAAGGCACTGATAGAACTTTATAAGAAAAAATCATTTAACCCCATCAAAAAATGGGGAAAAGAAATGAACAGACACTTTGACAAAAAAGAAATATAAATGGCTAAAAGGCAATATTCTTTAATGTCTTAATTTTACCAAGGATAAAATAACCCTTCAGTTTCTTTTTCCACAGTGGGCTTTGAAATCAAAGGGCGGACATCCTCATTTTAAATATTGGTGTTCAATCATACTGGATACCATATACAATGCTCATTATGACAATGTCTCTATAAAATACTCTAATTTACCCACTTCCTTTTGTTTATGCCTTCTATTAGTATCCAAAGCATATGTTCATTCAGACCACTGGAACAATCCATGGCTCACCAAAGACTTACAAGTCCCACTCAATGAACAAATCAATACTTCGCAAAAAAAAAAATTGGCAAAATTGCAAATCACTACTTCCTTTTTTCATTTTTCTTTCTCTTTACATTTTTTCTCTACTTCTTTTTCCCTCTCTCCTTTATTCTTTATCAGTTCAATCTATGCTAAATAAAGCCCTCCTTGTCAGTTGCTCTTTAGGAAATTTATCACTATACTTAAGATGCAGCGGATAATACTACATAGGGTAACCACATCTTATAGTCCTCACTACCACATTGCTTAGTACTCTAGATCCAAAAACTTCTTATCCTAAAAATCTCCAGCCACTATATAACCCTGTAACCTTTATTTAGCAAAGATCAACTCTGTCAGTGATGAAGAGCCTTGAAAGTGGAAAACCCTCCAACATCGATGCACTGGCCCAATATTTTTTAACTTATTTTTACCATATTTACTTATTCTTTATTCTCTTATCTTTTATCTTTTGTATACCCCTTCTTTCTCTCCTAATCTGTGTCAGCCAATTATTTATATTTTCTTTGGGGGGAGGCATACCCTTTTGATTCTCAGGGGTTACTCCTGGCTAAGCGCTTAGAAATTGCCCCTGGCTTGGGGGGACCATATGGGAAGCCAGTGGATCGAACAGTGGTCCTTCCTTGGCTAGTGCTTGCAAGGCAGACAACTTACCTCTAGTGCCACCTCACCAGCCCCTATTTATCTTTTCTTAACTCAATTATTTCATAAGACCTCAGACACAGCCTATGAGGGTCAGGCCTCCAAATGCAGCCTAAGAATAGAATGCGAATTTCTGCCTTTATTTGGGAATAATTTTGTATGCAGTGAACTCCTTTCTGATTGCCAAAACTAAAATGTAAACAATCCATGCCTAAAGTGTATATAGCTTTTCTTATATATTAAGCCACTTCCCCCCCTTCATAATTCCTTCTATTCTCTCATCCCCCAACCCTGATACATTATTCTTCCTTATTTAATCCTCTTTACCCTCAGTTCTTAACCCATTAGGTACTGAGAACAACCACCTGCCCCAATAAACACCACCCAGCTCCCAAACCCGAAATGACATCCACTCAGTCCCACATCTCATGCCTCAGCAAAAAAGAACAACCAACACTCCTGCTGACTCATGCTTTGTGGCCCTCCTTCTCACCCTTCCAATTGTGGACTGTTGCATGCTCCAATTCAGCCCCAGAAAGACCCTCAGCCCAAGGACACTACCTGATCCCTTATGGCTGCAAATTATTTCTCAAATTCAACAAGATGATGTATGATGAAAAAGTGCTCTGTATTTCACCCCCCAAAAGATTATCTCAAAAGACTTAATGGGGAGGCCTATATTTCCTATATATATATAATATATATAATATATATAATATATATATTATATATATATAATATAATATATATAATACCTCCTAATCTGTTTATTCCCAAATGTAAATTAGCCTCATATATATATATATATATATTTTTTTTTTTCTCTTTAAGTTCACCTTGTTTGGTTCTGCTTGGTATGAAAACCTACAAGAAAAAAGTCTTGCCTGCGATAAAAGCAGGTCAAAGCCAGGTCACCAAGATTGTGTAGACTATCATTCTTATCCCCAAATCCACCATCAATATAATATGGCACCATCCCCTTTTGCATAGGCACTCTAAATAAGGGGAAATCTTACACACAGAAACAAGCTCTTATCTACTAGGGGTAAGAACCTATATATTATATAGTACAGGGACGACTTCCACCCTGAGCATGTGTCATGTGGACTCAACTTAGACTCCATGTGACTGGACAGTTATCATTCAACCCCAAACCCAAGATCCCAGATGTGGAACTGACACTGGTCCCAGCAACAGCACCAGGAACCAAACCTCTTCCTGAGAAATTCCTAATAATGCTCTGGCACCAACTTGCACCAGATTTGATATGACATTCTGACATGAGAAAACAGAAACAACTTAATAAGAATACCTCATGGAATGATAAATTCAGAAGACATGTCATCCTTTTCTATGCAAAACAAAAATCTCTAACTACAGAAGACTGACTTTGAGAAACATGGACTGGGCAGAACCTATCGTGGGACCAATGAGAAAGATCTGAGCTTAGGCCTCTGGCTAGGTTTCATACAAAAACCAGAGGTCTGACTTTGACAAATGAGAGTAATCAGAACTTCTCTAACCATACTCAAAGACTCTATCCTAGGCTTTGTCCTAGGCTCTGAGCAAAAACCAAGACCACTAATTACAGAAAACTATTACAACAACAGTGATGGAACAGAACTTCTAGAACCTTAAAGAAAAACTTTCTCCTAGCCTTTGTCCTATCACCTATACAAATACCAATATCTCTAGCTACAGTGGCCTGATGTTATTATCCACAACTGAGCAGAAAGTTTCCTGGCACCATAAAAAGAACTTGAGGTGTGAAAATGAGCATGTATGAAGCCTGTAGTTGTTCCCATGACAGTATGCTTCAAGGGCGGATAAACCTTGTCTCTTAGGCCAAGGGAATTCCCTTTCTAATTTCCTCAATATTTAACGTCATTTACCAAAAAAAAAAAAAAAAAAAAAAAAAAAGAAAGAAAAAAAGAAAAAATAAAATATAAACCTTTTTAAGTAGTTGTTGGTTTGGTTTTTTTTTTTTTACTGTTTTTGTTGTTGGTTTGTTTTTGGTTTGTGTGTGTGTGTGTGTGTGTTTTAGTTTTGTTTTGTTTTATTACCTTTTCTCCCCTTTCTTCTTTTAATTTGATATTTGTAATACCTAGACAGACTCCTCCTAGTATTTTTTCTTTTCCATTTTCTTTCCTTACATCTCAAACAGAATCACATTACTGGAATCATCTTGTTCAGCCTCATAATTTGAGGGGGGGAAATGAATGGTATCTTGACCATAGAGTCATATGAACATTTAGTGGAAATAAAAAATGATCAGACTTGAACACAAAACCCAAATCAATGACAACAGATTCGATACCCAATCTACAACAAGCTGTACAAGTGGAGACCAGTTACACTAGCACTATGGAGGCTAAAGGAGGGAGATATGTGATGCATGCTGGAAACGGATAGAGGGAGACAACACTAGTGGTGGAAATGCCCTTCATTCACAATGTGCCTTATATATTACTATGAAAGATTTGTAATTCACTTTGACCACAATAAAATTAAAAAATGTATTTTCACAGAAAAAAAAGAAAATATGTTGTCAATAGTGTAAAATTATATTAAATAGTCAACTTTTTTCTTTCTGCTACTATGATTTCAATTATGTTATTATGAAGATTTCTAGTAAGAATTTTATAGAGTTCTTTTAAATAAAATATCTTCTACTGAAATTTTAGACTTCCATTTCTATTAATGTCTACTGTATATCAATAAAAATCAAATTTAAAATAAAAAAATCATTTTTCGAAAATGGTACTTTAAATGGAAGTCATTCAATTTAAGAAACATTTAAAAAAAGGTCTGATTTTTTATATTGTTTGTTATTGTCAAAATAAAAGTTAAATATGTCATTCACAGTCATCACCATGCTATCTCTTCTGTTACATATCTTCTTTTTCAGTATATATATATATATATTAAATTTTACTCTCAACTATTTTCTTTTTGAATATGTTACAATTTTTTACTCTATATAGACCTAATTCATTTGATTTTCCTATTTTCTATTGATTTTTCAGTCAATTTGAGATTAAACTGAATAACAAATTTATTTATTTAAGTTAATTTAAAATATTTACTAATATATAATAATAAAATGTTATTTAGATATTTATTTTATTCTTATTTTTTTTTTTTTGGTTTGTGATTTTTTTTAGGCCAAATTTGGCAGTGCTCATGGGTTACTCTTGGCTCTACACTCAGAAATCATACCTGACAGGCTTGGGGCAAGATATGGAATGCCAGAGATTTAACACAGGTTGGTCCTATGTCAGCAATGTGCAAGGCAAATGCCTTATAATCTGTGCAATTCTCCAGCCCCAATTATTTTAGATCTTTCACCTTCATGTGTAGTAGAGTTCTCCAGAGACTACATTGAATTGAGTTTGACAATTTCATCCTTCTTATCACTACTGTAATGTGAATTTTGCTTACTTAATAAGTTTGCCTTATTTTTAATTGAAGCATCATGATGTGCACAATTATTCATAGTTGAATTTTATTTTACTTTTTAAATATAGATAGTTTAATCCAATATTTTCTTTCTTTTTTATAATATCTTTAAGCATCATAAATATTTAAGTACCATATTTAAGTACCATTACAAGCATGATTGTAGTTGGATTTCGGTCATAAACAGAATGCCCCCTTTACCAGTGCAACCTAGTCAAGTTTAAAGGTGTTCAGTTTTCCAATATCACACCACCAGTGTCAATTTTTCTCTGTTGATTCCCCCAGTTTCCCTCCTCTCATCACCAGCCTGTAGTCACAGAGGCATATTTTAAATGAGATATTATAGTTTGGTTCTTATGCTTTTATATATTTGGTTAAAATGTATGGTTATTCAACACCATATATGCAATACCAAAATATGTCAAAGGCCTCAACCCCTGCCCTGAACTTTCTACCTACCTGTTCTTAATCACTCAACACCAAAATAATTTCCTTTTCTTCCTTTTATTCATTTTAGACACTTTGGCTTGCACTATAATTAAAGAAGTACTGTGGATTTGTTTTTAATATGTTACATTCCGAATAGTGTAAAGTGATAATATCATTGTTGTCTTGATTTGGATTTCTCTAATGATAAGTGTTATATACTGATTATTTTTACATGTTCCTATTGGAGATTCATTTGTTTTGACTGAGAAGTGTCTATTCATTTCCTCTCCTCACTTTTTGATAAGGTTTATTTAAATTGTTTTTGTTGATATTATTTAAAATTTACATATTCTGGATATAGGCCCTTATCTTAAGTGTGGAATGTAAACAGTTTTCCCCATATGTTACTTGTCTTTATTTTTTATTTTTTTGGGGGCACTCCAAGTGGCACTCAGGGGTTACTCCTGCTCTAAGCTCAGAAATCACTTCTGGCTTGGGGGACTGTATGGGATGCTGGGGATCTAACCTCTGTCCATTCTGGGTCAGCTATCGGCAAGACAAACACTCTTCCACTGTGCTTCCAATCTGGCCCCAGTTACCTGTCTTCTAATTTTAGCTCATGTTACTTTTTCTTTTTTTAGTCATTTTAATTTGATATAGTATCCTTGTTTATTGTGATCTTGTTACATTTGCCAGTGTTATAATGAGGATGCCTTTAAAATATAAAACTGGAAGCATTTTGCTTACAATTTGCTCAATGTGTTTTATGGCTTCTGGTCAGATATATGTCTTGGACCCATGTTGAATTAAAAAAATTTAATAAAAACCAATACATTTTGATTGAATGAAAAAAATTATTAGTAGTTGATGAAATTTAGTCCAACAGCAAAAATTAACTCTTTTATTGGGTAAGGCACGTGCACTTATTTTTCTTGATATAAAGAAAGTAGTGCAGCATGCTAATTAAAACAACTTTCTAAATATAAGCAAAATATAAACAATGTTCTCAAATCCATAGAGAATAGAATAACTGTCAGTAAGGCTATATTTGTTATCAAAGGGTCACATATTAACTACCTCATTTGTCAAATGTAAGAAATAATAGACACATATAATTTGGTCTTAAAAGCATGTGTTTTTGAGTTGAACAGTCCGAGTTTAACATTATAGCAAACCTTGGGTAAGAAATTTGAGATGAGTCTAATAATTTTGTATCCTTTACTGTAAAACATTGAACATAGAAAAATAATTTAAAAGAAAAACATGCCAGCATAACTGTAAGATTGGTAGGTTGCTTGCCTTGCATGATGCAGATCTGTTTTTTATCCAATGTACCATATATGGCCCCTGAACCCATCCCACCAAGTGTGATACATGAGCAAAGAGCCAAAGTAAACCCTGATAACTGCTGTTCCCTGAAAAAAATTTAAAAATTGAAAAAACCTTTTAATATTTTTTGTTTTGTTTTGGGTTCACATCCAGCAGCATTCAGGGGTTTCTCCTGGTTCTATGCTTAGAAATCGCCCCTGACAGGCATGAGGAACCATATGGAATGCCAGAATTTGAACCACCATCTTTCTGCATGAAAGGCAAACACTTTACCTCCACGCTATTAGCCATATCTATTATGATTTTTATCACTATAACCATTGTCAATATCATTATTTTTCTTAGCTAGAGTTATCTGTTATTTAGTAGATGTTATGTCAGTGTATAAAATATTCATTATGGGCTATTGGGGCCGGGCGGTGGCGCTGGAGGTAAGGTGCCTGCCTTGCCTGCGCTAGCCTAGGATGGACCGCGGTTCGATCCCCCGGCGTCCCATATGGTCCCCCAAGAAGCCAGGAGCAACTTCTGAGCGCATAGCCAGGAGTAACCCCTGAGCGTCACAGGGTGTGGCCCAAAACCCCCCCCAAAAAAATATTCATTATGGGCTACAATATAAAT
The DNA here is from genome assembly GCF_024139225.1 of Suncus etruscus. Classification (NCBI taxonomy): domain Eukaryota; kingdom Metazoa; phylum Chordata; class Mammalia; order Eulipotyphla; family Soricidae; genus Suncus; species Suncus etruscus. The sequence goes on from NC_064854.1 coordinate 75,928,208, forward strand.
GGATATGACTTAGAAACATCACTGATATATTCCATTAGTGTCTCAGAAATGTTGAACATAGAGACAGAAATAAAGTATACTTCAAATTTAGCAATGGTAATTGCTAAGAATTGTATATCCACAATTAGCTATGGTAATTGATGAATAATAAGTATCATATAAAGCTTGTATGAATATAACAGTTTGAAATTAGAATGAAGTGATAGCTACATAAATAAATAAATTTATTTAAAACTGAAGAAAATCATTATAGATATTAAAGAACTCATAAATCAGAGAAAAATATAAAAATTTGATAGCATCAAGATAAGAATAACTTTAAGATTCAGATTTTATATGCAAGTTTAAGTTTTTATTTCTTTTTATTATAAATGTAGGAAAGGGGACTTGACTTTGAAAGTACTTGCTAAAAAATGATCATAAAAGCAAAAACACAAATTCTAGGAACTGAGCCAGGCTCTGATTTCCTCTGTCCCTGGAGTGTTTTATTTAAGGAAATCATTGATTTCTGCCACTACTCTCAAGAAACTCATGTGCAAAGGTAGCCAAAAAATCTGCCTCAAATTCACTTTTCTAGGAACCTTTCCAAAGGAAGATCAACTTCTTTTTGATTAACAATGAATAGCTTTGCTCTAAGTATCCTTTTATGCTTTAAGCTTAATGTTTAGTGTTGAGCATTAACATGTTGAAAGAAAAAATGTGACAGATTTGATGAATCCTTGAAACTCTATCTTGTTTAATTTTAATTGTTAGAAAAAAATTTCCTATAATCAAGTGAAAATTTTCCACTGTAATTGTCAAGTTTACCAATTCTAATGAATCTTATTTGAGGGCATTTTCTTATAGAATACCAGAGTGTAATTAAAAGTATACAGCAGAATGTCTTATTTGAAGAAGACTACAAAATCACTAGCAATGTTTATAGTGGATAAACATGCTTTCAAAGTCTAACCATAAAATCATTCTACATTTTGCATTTTAAACGAATAGAACGTAAAAACTTCTAGTAAACTGGAACATTTCCCTTTAATGACTGTATACACTTCATTCTCAGAACTAGCCTCAGATTCATACATAAAACATCAGAAAGCATTCTGACATATGCACAATTGATATTCTTACTGAGAATAATCTTGTTAAATTAGGCTAAAGAGAAAGTATATTATGATAATATTTAGTCTTAAATAAAATCAGTGTTATTATAATTCTGAGGCATTATATAACTACATTATAAATATATAGTTTGTTATTTAGCATTGTGTAAAACATAAAACTACTGGAAGCAATTTTGCCTTGTACAAATTATTTATTCTAGAGTCTAGAAATAAATTGGCCTTTAAGGACAGAGAGATAGAAATAATATGGTGCTTTCCTTCAATATAGCTGTCTAGATTTGCTTAATGTGCCTTAACATATATTCCATACTCAACATGTATTCTTATTTTAGTGTTCTTCTTAATAGTGTTTATATTTTTACATTTATGTCACATAAAATTAATAAGAAATTAAATATGAATAAAAGTACTAGAGCCAGAGAGATAGTTTAGTTTGTAAAGAGCTTGCCCTCCAGTCAACTAACATAGATAGGGTCAATCCTAGACAGTATGTAGTGTACCAGAGAACTAATGGGATGACAGTGACTTCTGAAAGTAGAGCCTTAAAGAAGCCCTAAACACTGTTGGGTGTGCTACCCATCCAAATAAAGAAAGATACTCTTCACACCAAGTACTACTTTACTTTCAAGATAATTTCTTAAAATCTTGAGAACTTTCACCTGTATTTCTACTTCCATATATTTAAATACTATAATTTAAAAAAATTTAGCTCCAAAATTATTATTGGGCTCTAGTTAAAATGGAAGTAGTTATATATGCTTGGCTTTTATAAGTATTGCCTTCTAGCTTACTCCATATCACCAAAATATAAAATAAAACTCCTTAAGTTATTTTTAATAGTAAATAAATAGCAAAATATATTATTGATACATATTATAGTAAACTTTTGCATAGACATATATTATATGTATATATTAAAAAACAATACTAGTTAATTTTTTAGCTTTTGTACACTACTGTACCCCAGTAAATATTTTCTTTTTTCCTTCTGCCTGTTTTTATTTGCCTGTCCTTTCTTCTTTTTAAATGCTTATTCAGGTCTACAGAAAGACTGTAAACCTTGAGGCTTAATGTTCTTTGGCCACATGTTTCTAGATGTCTCATTTCCTCTCTCTTATTTCATTCTGTTTTGCCAAAGCATACAATATATACAATTTTCTGAATCAAGAACTAATAAAAATATTACAACCTTCCCATATCTATATACATTTTCATTCTACTCTCAGACATAATTATACACAGCATGTCAATGAGTTTCTTTTAGAATTCTGAAAAATTTATTTCAATAATTTATTCTATTCGTGTAACCATTTAACATCAAATCATGTTAGGTACTAATTTCTTTACATGTGATAAATGTTATTTCTGTTGAGTCCCTGGAGCCTGCCAGGCTTGATTGCTGAGCAGAGAGTCAGGAGTAACCCCTGAGTGCCACCGAGTGTGGCCCCGAACCTCTAAAACCAGATATAAATATATATGTACATGTACATATATATGTTAAGGTTTTCTGTCTATCCTAAATCTTCCACATATTTATATATTTGCACTTGTTGTGTATCTTTTATAATTAATTATTTTGGAAACTGGACGCTCTGCAGCAAGGCACTTAAGTTCTAAATATATGGTCTCATTTTCATCTTCTTTATCATTACACTTAGTCATGTCCATTTTTAAAATAAAATGTATGCTTTGTATTTAAGCCCTTTTATAATTTGAAAAAATGTAGTTTGCTTTCTTTTCATAATTTTTTCTATCAGGTATATATGTTCTTATTTTTATCAAATATCATTAGATTAAAAGAATATAAATTTTACATGTTTTAGGACTCACATATATTTTAAATATAAATTGTTTTTGCTTCAAGACTAGTGTTGGGTCTTTATAAATGAAAAAAAAATTTTTTTGGTTTTTGGGCCACACCTGGTGATGCTCAGGGGTTATTCTGGCTATGCACTCAGAAGTCGCTCCTGACTTGGGGGACCATATGGGATGCCGGGGGATCGAACCGCGGTCCATCCTAGGCTAACGCTGGCAAGGCAGACACCTTACCTCTAGCACCACCACGCCAGCCCTGAAAGATAATTTTTAACGAAGAGCTTTGATTCAAAAGGTGTCACATATATAAGCGTTTTTAATGAGGAGAAATCTATAAAGCAGGTAGATAACAAATTAACTACAACATAGAAGATAAATTATTAGACAAATATTTTTAGAAGAGTGAAGAAACTTTTCATCTAAAATGCATGATGTGGGTCTGTGGGCATTTGCCTTGCATGCAACTGACCATGCCATCCCTACCATCCCATACGTATATGTATCAATACCATCAGAGTGTTCATATGACTTCTGATGAACAGGCCCATCTCACCCAAGCCTGCTAAGAGTAATCCCTGAGCACAGAGCCAAAAGTAACCTGTGTGCCACCAGATGTGGCCCATAAATAGAATAATAGTAATAATATTAATATAAATAAATACCTAAATAAAATTCATTATGTTGGTGGTGTTGAGTAAAATTAGGGAATGAGAAATATTCATTGGGCTGTCTATGACAGTACAGAACAAAAAACTTGGCAACAGCAATTCAGAAAATCCTGGTCGAGCTGGTAAAGACAGAATAAACAGAAAAATATTAAAAATGTCTAACATAAGCAATTCTGAGTGAATTTTAATATAAAAAGGAAATATCAAAGAGAAAAAAATGAAGAAGAAAAAGGCTTCTATAAATAAATAAATAAATAAATAAAATAAGGAAGACTTTTCTAAAGAATAAAATCTACATCAGATTTGTCTGATATTGGGAATATATAACAAATTAAATATAAAACAAGTCATGAAGTGTAATAAGAAAAATAATTGTAGGACAATTTTCTTTTATTGAAAAACGTGGGGCATAATTATAATACAGTAGTTAAGGCATTTGCATTTTATCTTACCAACTTCAGTTAAATCCTGCACTGGCATTCCATTTGGTCCCACAAGTCTGTTAATATTAACCCCTGAGCATAATCAAGAGTAAACCTTAACACCTCCAGGAGTGCCAGTCCCTCTCTCCAAAAATAAAATTAAATATAATTATAAATATATGCATGCCCAATAAATTTAATTACAATATTGGGGTTGGAGTAGTGGTACAAGCGGTAAGGCATCTGTCTTGAGTGTACTAGCCTAGGATGGATCACGGTTTGATCCCACAGCATCCCATATGGTCCCTCAAGCCAGGAGTTATTTATGAGCACATATTAACATTGAAACAGGGGAATTTCCACCACCAAAATTGCCCTCCCTCTACCCCTGCTCCCAGTATGCCTCCCATATCCCCCTCTTTTACCCCCCGGGCTGCTAGTATAAGTAGTCCCCTCTGTATCTAGCTTGTTGTAGGTCGGGTATCAATTCTATTGTCGTTGGCTTTTGATTTGGTGTTTAAGTCTGTTCATTTTTATTACTATTTAGTGATCTTACAACTGTTTGGTCTTGGTACGCTCCATTATTTCCCCCTCAATGTGAGAGGCAGAACAATATGGTTCAAGTTATGTGGTTCTGTTTGAAGAGAAGAAAAGAAATAAAACGGGGCAAATATCAAACAAGGCGAAAATGGGCAAAGTCATTCTAGAGGCTCTAAACATCGGTTTGAGAGAAGAAAGGGAAAAAGGAAGAGAAACACCACAACAATACAAAAAGAAAAATCAGACTACAGAGGCACGGCTGGGCTCAGAACACTCCGCATGCTAGGATTTCTGGGTGTGTTTGACTGGTATGTTGGGGGCTCTGGGCAGGACAGCTAGCCATAGGCCCCCTGGGCTGACCACCTAGTCCAGGCGTGGCCCTGGTTAAACGGGCCCTGGGGGTAGGAGGTGAGAAATTTCTCCCTATGCATCCAAAAACTACAGAACCGCGCGGGGGCACGAGCCCCCACGCATACTTCATGTATTAAGAGTATTCCTTATTCTTATGTTAGGTTTTGAGTATCCAGAATGTTCATTTTGTATTCTGCCCTTTCCCAAACCCCTACAAAGCTCTTTTTTACTCCTTAACTCTCTAACCCCCCCAAACATCACTAACCTACATTACTCTTTTTTAACTTCAGTAGTGTACAATCCTAATCATAGACCAAAGCCGTGCATTTTGTGTGACAACCCCAAACTGTTTCAAGATACATAAAATGGACACGTATTTCTTTAGAATATTTTGTGTTTTTTCTCTGACAGCTATAATTCTTACTAAATGTTGTCTTAAACAGTGACGATTCTAACCACTTTTTATATTCTCTTTTTGAGCTGTTTAACAAGAAATTTTGGTGAAAGAGTCCCCCAGTTTAATGCTTATGATTGAACCATATCATGGGAATCTTTGGAATTGTTCTTATGGCCCCCATATGCACCAATAACACCAAGTGGAATTGCTCATTTTTTGCATAGGCACATTAAAATGGGAAAATACTATACATACAAATAATATCTTATCTAATAGAGATTGGAACACACAAATCTTGAAGTGCAAAGACCTTACACCCTGAACATTGACATAACAACCTGGCACAGACCTCAGAAGAAAGGGCAGTTTCCATTCACCCCTGAACCAGGGAAGCCATCCACGAAACATCCAGGCTGGTCTATAACATCACCTGGAAGCAATTCTCTACCACAGAAGACCCTACACTGCTCAGACATCAACCTGCTCAAAAGAGACTTCCCTTAACACTGAGAAGACTTAACAACAACAACGACCTACTTACAGGACAGGGCTCCCCTGCATTGCCCTTTGATTGTGAGGTGAAACGAGAGGATGCTCCACATCCTGACTTCAATGTAGGATATGCAGATTCCAGGATCTTTAATACAGAAACATGATACCAACAACAGAGACTGTGTAAAAAATAAAAGTGTGTTGGCACTACAGACAATGTCTTGGATTGGATGATCTAGCTTGCCTGGAGCCTAGAGTTGGTCTTGTGCCAGGAACCTTCAGGGGTCAGGTCTCTTTGTATTTAGGCCAAGATTATTTCTTTCCATGTCCTTTATATTTTGTTGGGCCTATGCACGCAATTGCCACTCTAACACCATTTTTACTGTGCTCCTTTGACTCAAATCCTTAAAAAAAAAAAAAAACACATAAAATTTGAGGTTAACTTAAGCTAATTTGAATGTATATGGAAATGTAAAAAAATACTATGCCTGTAATGTTTAAGGAATTACGTAAGTTTTATGGCTTTAGATTGCTTTGTGTGCTGTTAAGAAATATTATAATGTGTTACAATCTGGGGACTTGAGGGACAAAGTAATTGTACATGGATTCTGTCTTATTTATCTTAATGTTCTTTGGCTGAAATTTCAAAGTTAAGATATCAGCAAGGGGACTTCTGAGAATTATGTTATGGGTGATTGTCCTTCCACTGTAACTTTACCTTGTCCTCTTTCTTTGCATCCTTGTTCTCATAATTAAAAATAAAAAAAGAAAAAAAAAGAAAAATCAAACAAAAAATCCAATGAGCACTACAGCAATAAAGACAAGCACTACATAATAACCATGGTCTTGAAATAAAAACAAAACAGAACGCACACGCACACACACACACACACACACACACACACAAAAGAAAAGAATGAAAACAACAATATCAAAACCCAAAAAATTTATTTTGTGCTGCTTCTCTTTTTTTTTTTCTACATAGGCACAGTAAATATTGGGGAAATTAAAAAGGGAATTTTCTTGGCCTAAGAAATACAGGGTTTCTCCGCCTTTGAAGTATATTGTCGTGGGAATAACTACAGACTTCTCACATGTTTGTTTACTCTCCCCTAGGTCCTTTTGTGGTGTATGGAAGATTTCTGCTCCATCTTGGGTGATAAAATCAGACCTCTGTATCTAGAAATCTTGGTAACTGCACAGGTCAAGGAATGGAACCTATGAGGAGGTCTTTCTTTACAGTTCTAGTAGTTCTGTTTCTTCACTGTCTTTTAAATAAGTTTTCGATCAACATGTCAGATAAAGAGCTAATATCCATGATATAGAAAGCACTCAGAGCTGAGCCCCCCAAAATCTAATGAAGCCATAGAAAAATGAGGAGAATAAATAAATAGACACTTCTCTGAGAAAGACCAAAAGATGGCCAACAGACACATGAAAACATCCTTACTTTCACTCATCATTAGAGATGATGAGTGAAATCATCAAGTCAAGAAAACAATGAACTACTAACTTACACCAGTGAGGATGGCTCAATTAAAAAATAATGGGGCCAATCTCTGTTGGTACATATGAGGTAAAAAAGGAACTCTCATCCACTGCTGGTGGGAAAGTCCCCTGGTCCAACCCCTATGGAAAACAGTCTGGAGAGTGTTCAGTAAACTCAGAATTGAGCTACCATATGACCAAGCAATCGCTCTCCTGGGTATATATTTCCACGTCTGAAAGACATTCATCCCAAAGTATGAGTGCACCCCACTATTTATCGCAGCACTCAGTACAATAGCCAAGACTTGGAACCAACCTTGATGTCCAAAAACAGATGATTGGATAATTAAGATGTGGTATGTACACACAATGGAATACTATATAGCAGTTAGAAATGATACAATCATAGACTTTGCAGCAATGGGGATGGATCTACAAAATATTATGTTAAATTAAGTAAGCCAGAAGATGAAAGATAAGCATTATTCTGAAGATAGCACTAGATAGCACTATTCTGAAGTACCTAGAATAAACACCATATATACATGTAATATATTCAATGAACAAATACAACAGTATAGCAGGATAGAAATTCCAATCACTGTATTTGTCAACATTTACTGGGGAGTAGTGCCCAAAAAAAGTAGAAGAGGAACAACTCAAAGCCTTGACTACACATTATTCTATAAAAAAACAAGCAACAGAAGAAACAACAGTGTAGAGAGAACAGGTTGTAATCAGTCTTTTACTACAAAGGCCTATAATGTCTCACAGATCTTATACAGGATTACATGTAATTAATATGATGGGAAATCAGTGACTCCAGAGGAAGCATTTCATAACAATATTTTTAATGCCTTAATCTTACTATATTTAAAATAACTTATCAGCTTTTCTGTCCATAGGGTTTCTTGGATACAAATGGTGGACAACCTAAGTTGACACCTCAGTGCTCAGTCATACTGGATACCATACTCAGTTTGCATTATGAAAATACCTTGATAAAACACTATAAATACCCTTTATCTCTAGATTATGCCCTCTATTAGGACCTGAAACATGTGACCAGTCAGACCACTGAAGCAGTCAGCTGTGACCCACAGATTTATATTATAGGACCTACTCATCGAACATGTTTAGGCAAACTAAAATTACCTTTCTCTTTTCTTCTCTTTTCTCACTAGTTATTTCTTTCTCCCTTTTCTTCTTCTACCTTTTCTTCCTCATTTTCACAATTCAATCCATGTCAAATAAAAATCACGCTGTTACTTCCTCTGTAGGATAGGAAATTCAATACATAATGTACAGCAGACAATACTACATAGGGTAATCACCTATATAAATAGGCCTCACTAACACATTGTTTAGTACTCGAGATATGAAACCTATTTGTATCCAAAATTGCTCCAGTCATCACCCAATTCTGAAATCCTCATTCAGGAAGGCCCAGCCCCATCACTAGTAAAAATCCCTAGAATTGAGAAAACCTCCTCAACTTCGACACACTGGCCCAATCTCTTTTTGTTGATTTATTATTTTCTTTACCTTACTTATACTATATTTACCTATTTTTCTGTTCTCATCTTATTCCTTGCTCTCCCCTTCTCTTTTTTGTAATCTATACCTAAACTAACCATTGTATGTCTCTATGTGGGCATGAGCACATAAAGAGAAGACTCCTCCATGGGAGTCAAACCTAAGTTGTGAACAACCCATGCCTATAGTGTATATAACCCTCCTATACACTATCCCCTCTCCCCACTTCCAGAAATCTGACTATCCCTTCACCCCCCAATCCTAACCTGATATTCCACCTTATTAAAACTCTTTACCTTCAGTTCTTTATCCATTAGGCATCAGGACTGACCTCCTACACCAATAAGCCATTACCTAGCACTCAAATGAAGGGACACCCACTCAGACCCATACCTCGTCCCCAGCAAGAAACTACAACCAACACCCCTGCTGACTCATACTGTGTGACCCTCCTTCTCACCTTTCCCTAACATGAATACCGGACAGCCTCAAAAGGATCCCCAGTGCAAGAACTCTACCCGAGACCTCTCTACCGCAAATCTTATCTCAATATCAAGAAAATCAGGGTGTGTGATGAAAATGTGCCCTGGATTCCACACCCCACAAGAAAATTTCAAAAACAATGGAGAAGTCTATATTTCCTTCATAACTTTAAGACCTATATAATACTACCTCTTAACCTGTTTTTCCCCAAATGCAAGGCAGTCTCCTGCATTACGTTGTTCCCTTACTTTTTAACTCATTTTTAATTTTTTCTTTATATATGTGAGTATATATATGTGTGTGAGTATATATGTATATATATATATATATATATATATTTGTATGTGTGTGTGTGTGTGTGTGTGTGTGTGTGTATAATTGGGTTACACCCTACAGTGCTCAGGGGCCACTCCTGGCTCGACACTCAAATCACACCTGGCAGGCTTGGGGGACCATATGGGATGCCGGGATTCGAACCACCATCCTTATGCATGAAAGGCAACCACCTTATCTCCATGCTATCTCTTTGGCCATATATATATATATTTTTTGTTGTTGTTTTGTTACTGTTTCTTCTCTTCCCACCCCCAATTGCACCAGCAATATAATGTAACACCATTTCTTCCTGCAAAGGCATACTGAAAAGGGGAAATTTTTACAGAGAGAAACAAGTTCTTATCTACTAGGGATAAGAACTCATACTTTTTTACAATACAGAGCCACCTCCCACCTTGAACATATGTCATGCGAACCCAACTTAGACTCCAGGTGATTAAACAGCGACCGTCCAGCTGTGAGCCCTAGATCCCAGACAGAACCAACACAGTCTCCACAATAGCTTCAGGAACCAAACTCCCTCTGGGCCATTCTTAATACTGCTCTGGCACCAACATGTGCCAGTTTCAATATAATATCCTGACAATGAGAAAATGATAACAACTTGATCTAAGAGCAGGTTGTCTTACCTCACATCTAATGATAAGATAAAATCAGAAGAGTTGTCATCCTTTGATCTGTACAAAAGCCAAGATCACTATCTACAGAAGATTGACTGTGACAACCATAACTGGGCAGAACATATCCTGGAACCAATAAAAAATTTCTAGTCTAGGTTTTGGCCTATGATCGTTACAACAACCAAGATCTCTAATTTCAGAAATCTGACTGAGACAACTGCAACTGAACAGATCTTCTGGAAACATAATGAAAGACTCTACCCCAGGCTTCTTCCTAGGAGTGATTTCTGAGAGCATAACAAGGAGTAGACCCCGAGTGTCACTGTCACTGCGTGTGGCCCAAAAATAGCAAAAGAAAAAAAAAAGAAAAATAGTATCTGAGTAATTTCACAACATGGGTATTTGTTGTACAGACTTGGGTTCAATTCTAGGCATCTTATATAATCCACAAGCACCTCCAGAAAAGATTTCTGAATGCAAAGGTAGGAGAAGATCCTGAGTGCTACCGTTGAAGCTCAAATATAGCAAATAAAAACCGTGTATTACAAGCTAAAATGTAGAATTGAGTTTCAAAGCTTCATTAATCACGTCTTAACTATTTTATAATAAATCAAAAGTAACAAATGAACTGAAAATTTAGAGTTACTTCATTACCAGTGGTACAAAAATGCAAATACCAAGAGAAAATATTTTTGTATTAATTAATGTAATGGCATTTGTGATATTAGATGTTAGTTAAATAGATTATTAAAATACACATATTAGTAACATTTTACATAATAGAGGAGGTTAAGTAAGAGCTTATTTATAAATAACATATAATGGATAGAATAGAAATCATGTTGATTAAAGAAACGGATTTCTGGAAACGTTCAGAAGGACTCAAAGTGAGAAGGCTGATCTAAATATATTAAGACATTTCTGCTTAGAACAATCAGATTTTAGATAGTCAAAAACATTGGACTGGTTGGATGTGTTATTTCCTTTTAACCAGATATTTTAAATGTTTCTACCTTCAAAGTTATAAATTATACATTTAAACTTCTAGATTTTGAGGGTTTGGGGTAGTTTTTTTGTTTGGTTTGGTTTGTTCCCCAAAATACAATAATAGAATTCAAATGGGAACAATTGTATGTCACCTACTGGAACTATTTGAATTAATATTTTAGGGATCTAAATTAGCTTATTTTGCAGAAGTATTCCCATATGTTTTGTTTCCTCAAAAATCAATTTTCAGATAAAACTTAACTATTTCTAAGCTCAAAAAATATAAGAATCACTAAATACCTGTGCCATATTGATCTGTTAAAAATAGTGTGTTTCTGGGTGCCCAATCACAGGACAGAGGGAAGGTGCATGGGGAGTAGGTTGGGCAGATATCTGGCTTCTGGTTTCCTCTTTGATTCTGGAGGCCAGCTCGTGCCAGGTATGGGGTTTGGGAAGGCCATGCCGGAGGCCTTCTCCCTAGCCTAAGGAGTGCTGGGAGGCTTGGCAGGCCCCCAGCCATCCCCCTCTTTTTTCCTTGACTCCAGGCCCTCCATGGGTGGTGGCTCAGATGGCCAAAAGTGGGTTCAGGTGAATTCTTAGGGGTCCTCAGGCTTCCCTCCTTCCGTACTCCAGGGGGGGAAGTGTATGAGGAGGAGGGCGGGCAAATATCTGGCTTCCGGTTTTCCCTTTGATTCTGGAGGCCAGCTCTTCCCAGGTATGGGGGTTGGGGAATCCCCATGCCAGAGGCCTTCTCCCTTGCCTGGGGAGTGCTGGGATGCTTGGCAGGCCCCCATCCATCCCTCTCTTTTATCCCCTGGACTCCAAGCCTTCCCAAGGTGCCGGTTCAGGTGGGCTCTATAGGGGTCATCAGGCTTTCCCCCTACCTCTCCCTACAGTAATGGGAATGCACTTTGGAAGGAGGGCGGGTCCTTCTAGCACTGGTTTATTGGGACAGTCACAGGAAATTTTTTCTCCTTGGTCTCCTATTGACAGTATTGTATGCATATAGTTTATATATACATAATATCCAACTTGTATTGTGACCTTGATACTGCCCTACAAAGCTCATATCTAATCGTTTACTGCTTCAGTCCCAACCCTTTATTTTCCCCCATCTTCCCATGTAGGTGCAGCTCATGAAATGAAGCTCAACACATAGAGTGATGAGTGCAGTTAGAGAAATAGCTACACTGAAAACTAACATAACAATGTGAATGAATGAGGAAATAGAAAGCCTATCTTGAGTACAGGTGTGAGTAGGGTAGGGAGTAGATAGATCTGAGAAATTGGTGGTGGGAATCTTGCACTGGTGAAGGGGGGTGTTCTTTATATGACTGTTATCATACAACTACAATCACATTTGTAATCACGGTGTTTAAATAAAGATAATTAAAAATAGTGTATTAAGTTAGATATCTAAATCAATAACTGCATCTTTCATTTTTTTTTGAGTTTATATCTTTAGGGGTTTCTTTTTAAAAGAACTTATTTTGATAAGATAGTTACTTGATATTTTTGCTTGACATCTTAATGTTATTTTAATATTTGTGCAATGGACAATCAAAAAGAAAAAAATATTTATAAAACTAAATAGAAACATTTTGTAAAATCTAAGCTGAAAGTCAGAATAGTTTCAAAAGATGACTTTTATAATGTTCAATAGTAATAGAAGAGAACTTGATATTGAAGATGATGCAGTTTTGTTATTTGCTGTCATTGTGATCACACCCTATAGAATTCAGGAATACATGTGGATGAATAGAAAATTTTGCTCTTCTATGAGGTTATGGACATACAAATAATATCACAGACTATTATATACATATTTAGTACAAAATAATGTTATTTGATATTTCCTGACATTTAGCCTAAGTATCATAACACCATGGATAGTGTTTAAGACAAACAAACATTTAATATTATAATTAGTGGTAAGATATTAATGATTACTATTATATAAACAAAAAAGACAAACATGTACAATTACTGAATGTTTGTTAGGAAAATAATTATAGGTACTTGAAATACTAGGAATTTTCTAGAGAGCTCACTATATATATAATTATGCAAAAATTTCATTATTCTCATATGACCTCTATTAAACCTAGTGTGCTGATTTAAAAGACATCATTATAAAATCTTGATGGAAATTTTAACACTGAATGGTGTGCTAGGCAGTGTTTCATCAACAAATGCTAAGCAATAATATAAAGCTGCTTTCCTATATTTAGTCATTTCCTTTTAGACTCAATTGGGTAAAATCAAAACAGCATTACATCCACCCTAATGAGCTTAAAAAATAGATTTGATTGATGCTTAAAAGTGTATTCCTTTATTAAAATACCAAACCTGTCAAATGAAATATAAGAATTAAATTTTCTGGAATAAAAACCTGATTGCCTATACTATTATGATATTTAGTTTTTTTAATCTCCATTCAGTTTAGCCACCAGCTCTTTAACATTCCTGTGAAAAATAAAACAATATGTCATCCATGTATTCATTTACTATAGGTGATTTATTTCAGAATTTATAATAGCTTTGAAAACAAGAATAAATGCAACAGAATCTTAAGTCTAAAATAAAAATGATCATACTTAACCAAAGGTGAAATCCTACAGAATTAGTACATTTAGCACATAAATAAAAACGTTTAAATAGCAAAATTTCTATGCTCTAAAATTATGACTAGAAACTATATTAAAATAATAATAATAATAATAATAGAAATAAATTTAAGAAAAAGCTGCAAATGCATAATGCTTGTAATTAATAAATTATACCATTATAAATAGACCTTTATCTAATATGGTCAATAATTTTGTGTATTTATTCAAATAAAAATTATGTAAACTCTGGCTGAAGCAATAGCAGAGCAAGAAGGACATTTGCATTATACACAACTGACCAGGGTTCAATCCTCTCCCCTGATTCCTATCTGGTCCATGAACCCTTACAAAAGTGATATCTGAAACACAGAATCAAAAGTAACCCCTGAGTGCCATGCATTTGACCCCAACCCCCCAGACCACTACCAAAAGATATAAAAATTTCTGTGAACTCTAAAACTCAGAGAGCATATGCCTTAAGAAATTACTAAATCCTCTTACATAATCAATTCCACCTTCAACTAAAGAGTACCATTTCATACTCAACTAACATTCATCCTTCTTTACTGATGTAGTTATAATATTAAAGTTCTTTTTTACATATTAAGTCACATAATCATCTTGCTATTTGGTACCAAAATCTGTAGTAATCAGAATTTTCCAGAGGACATATATGACATATATGAAGAGATTTATTTCAAGAAATTTAATTCAGTGATTTTGGAGTTTGGCTAACAAGCTAAACAGGCTTATAGGTTGGAAATTTTCAGCAAGTATCTAGGCAGCAGAACTTACCTGAGATTTTTCTTCTTTGAACAACTCATATTGTGTTCATTAGGTCTTTCAATCTGTTAGGTATATTCACACAGAATTTTCAGACTAATAAACTTCACCTATGAATGAATAATTACATGCTTATTATATTTTCAAAATGCCTTCACATAGCACCAAGAGTAGTGTTTGATCGAATAACTAGAAAAAACCCTAGTTAATTTATATATAATACAAACCATCATTGACAATAAAATGAAAAGTACTCCTGAAGAAATTTTATGAATATGAAACATAATAATAAAAGTGTTTAAATAATGTAAATATATTTTAGAAAAGTTATAATTAAAGGCATCTTCAAAGATGAAACATTGCTATCTAAGCAAGTAGAAGCAAAGATAAATTGAGTAGCTTCTTCACTTAAAACAAACAATGACTAGGATACAAAGATTACCCAACTGATATTGGGTTATTATTAAAGATATACCATGTACTCATAGAACTTAGAAAGAAAAACTGTCTAACACAATCCAAAAAATGGAAAGAAAAAAATGAACACATTTCCTCAAAGTAGAAATACAGATGGCTAAAGGCACTTGAAAAATGCTCTACATAACTAATCATCAAGAAGATGAAAATCAAACCAGCAATGATATGTCACCTCACACCACAGAAACTGGCACACACCATAAACAAGAACAATCATGCTGGCATGGATATGGGGAGAAAGGGACTTCATTCACTGTTGGTGGTGATGCTGTTTAATTCAGCCTTTCTGGGAAACAGAAAAACATGTTTGCAGTTGGGTTTCAGTTATATAAAAGAACACCCCCCCCTTTACCAAGTGCAACTTCCCACCACCATGTTCCCCACTTCCACCCTCACCTACCCCCTGCATATATTCATGACAGACATTCTATTTCTCTCAACCACTACCACTGTTATGATATTTATCAATGTAGTTAATTATCTAAGTGAACTTACCACTCACTGTGGTAAGCTTCATATCATTGGCCAGTCCTTCCAGCCCTCATCTCTACTGTCTCTGGGTATTATTACAATATTGTCTATTATTTTATTTTTGTTTTATAAAACTCATAGACGAGTAAGACTAATCTCTGTCTATCTCTCTCCCTCAGACTTATTTCACTCAGCATAATATAGTTTCCATGTTCCATGTGTTAGAAAATTTTATGACTTCATCTCTTTATGACTATATAATATTTTATTGTGTATATGGACCACAGTTTCTTTAGCCATTCATCTGTTGAAGGGCATATTGGTTGTTTCCAGATTATGGCTATTGTAAATAGTGCTGCAATGAATATGAGTGTGCAGAAGACAATTTTGTATTGTGTTTTTGTGTTCGTTAGGTATATTCCTAGGAGTGATATAGACAAGGTGATGACAGAACTTAACAAGAAAAAAAACATCTGGGGCCGGTGAGGTGGCGCTAGAGGTAAGGTGCCTGCCTTGCAAGCACTAGCCAAGGAAGGACCACAGTTGGATCCCCCAGCGTCCCATATGGTTTTCCCAAGCCAGGGGCAATTTCTGAGCGCTTAGCCAGGAATAACATTGAACCCCATCAAAAAGTAAGAAGAAGAAATGAACAGACACTTTCTTCTTTTATATATATATTTTTTATTTAAAATATATATATTTATTACATACATGATTGTGTTTGGGTTTCAGTCATGTAAAGAACACCACCCATCACCAGTGCAATATTCCCACCACCAATGTCCCAAATCTCCCTTCTCCCCACCCAATCCCCGCCTATACTCTAGACAGGCTTTCTATAACCCTCATATGTTCTCATTATTAGGATAGTTCAAAATCTAGTTATTTCTCTAACTAAACTCATTTCTGTTTTGGTGAGCTTCATGAGGTGAGCTGTAACTTCCAGCTCTTATCTCTTTTGTGTCTGAAAATTACTATTGCAAGAATGTCTATCATTTTTCTTAAAATCCATAGATGAGTGAGACCATTCTGCATTTTTCTCTCTCTTGACTTATTTCACTCAGCATAATAAATTCCATGTACATGTATAGGAAAATTTTATGAGTTCATCTCTCCTGACAGCTGCATAATATTCTATTGTGTATATGTACCACAGTTTCTTTAGCCATTCATCTGTTGAAGGGCATCTTTTTTGTTTCCAGAGTCTTGCTATGGTAAATAGGCTGCAATGAATATAGGTGTAAAGAAGGGATTTTTGTATTGTATTTTTTTGTTCCTAGGGTATATTCCTAGGAGTGGTATAACAGGATTATATGGGAGCTCGATTTCCAGTTTTTGGAGGAATCTACATATCGCTTTCCATAAAGGTTGAACTAGAAGGCATTTCTACCAGCACTGGATAAGACTTCCTTTCTTTCCACATCCCCGCCAACACTGTTTGTTCTCATTCTTTGTGATGTGCACCAATCTCTGTGGTGTGAGGTGGTACCGAACAGACACTTTCTTAAAGAAGAAATACAAATAGAGGGCCAGAGCGATGGCTCAAGCAGTAAGGCATTTGACTTACCTGTGCTAGAATAGGATGAACCCCACACATCCCATATAATCCCCCAAGCCAGGAGCAATTTCTGAACGTATATCCAGGAGTAACCCCTGACCATCACTGGGTGTGGACCAAAAACCAAAAAAAAAAACCAAAACAAACAAATGGCCAAAAGAATCATGAAAAAAAAAATGTTCCACATCACAAATTATCAGATAGGCGTAAATCAGAACAACAATGAGGTACCATCTTCATGCCACAGAGACTGTCACACATCACACACACACACACACACACACACACACACACACACACCAAGAAAAATGTGGGGAGAAAAGAACTTTATTCACTAGGAATGTCATCTAGTCCAGCCTTTATGGAAAACAATATGGAAATTCCTCAAAATAGTAGAAATATACCTAACATATAATTCAGCTATACCATTCCTAGACAAAAATGTTTGTCAGGCCCCATAGCCTACCCCCTCTTTTTCCCCTAGACTCCAGGCCCTACCTGGGTGCTGGCTCAGGTGGCCAGAAGTGGGTTCAGGTGGACTCTTAGTGGTTCTCAGGCTTCCCCCCTCCCTCCCTCCATACTCCAGGGGGGAAGTGCATGGGGAGGACGGTGGGCACACATATGGCTTCTGGTTTCCTCCTTGATTCTGAAGACCAGCTCTTGCCAGGTATGGGTTTGGGGAGGCCCCATACCAAAGCCTTTCTCCCTGGCCTGGGGAGTGCTGGGAGGCTGTAATTAGGGGAAAACTCATAGCAATACAGGCCCCCAGCCGTCCTTGTCTTTTTCCCCTGACTCCAGGCCTTCCTGGGTGCCAGCTCAGATGGCCAGAAGTGGGTTCAGGTTGACTCTTAGTGGTCCTCAGGCTTCACCCCTACCTCTCCCTACACTAATGGAAATGCGCTTTGGGAGGAGAATGGGCTGTTTTAGTACTGGGTTTTGTTGGAACAGTCACTGGAATTTTTTTCTCCTTGTTTTTCTATTGATAGTATTGTATGCATATATTTTATATATCGATAACATCTATCTTGTATTGTGACCTTGATACTGCCCTACAAATCTCATTTCTAATATTTTACTGCCTCAGTCGCAACCCTTATTTCCCCCCATCTTCCCATGTAGGTGCAGCTCATGACATGATGCTCACCACATAGAGTGATAAGTGCAGTTAGAGAAATAACTACACTGAAAACTATCATAACAATGTGAATGAATGAGGAAAAAAGAAAGCCTGTCTCGAGTACAGGTGTGAGTAGGGTGGGGAGTAGATAGATCTGGGAAATTGGTGGTGGGAATCCTGCATTGATGAAGGGGGGTGTTCTTTACATGACTGTAATCATACAACTACAATTATATTTGTAATCACGGTGTTTAAATAAAGATAATTCATAAAAAAACAAACATGCTACTCAATAACAGCTGAATCACAGAGAAAATCAATGAAAAAATAAAAAGATTCTTGATACAAATAATAAAAAAGAGACAAACTCAAAATCTTTGGGAAAAAGCAAAAACTGTAATTAGGGGAAAACTCATAGCAATACAGGCCCGTGTCAGGAAAGAGATGAACAAATTAACCAATTCAAAGGAGAACTTTTACAGAAGATCAAAGAATCCTTACAAATGGAATTAAAGGAAATAAAAAACATCTTAGCAAGCCATAATAGCAGAATTAAACAGTTGAAGAATTGCATAGAACTTGAAGAAAAACAATAAACCAAAAATGACAAAGAAGCCAATAAAGAAATAAGAAACAAAGCATTGAAAGAAAATGTTAAATATTTATTGAACAAAGACAAAGACATAATCTATAAAATAATTTATATTAATATATTATGTAAGATATATATATATATAATATAATAATGTAGGAATACTAGAAGAGGAGGAAATGGGGAAAGGGAAAAAAAGTGGTATGGAAAATAATCGCAGAAAACTTTCCCACGCTCCAGAAAGGGGCCCCAGTGCAAATACAAGAGTTGAAAAGAGTTCCTAATAAAATAGATTCTAATAAACCAACACCAAAACATATAGTGATCCAAGTGGCAATAAAAGAGAAAAATTAATTTCTTAAAGCAGTAAGAGAGAAAAAATTCTCAAGTACAAAAGAGTAAACAGAAGAATCAAATCAGATCTCCTATTTGAAACAATTCAAGCAAAAAGACAGTGGAATGACATATTTAAACTACTGAATAAAAGAAATTTCCACCTAGAGTCCATTTCCCAGCAAAATTATCATTCATCTGGGAGGGCAGACTAAAAAGATTCTCAGAAAAATATGAACTCAAACTATTTTTGCTAACTAAGCCAAATCAGTACTCAGTAATGAAGTACTTAGAGATGAATTACACAATCCAAACATTCAATTGTAACAACAGCCACCCTATTCAGTACAATTGCACAACAGCCTTCTCTGTCAATTATCTCCATAAAAGTCAATGGACTAAACTCTACCATTATAAGACTCATAGTAGCAAATTTGATCAAAAAACAAAAACCGGATTTCTGTGGCCTTCAAAAAACGCATGGAAAATTACAGGATTAGAATACAAAGATGGAAATCAATTATTCAAGCCAATGGAAAACAAAATATCTGGGACAACCATTCTTATATTAGACCAAATTGCATTTAACCTCAAGAAAGTGCTCAGACACAAAGAGGATCAATACTTAATGATAAGGGAAACAATAGAGCAAGAAGTTCCAACTCTGGTCAACATTTAGGCAACAAATGCAGAGCCAGCAAAATATGTAGGGCATTTGTGCACAAACACAGAGAAACATATGGAAGGTAATGTAATAGTAAGAGACTTCAACACACCATTATCACCACTAGACAGATCCACTAGGCAGAAAACTAGCAAAGACACAAGAGCCCTTATGAGAAACTAGACAAACTAAGACAAATGAATTTATATAGGGCCCTACATCCCCAGAAACCAGAACACACATACTTCTCAATTGCAATGAAACCTTTCCTAGAATAGAGCATGCCTTAGGATATAAATATAACTTGCATATAGTCACAAATAAAATGATTATTAGAAGCACCCTATCAGATCATATAATACTCCAAGAACAAATACTATGGTCCAATAGGTAGAAACTCCAAGTACCATACTTGTCAGCTTTTAGTGAGAAGTATTCAAATCAAGTGGAAGAGAGCAACACAAAGCCTCGGCTATTGCAATGTTTCTTCGCTGTTAACTTTGCTGGGTATTTGTGAATCCAAGAACAGTCCCCAGAATGAGAAATTACTTCCCATCCCCTTGTCCCCTTTCGGGGGAAGACCTTGGTAATATTTATCCGCAGCAAATAATAATCCACACAGACAAGAACGATAGGGTTTAAAAGATCGGGCAAGGAGAGCCAGAGAATCCTCCTGCAGCCAGCAGCTTTTCACAGAAGGACCCCTCACTTCTGTCCCTCAAGCTATTTATTCCCAACTCCACAGCGCCCCACCTGCAAGGGTTAGGTGGGGCAAAAGTCACAGAACAATCCTAAGGAAACACTTTTATATACAATTCCAAGAATCATCTTATGGAAACTTTTTCATATGCTACAGGCTATATGAACATTGAGTAGACATAAAAAATGATCAGGCTTAAACACGAAATCCAAAGTCAAAAAATGCTATACCCAATCTACATGAAGCTATACACAGGGGACCAGTTATACTAGGAGTCTGGACAGCAAAGGAGGGGAAATGGGATGCATGCTGGGAAAAGGGGTAGAGGGAGGACAACATTGGTGGTGGAAATGCCCCTGATTTAATGTCACTATGTACCTAAAATATTACTGTAATTTGATTTATAATCCACTTCAGTCACAATAAAAATTATTAAGAATATTTATATATATCAGTCTATTACGTTTCTCTCTATATATATGTTTCATTTTTTTGTTGCTGGTGGATTTTGGGGTTTTACATTTTTAATCACAAGTGACAGGGCTCATGTATTACTTAATTCTACAATCAAGAATCATACCTAGTGGGCTAAGGAGAATGTATGAGATGCCAGGTATCAAACTTGAGTTGGCCATGTGGAAAGTAAATACCCTACCTGCTTTATTTTATATTTGGCACCTGTTTACTGTAAAATTATTTTCCTTTACCTTGGCTTCACCCTCACAGATATTTTTCTTTAACCTTATCTCTTCTTTATAGACTCTTTGTTCTGCTTTTAGTCCAATTATTGTATTCTTTAGCTAAATTATTGCTTTAGCTGTTCATAATTTCTCTTATGATTTGTCTAAATAGTTTTTCCACTGACTTCCTCATTTTAGTAAGCATTATTAGAATTATTGATTGAATTTTATATAAATAAAATTCCGATATGTTGAGATCTCTTGCAAGTTTCATCTTCATTCACATATATGGTGAGGTTCTTCATTTCTTTTTATACCAGGTACTACAAGAAGGCTAGAGGTGAGAGTCTAAATTCAAGATTCCTTGGGAGTAATTTAATATCACAAATTTACAAAGTGGTATGGCTCTGAGTTTGTGTGAACCTTGATGACGACTGATAATTTAAAGAAGTGATCATCCTGTAGTAGCTATAGAGCCCTCATCTAGCAGGATTCATCAGTGGCTCATGGTTCACATCCTTATCGCCTGGTAAAGATGTTGATCTGAGCCTAAGCTATGATTGGTATTTTCAGTCAAGACTAGCAACAGTCACTGTAACAACAAAATAAACTTCATAGCTACATAAGATTTGAATTTTGAAGTATCAGGAGGCAAGTAGAAAAACAAAGTCTAGTAATTTTAGGTATCATCCTGAAGTGCATATCTCAAGTGTTTGGCAAGGCCTATGGAACCAAGTCTCAAACTCTCTGTATTGTTCCTAAAAGCACATAATCATAGTGCCCCAGTGTGGCCTTTATACCATATCAGGCAGGTCTGAATGATAAATGGGGGTGTTTAGTTATAATTGAATTCTATGCAAATTTTGGGAAACCAGGAGCATAAAATATAAGATGTGTCTGTGTGTAACTTTATGCCAAGTTTCTAAGGCACAGGACAATATCAGCAATCAAACAGGTTATGAGTTATTGATGTCTGTGTTTCTCATTTGCTCAGATTTCTAGGGCTTGTTTTGAATTTGAAAATACCATGAGGTGTATGATTACTAATAAGAAGAGGATTGACATAGTAATTAAGGGTTTAGATCACCATACCTAGCCTTCTGAGGCTACCGTGTTAGATTGATCATACAGTTGGTAGCCTATGTGGGATGGCAGGCCTAAAGTGTCTACAGCCTTAATCCCAGATTATGTTTTTTAGACATTAAAGGCAGTAGAACAGGCAAGAACACATAATAACTATATGTGCTTTAGAAAGCATGCCCCCCTAGGAGCTGTGGTCTAGGAGAAAAATGGATCCATTGGTTTAGATTAAGCTAGTGGCACTCAGCTGCCAGAATGCTAAACAAACTGGCCTGGAAAGGAAAAAAATTACCTCATAAATGACAACTCCTAACCAGATTTCCAGAGGTTACTAAAATAATGCATGCTGCTTGTACTGACTCCTATGTACAATTTATCTTAACTTGCATACTGCTCTGGTAGTATGAGAGGTTTGTGAAGTAAAACTGGGGGCTCAATGACATTAAATTTTATAAAAGTAGAGTGCTCAGCATCTTAGAAGCCTCCTTCAACTAGTTGGTTTTGTTTGTTTCCTTATAGCACTATCCACATACTTATATTTCCTTCTGTACGGTCACGTTTTGCTCTGAGAAAGTCTTTCCTTATCACAGAAGTAGTTGACAAAGGAATTACTGTTCAACCAGTTTTCCTCACTCCCTCCCCATATGCTAATTTCCTAAAAAGTATCATTTCTTCAGAAAACATTGATGAATTACTTAAAAAAGTATTGGTAAATACTTATATTAAAGTCATAACACTACAATAATTTTTCAAATACTCAAATTTAGAAATTGAATAAAATAGAAGTAGTTATTTTTCGATTTTATTCTGTTTTTAACTTTTATAATTTAATGATTAACTTCCTTGAAGTTATCTATTCCCTAAGAGTTATTTAAAAATTATAAGAAATAATTAACCCAGAAAATTTCTAGATTGCTTCTAAATTTAAACTACAAGAAGAATAACAAGTATATTCTTACAGTGTTCAACACAATTTTCTTCCATATATTTAGTATAGGGAATAAAAATAATTTTATTCTTTATTTTGATTAATTAAATATTTATTTAAGCACCATAATTACAAATATATTTATAGCTGGGTTTCAGTTATAAAAAACACTCCCTTCACCAGGGAATGACAAGAATTTTAAATAAATATTCAATACTCTTTATAGTATCTTATTATTAGCATATGGTCACCTTCTCTTTCCCTTATTCACTATATAGCATGACACAAAGAGAGATGTAAAAAACATTACAGACAGGGATTTTTAAATAAAAATACATTATGTATCATTGACATTACTGTTCAATGTATAAATTAATATTTACTATAAAATGAAATATAGAGGCAGATTTGTGTATGTCTATGTGACATCTGATCATTTTTATGTTTAGAATAAATATTATAACTAACTATACATGCAATGACATCACAAATATAATCTAGTGTTAAACTCAATAAAGAACATTTATTTAGGGTTTGTAGCTATAGCACAACATGGTTTGATCCCCAGCAATCCATATGGTTCCCCAAGCCAGGAGTGATTTCTGAGCTCATAGCCAAGAGTAACCCCTCAGTATCACCATGTATGGCCCAAAGAGAAAAAAAGAGCATTTACTTAATGAAGATTACAATTATATATATTTTTGTCAAGGTGAAGATTCTAGCTAGTAATTTTAGACCATCTTACTTAGGTAATGTTTTTTGAATGTACATGATATGGTATGTAGTTAACTTTACTATTTGTTGTGCATGTTGAAATTCAATCCATAATCTTTGTAAAAATATTAAACATAGAGTGTCACAATAGCTTTTATAATAGTGATTATTTAAAGGCAAAAGATACATAGGTATATATGCTATTATCTTGGAAAAAGAGTATCATACAGATTAGATAATTGATACATAAATATTCATTAGAAAATAGGTAAATTGGTGTAAAGATACAATTAGTATTTCTGGTTTTTTAGAATTTGTTACACTTCTACATATTGCTGCTTTTCTGCATGAGGCAGTGAAGAAGATGACAAAAAACTCTTTAGGGCCCAATGCCCAGTAAGCTGTCCTCACCCACCACACCAATAAGGATTGTGCTCACTTCACTCTGTGCACGTGTTCTAACCTATGAACACCACCATAGCACATAGTAAAAACCACTATAAGCATGGCAATGGGGAAACATTGCAGGACAACCCTATATATAGAGAATGAAGATGGCAGCTCTGATGACCCAAAAGTACCAATCAGCTTGGTATCCTCTCAGATAGATGTTTAGAGGATAAATATAAAGGATGCTCATGAGATCAAAGAAAGCATAGATTGGGTTGAATGGGGCACAAATAAAAATCAAAAGGATATAAAGATAGAAATCAGAAAACTTCATATTGAAATAAAAGGTCTGAAAAACTCTATAAATCAGGGGTCTCAAACTTAATTTACCTGGGGGCCACAGGAAGCAAAGTCGGGGTGAGGCAGGGCCGCATAAGGGATTTCACAAAAAAAAAGTCCTCAAACGTCATTATTAACAGTTTTAATTATTTTTTCTGAACATGAATAGAGCATTGAGTGAAGATCGTGAACAGTTCTTCTGAAGATAGCATCTTTTGCCTATTCCTTGCTGCCAGATACTTGACAGCACTTCCTCTCACAAATCTGAACCACATTTGGCTTCAGAGAGGAAGCAGTTGAGACCCTCAGTATGGCTTGAAGATGATCACCATTAAGTCTATACCTGTAATTTGACTTATTGAAGTTCAATGTGGAGAATAACTTTTCACACAAATATGTGCTTCCAAAAAGGCACATGGTGTGCTTGAACATTCGGGAAAGCTCAGGGAAGCTGGGGAGCAATTCTCTCAAAAATTACTCATACGGCTTCTTCTGAGGAACTGAGCACCGGAAGGGAGCCCTGTCCTACCCTTCTCTGTCTTTCCTGAACTCTGGAATCTCTCCTCAGAGCCCTGGGAAGCGAACCCCAAAGAAACTACATTCGGGAGCTACCCAGCGAGCCAGTGAGTGAGTGAGAAATGGCTGCAGGTGGGGGTTTCCAGGCAGAGTGCTGACTGCTCTACCTGCAGAATCTCCACCGGGCTGTGCTTCTTCTGAGGAACTGAGCACCAGAAGGGAGCCCTGTCCTACCCTTCTCTGTCTTTCCTGAACTCTGGAAGCTCTCCTCAGAGCCCTGGGAAGCGAACCCCAAAGAAACTACATTCAGAAGCTACCCAGCGAGCCAGTGAGTGAGTGAGAAATGGCTGCAGGTGGGGGTTTCCAGGCAGAGTGCTGACTGCTCTACCTGCAGAATCTCCACCGGGCTGTGCTTCTTCTGAGGAACTGAGCACCGGAAGGGAGCCCTTTCCTACCCTTCTCTGTCTTTCCTGAACTCTGGAAGCTCTCCTCAGAGCCCTGGGAAGCGAACTCCAAAGAAACTACATTCAGGAAGAGATAACAATGCTATCTGGGCAAAAGCCGGCTCCCTGTGTGTGACACCAGGCGGGGAAAATCCGCGAAAGTACACCGGCCCAGTGGGGCTCAACTGTGAAAGACTGTGAGTGTGACCTGTCTATGTCTGTCTACTGTCCTCTTGCGTGAAACTCTTGCGAGTGGGGCAAAAAGAGGCTCCAGAGGAGCACGGCTGCTCCGCTTCGCTACGCGGCCGTGCACTCTTTCTAAGGAAAGAACTCCATTGCAACAAGAAGGAAAAATCACACTAAGAACGGCGCTATATCACAGAAGCAAACATTTCTCTCTGGACTGTCTTCTCTGTTGCATGCTCGGGCCTAAGATTTGACCCAGTGTGAGGCTTCATCCACGGAGGACTCCCCTCCCTTAGAGGCAAGTCAGCCCATCCAGAAAGGGAGGAGCCAGAGGAGTGTGCTGCCTACATCATATAGACAATGAATACCACCACAACACGTAGAAAAACCCACAATACAAGTGTGACAATGGGGAAACAACGCAGGCCAGCATCAGACATAGAGAATGAAGATGACAATTCTGAGGACCAGATAATGACTGAACAACTAATCAACCTCTCAGATAAGGACTTTAGACTAGCAATATGGAAGGTGCTCAACAGACTCCAAGAAACCATGGATCGAGTTGAACAGAACACTAATAAGAACCAAGAAAATATGAAGGCAGAAATGACAAAACTCCAAACTGAAATAACATGTCAACTAACAGGACTGAAAAAGTCAGTAAACGAAGTGAATGACAAAATGGATAAGCTCTGGGACAGGGTATCAGAAGCTGAGAATAGACTTGGTGCTGTGGAAGATGAGATACATAACAATTCCATACAGCAGGAAAGATTGGACAAAAAACTTAAAGCAAATGAGCAGACAATGGAAAAATTAGTCAAAGAATGGGAACAGACGAAAATAGAAGTCTATGATAAGATCAACAGAAACAACTTAAGAATCATTGGAGTCCCAGAGACCCAGGAAGAAAATTTCCAGGAAGAATCAATGGTCAAGAACATCATTAAAGAGAAACTTCCAGAGCTAAAGAATATATGTGATCAAATCCTGCATGCCCGAAGAGTACCAACCAAAAGAGACCCCAGAAAAACCACCCCAAGACACATCCTAGTCACAATGACAAATCCCACAGATAGAGACAGAATTCTGAAAACAGCAAGATCAAAAGGGGAAATCATGTTCAAGCAAGCTTCCCTGAGATTTACAGCAGACCTGTCACCAGAAACACTCAATGCCAGAAAGCAGTGGTGGGATATTGTGACAAGACTGAATGAAATGAATGCTTCACCCAGAATACTATACCCAGCAAAACTCACTTTCCGGTTTGATGGAAGAATACATGGTTTCACAGACAAAAAACAGCTCAGAAACTTCACAGACACAAAACCAGTCTTAAGAGAAAAACTGAAAGACCTAATCTAAGACAAGACTACCCAAAAGACACACCAAATTTTGAAATAAAGATGGCGTTAAATCCCAGGACAATTCTTTCTCTCAACGTCAATGGACTAAATGCACCAGTTAAGAGACACAGAGTGGCTAAATGGATCAAAAAACTCAATCCAACCTTCTGCTGCCTACAAGAAACGCACCTGAATAGTCAGAACAAACATAGACTCAAAATAAAAGGCTGGAGAAAAATTATCCAAGCAAACAACACCCATAAAAAAGCTGGAGTGGCCATACTAATATCAGATAATGCAAACTTTATACTCAGGAAGGTTGTAAGGGACAAAGATGGACATTTTATATTAATCAAGGGGTACGTAGAGCAGGAAGAATTCACTCTCCTAAACATATATGCACCGAATGAGGGGCCAGCAAAATATTTAATACAACTGTTGACAAATCTGAAAAATAATATCAACAACAACACAATAATTGTGGGGGACCTTAACACGGCTTTGTCAACACTGGACAGGTCAACCAGACTGAAACCCAACAAGAATATACTAGACCTGAGGAGAGAAATGGAAGAAAGAGGCCTAGTGGATATATATAGGACACTCCATCCCCAGAAACCTGGATACACATTCTTCTCCAATGTACATGGGACATTCTCCAGGATAGACTACATGCTGGCACATAAAACATACCTCCATAAGATCAAGAGGATAGAAATTTTGCAGACTACCTTCGCTGACCACAAGGCTCTGAAATTATTTGTGAATTCCAAAGGGACTCAGAAGAAACACTTTAACACCTGGAAGTTAAACAGCCTCATGCTCAATAACCAGTGGGTCCGAGATGAAATCAAGGAGGAAATCAAAAGGTTCCTGGAAACAAATGACAATAAAGACACAAACTCTCAGAACTTATGGGACACAGCAAAAGCAGTACTGAGAGGAAAATTTATAGCTTTGCAAGCACACATCAGGAAGGAAGAAGGAGCTTACCTGAGTAGCTTAATGACACAGCTAATAGAACTAGAAAATGCTCAACAAAAGGACCCAAGAATAGGAAGACAGAAGGAAATAACAAAGCTGAGAGCAGAAATCAACGAAGTGGAAACTCAAAAAACAATCCGAAAGATCAACGAAAGCAGAAGTTGGTTCTTTGAAAAAATAAACAAGATTGATAGACCACTGGCAAACCTAACAAAGAAAGAGAGAGAGAGAAACTTGATAACTCGTATCAGGAATGAAAAAGGAGAGATCACTACTGATATGACAGAGATTCAAAGGGTAATCAGAAACTACTTTGAAAAACTCTACGCCACTAAAAATGAGAACCTGGAAGAAATGGATAAATTCTTGGACTCTTATAATCTTCCACGGTTGAAGGAAGAGGATGTAGCATATCTAAACACCCCCATCACCATTGATGAAATTAAAACAGTAATCAAATGTCTGCCGAAAAACAAAAGCCCAGGTCCAGATGGATTCACTAATGAATTCTATCAAACTTTCCAAGAGGAACTACTGCCAATCTTGGCAAGACTCTTTCATGAAATTGAACAAACAGAAACACTTCCAAATAGCTTTTATGAAGCCAACATCACCTTGATACCTAAACCAGACAGAGACGCTACAAAAAAAGAAAATTACAGACCAATATCACTGATGAATGCAGATGCAAAGATCCTCAACAAAATCCTGGCAAATAGGATTCAATGCCTCGTTAAGAAGATCATCCACTACGATCAAGTAGGTTTCATCCCAGGAATGCAAGGCTGGTTTAACATCCGTAAATCTATCAACATAATACACAACATCAATAACAAGAAAAATAAAAACCACATGATCATATCAATAGATGCAGAGAAAGCATTTGATAAGGTCCAACACCCATTGTTGATCAAAACTCTCAGCAAGATGGGAATGGAGGGAACCTTTCTCAATATAGTGAAGGCCATCTACCACAAGCCAGTGGCAAATATTATCCTCAATGGAGAAAAACTGAAAGCCTTCCCTCTAAATTCTGGCACAAGACAAGGCTGTCCTCTCTCACCACTCCTATTCAACATAGCACTGGAAGTACTTGCTATAGCGATTAGGCAAGAAAAGGATATCAAGGGAATCCAGATAGGAAAGGAAGAAGTCAAGCTCTCACTGTTTGCAGATGACATGATACTCTACTTAGAAAACCCTAAAGACTCTATCAAAAAGCTTCTAGAAACAATAGACTCATATAGCAAGGTGGCAGGCTACAAAATTAACACACAAAAATCAATGGCCTTTCTATATACCAATAGTAATAAGGATGAAATGGACATTAAGAAAACAACCCCATTCACAATAGTGCCACACAAACTCAAATATCTTGGAATCAACTTGACTAAATATGTGAAGGACCTATACAAAGAAAACTATAAAACTCTGCTCCAAGAAATAAGAGAGGACACACGGAAATGGAAACGCATACCCTGCTCATGGATTGGCAGGATTAACATCATCAAAATGTCAATACTCCCCAAGGCATTATACAGATTTAATGCCATCCCTCTAAAGATACCCATGACATTCTTCAAAGAAGTGGATCAGACACTTTTGAAATTCATTTGGAACAATAAACACCCTCGAATAGCTAAAGCAATCATTGGGAAAAAGAATATGGGAGGAATTACTTTTCCCAACTTTAAACTGTAGTACAAAGCAACAGTTATCAAAACAGCATGGTATTGGAATAAGGATAGGTCCTCAGATCAGTGGAATAGGCTTGAATACTCAGAAAATGTTCCCCAGAGATACAACCATCTAATTTTTGATAAAGGAGCAGGAAATCCTAAATGGAGCAGGGAAAGCCTCTTCAACAAGTGGTGTTGGCACAATTGGATAGCCACTTGCAAAAAATTAAACTTAGACCCCCAGCTAACATCATGTACAAAGGTAAAATCCAAATGGATTAAAGACCTCGATATCAGCCCCAAAACCATAAGATATATAGAACAGCACATAGGCAAAACACTCCAGGACATTACAGGCATCTTCAAGGAGGAAACTGCACTCTCCAAGCAAGTGAAAGCAGAGATTAACAGATGGGAATATATTAAGCTGAGAAGCTTCTGCACCTCAAAGGAAATAGTGCCCAGGATACAAGAGCCACCCACTGAATGGGAGAAACTATTCACCCAATACCCATCAGATAAGGGGCTAATCTCCAAAATATACAAGGCACTGACAGAACTCTACAAGAAAAAAACATCTAACCCCATCAAAAAATGGGGAGAAGAAATGAACAGACACTTTGACAAAGAAGAAATACACATGGCCAAAAGACACATGAAAAAATGTTCCACATCACTAATCATCAGGGAGATGCAAATCAAAACAACGATGAGATACCACCTCACACCCCAGAGAATGGCACACATCACAAAGAATGAGAATAAACAGTGTTGGCGGGGATGTGGAGAGAAAGGAACTCTTATCCACTGCTGGTGGGAATGCTGTCTAGTTCAACCTTTATGGAAAGCGATATGGAGATTCCTCCAAAAACTGGAAATCGAGCTCCCATACGATCCAGCTATACCACTCCTAGGAATATACCCTAGGAACACAAAAATACAATACAAAAACCCCTTCCTTACACCTATATTCATTGCAGCTCTATTTACCATAGCAAGACTCTGGAAACAACCAAGATGCCCTTCAACAGACGAATGGCTAAAGAAACTGTGGTACATATACACAATGGAATATTATGCAGCTGTCAGGAGAGATGAAGTCATGAAATTTTCCTATACATGGATGTACATGGAATCTATTATGCTGAGTGAAATAAGTCAGAGAGAGAGAGAAAAACGCAGAATGGTCTCACTCATCTATGGGTTTTAAGAAAAATGAAAGACACCCTTGTAATAATAATTTTCAGACACAAAAGAGAAAAGAGTTGGAAGTT
The DNA here is from genome assembly GCF_024139225.1 of Suncus etruscus. Classification (NCBI taxonomy): domain Eukaryota; kingdom Metazoa; phylum Chordata; class Mammalia; order Eulipotyphla; family Soricidae; genus Suncus; species Suncus etruscus. Next base: position 75,959,324 of record NC_064854.1, read on the forward strand.
CCAGCTCACCTCAGGAAGCTCACCACAAAGAGTGATGAGTTTAGTTAGAGAAATAACTACATTTTGAACTGTCCTAATATTGAGAATGTACGAGGGAAATGTAGAGCCTGTTTAGGGTACAGGCAGGGGTTGGGTGGGGAGGAGGGAGATTTGGGACTTGGTTGATGGGAATGTTGCACTGGCGATGGGTGGTGTTCCTTTTATGACTGAAACCCAAACACAATCATGTATGTAATCAAGGTGTTTAAATAAAAAAAAATATGCAAAAAAAATTACTCATACAATTCTGCTTTTCCACTAATCTCCCTGAATTTGGATTTGAGATCAGAGTTGCATTGCAAGTCAATGAGCTCCATTTGAAGCACAGGAGGGGCATCTTGCACATCAAAGGAAAAGGGGTCCACAAAAATTTGGAAAAGTGGCTCTGTGCTTTTTGAAGTCTGCAAATCTGTGATCAAATTCCTTCTCTAGCTTAAAAATTGCATCAACATATTTCTCACCACTGAATGGTATGCCTGCATCCACAAGTTCCTTGCATGCTGGGAAATGGCAAAGGTTTGTCTGAGAAAGCTGGGATTTCCATAACACATGTTTTGTGGAGAATGCTCTCACGTTGTCATAGGCAGCACTGATAAACTGCCCAGGGCCTTTTAACATCTTGTTTAGTACATTCAGCTTATGTGTAATCTCAACAAGAAAAGCTAAGTCCATGAGCCATTTGTGATAACTCAACTCAGAAACAGCATTCCCATCCTTCTCTGTGAAGGCTTTCACTTCTCTCAACTCAAAAAATCTTTTCAGGACATTTCCCCTGCTGAGCCAACGCACCTCAGTGAAATAGAGCACATATCCATATTCTGACTCCATTTCCTCTAAAAAAGCATGGAAGCTCCTGTGCTTTAAGCCCCTGGATCTGATTTGGTCGATGCATTTCACAACAACAGATGGCAGGCATTTACTGCAAAGGGCCTGCTGATGGATAATGTAGTGAAGAGCAATAGCTTTCTCTACACCCTCCTCTTCAAGTTTTCTTTGAACAAGTGCCACCAGTCCATTTTTCCTCCCTGTCATCGATGGCACTCTATTGGTTATTATTCCAACAAACCTCTTCCATGGCAAACCTGCATTCTCAATGGCATCACACAGATGCCGAAATATTTCATTAGCGGTGGTCTGGCCATGCATTGGAATTATTGTGAGCAGCTCCTCGGTCAATTCAAAATTGCAATCAACACCACGGACAAAAATTGTGAGCTGTGAAATATCTGTTTTATCTGGCCCTTCTCAAGAGCAACTGAGTATGCATCAAAATATTTGACTTTCTTACACAGTTGATGATAAATGTCACTTGACATGTCAGAAATGTGATCTGCCACAGTATTGGCAGAAAGGCTGATTTTGCTAAACTGACCTTTCTTTTCCAGACAGATAAACTTGCAGCCTGTAACATGCATTTTTTAACAAACTCTCCTTCTGTGAATGGTTTCCCTGCCTTAGCAATCATCTCACTAACCATGTAACTAGCTTCGAATGATGCAACATTCTCTTTGGTTGCTTTCTTAGAGAAAACTTTTTGCCTCATTAGACATGCTTTAAGACTGGCAACCCGCTTGGCTCTCTCATTTTCTTGATATTTTGCACATTCCTCAGCATGTTTAGTTAAATAATGGCATTTTAAGTTATATTCCTTGTGCACTGCAACTTACTCTGGGCATATAAGACATGTGGGGAATGCCCCTGTGTTCAACAAAGAAATACTGCATCTCCCACTTTTCCTGAAATTGTTTGTGCTCATCATCAATCTTTCTCTTCACTGCAGGCTTTGATGAAGTCATGATGAAGGTATGACAAATTTAATTCTGTAATAAACTTATCTCCCTTCTCTCCCTTAGGCCTTCGATAATGCAAGTGATAGCGGGCAGGAGCAGCGGAAATAATGTCTGCACTAGGCACAAAGTATTCATGATTATTCGCTTACCAAATAGTCACAATAAAAAATCGCATTAGTAAGAAAAGATCGCAAAACATTGCATTAAATATTTGCATATCCCGAATGGAACTGCTCGGGGTATGCGAATGTTTAATGCAATTTTTTTCTTACTAATTCAATTTTTATAGCTATTATTTGGTAAGCAAATAATTATGAATACTGCGATATTTGAAGGTCAGTTGCAGGCCACAAAATGTTGTATTGAGGGCCGCAAACGGCCCGCCGGCTGCGAGTTTGAGACCCCTGCTATAGATGAAACAAAAACATCAATGGAAAGCCTCTCCAATGGAGTAACAGCAGCTGAGGACAGGGTCAGTGAGCCAAAGGATGAGATGCAGAACAAATCGATACAGCAGAAGGGATTGGAAAAGAACTTTAAAGTAAATTATCAGACAATGGATAAGCTACTCAAAATATGTGAACTGATGAATATAGAAGTCTTGATAAAGTCAACAGAAACAACCTATAAATCATTGGAGTCCCAGAGACCCAGTTAAGGAATAATAATAAAAGGAGTTGGAGGAAGAGTGATAAGAGGAAGAAGAGGAAGAAAAAGAAGGGGAAGAATAGTAAGAAGAAGGGGAAAAACAAGAAGAAAAAGGGAAAGAAGAGGAGGAAGAATAAGAGAAAGAAGAAAAAGAAGAGGAGGAAGTTTTATAAGAAGGGGAAGAAGAGTAAGAAGAAGGGGATAAAAAGAGGTAGAAGAAGAGGAAAAAGAAGAGGAAGAAGAAGAAAAAGAAGAGGAAAAATAAAGAGAAGAGGAGGAAGAAGAAAAGAAAAGAGGAAAAGAAGGCTAGAGACGTGGTTCAATTGGTAGAGCAGATGACATAAGTGTCATAGATTTGACCGCGCTTAATCTTTTTCTCATGCTCTAATATTCACACAACTTGTATGAATTTGTGTATATCTGTATATATAAAAATATGTGATGTACTTATGCATGCTCACATAGAATAAAGCAACTGTAAAAGAAAATAGTTTACTTAAAAACAAATTCAGGCCTCCAAATCCCTTTGAAACCTTGTAATAGATATAAAAGTTAATAGATTACTTTAAAAAAAAAAACTCAACAACTTATCCATGGATATTGAGTCAGGCTTGTTGCATGGACAGATCACCCTAAAATAGTATTGACTATTAGTCCATTAAAAAATAAAAAAAATAATAATAAATAGTTTTAAAAATACATAGCATCCTTTGATATTTTATAAACTCTTAAGCTATTGAGAATACTCAACATAGTGATATCAAACATTTTTACATGATTGTAAGTTTTACTCTCACATATAAGTAAAATAACCAAAAAATTATTCATTTTGCTTTTAAATTAACCAAAGAAAATGTTTTAGAAATATAATGACTTGTTCCAGCTAACCTCATTATACAGTGTCTACAAGGATTCAAAATATAGTATTGAGGTTAATGCTCATACCTTTCCTGCAATTTACCTGTACCAAAAAATCCAAACATTCTATCATTGTGGGACTCTTAAACATACAACCCTGTATGGGCAAAATGATCAGAAAGGAACTCTATATCCCCTCAGCATTTCTTGGATGCCTACTCTCATTTTTTTTAATAATTTTTATTTTGATGGTAGTGAATTACAAACCTTTTACAGTAATATTTTAGATACATAGTGAGATTGAATCAGGGGTATACCCACAACCACTGTTGTCCTCCCGCCACCGCTGTTCCCAGCATGCATCCCATATTCCCCTCCCCGTTTGTCCCTTGGGCTTCTAGTATAATTAGACACCTTTGTGTTTAGTTTGTTGTAGATTGGATATCAATTCTGTTGTTGGCTTTGGGTTTGATTTTTAAGTCTGATCATTTTTTATTTCTACTTGATGTTCATATGACTGGTCTTAGTACCCTCCATTATTTTTCCTCCTATTTGTGAGCAGAAAAAGATGGTTCAAGTTATGTGGTACTGTTAGAGTGAAAGAAGAAAAAAGAAAAAAGGGGGGCAAAAATGAAACAAGCAAAAAAAAAGGAAAGAGTCCTTCTAAAAGCTATAAATATCAATTTTAGAAAATGGAAAAGGAAGAAAAACATAAGAATACAAAAACAAATCAAACAAATAAAACCGAAAAGCACCACAGCAATAAATACAACAATCAAACAATAACCATGATCCTGAGATAAAAACAAAACAAAGCACAACCCCACCCCCACACAAAACCAAGCAACAGTAACAATAACAAAATACTAATTTGTGCATTTTTTGCATAGGCACAGTAAATATTGGGGAGTTTAGAAAGGGATTTCCCTTGCCTAAGTGATACAGGTTTCTCTGTCCTTGAAGTATACTGTCATGGGAATAACTACAGGCTCCATATATGCTCTTATTCTCTCCACTAGGTCATTTATGATGTCTGGAAACTTTCTGCTCAGTCATAGATGATAAAATCAGGTATCTGTAACTAGAGATCTTGCACAGGTCACAGGATGGAGTCTAGGATGGAATCTTTTTTATGGTTCTAGAAGTTGTTTTCCATCACTTTTTTTAATCAGTCTTCTGTAGTTGGTGGTCTTGGATTAGCACCAATCCTAGGGCAAAGCCTAGGATATAGTCTTTCTTTAAGTTTCCTGAAGTTCTTCTCAATCAGACCTCTGGAATTAGAGATATTGGTTGTTGTACAGGTCGTAGGCCTAGACTAGTGTCTTTTTATTAGACCCAGGATAAGTTCTGTCCAGTCATGGTTATCACAATCATTCTTCTGTGGATAGCGATCTTGGTTTTTGCATAGGTCAAAGGACGATGTGTCTTCTGATTTTATCTTATCCTTAGGTGGTGAGGTAAGACAATCCAATTAGTCCAATTGTGCCATTTCCTCATTGTCAGGATGTCTTATCAAAACTGCCACTTGTTGTTGTCAGAGCAGTACTAAGAATGTCCCAGAGGGTATTTGGTTTCTGGAGCTGTTGCAGAGAACTCTATCAGTTCTATGTCTGAGATCTAGGGTTTAGGGTTAGATAGTCACTGTCTAATCACATGGAGTCTATGTTGGGACCACATAACGTATGTTCAAAGTGGGAGGTGCCCCTGTATTGTAAAATGTATGAGTTCTTATCCCTAGTAGATAAGAGCTTGTTTCTATATGTAAACACCCCCCCTTTAGTGTGCCTGTGCAAAAAGAAATGGTGCTATATTATATTAATGGTGCATTTGGTGGTGAGATTGTCAGGCTTCATCATCTCTGTGATTCTATTTTCACTGAGTTTAATTCTGGCCAACAAATTTTCCTGTACGTTTTTGTACCAAGAAGAACCAAAACAGATGAAGTTAAGGAGAAGAAAGCAAAAACAAGACTCTATATATATAAAGAAAAAATAAATAAAAATGAGTTTTAAAAAAGTTATTAGGGGAACAAAGTGATGGAGAAGACTAGCTTACATTTGGGGATAAATGCATTAAGAGATAGAGTTATAGAGGCCTTAAACTTATAAAGGATATATAGGCTTCCCCATTGTCTTTTGAGATATTCTGGTGGGGGTGGAATCTAGGGCACATTTTCATCACACACCATGGTTTTGTTGAGTTTCAGAAATGATTTGCAGCAGAAAAAGCTTAGGTAGAGTTCTTGTACTGGGATTCCTTCTGGAGCTGAATTTGGTATCAAGCAACAGTCCACATTTGGGGGGTTGAGAAGGAGAGCCACAGAGTATGAGTCAGTAGGAGTGTTTGCTGTAGTTTCTTGGCAGGGGATAAGATGTGGGGCTGAGTGGGTGTCCCTTCACTTGGGAGGTGGGTGATGGCTTATTGGGGCAAGAGGTCGGTCTTGATACCTAATGGGTTAAGAACTGAGGGTAAAGATTATTAATACATTGGGATATAGGATTGGGATTGGGAGGTGAAGAGATAGTAGGATTTCTGAAGAGGGGAAAGAGGATTAGTATATAGGACGGACTATATACACTTTAGGCATGGATTGTTTACAATTTAGGTTTGGCTATCATAGGGGAGTCATCTCTATATGTACTCATGCCCACATAAAGACATACATTAGTGATCTATTCTTAAGGTGTTGTTAGAAGTCTGAGCTCTTAAGAACTGGTTGAGTTAAGATAAATAATTAGCTTAGGTATTGCTTAAGAAAGAGAGTTAGGGAAAACAGAGCATAAGAGAGAGAACAGAAAAAATAGGTAAATATAGTAAAATAAAATTTAAAACATTAATAAATCAAATAAGAGATTGAGTCAGTGCATTGGAGATGGAAGGTTTTCCCAGTTTCTAGGAATTTTATTCGTGATGGGGTTGAGCCTTGATAAATGAAGGTTCAGGGTTAGATAATGGCTGGAGCAGTTTAGGATATATATAGGTTTTACATCTCGAGTACAAAACAATGTGTAATGAGGTCTACCTATGTGGGAGGCTACCCTATGTAGTATTGTTCTCTGCATCTTATGTATCAAAGTTCCTTTCCTAAAGAGAAACTATTAATGTGTGTTTTATTTGACATAGATTGAATTGATGATGAAGAGGAAGAAGAAAAAAAGGGAGAAAATGTTAATTTGCCCAAACTTGTTCAATGAGTAGGTCCTGTAATGTAAGTCTGTGGTTCACAGTTGACGGTTTCAGTAGTCTGAACAGTTATATGCTTCAGGTCCTAATAGAGGACATAAACTAGAGAAAAAGGGTATATTGGGGTGTTTTATCAAGACATTTTTATATTGTAAATTGAATATGGTAACTAGTATAACTGAGCACTGAGGTGTCAAATTAAGTTGTCTTCTCTTTGTATCCAAGAATCCCTTTGGACAGAGAAGCTGAGAGGTTATTTTATACCTAGTAAGATTAAGTCACTAAAACATATTGTTAGAAAAAGATGCCACTGGTGTCTTTGGCTTCCAATCATATTCTTCATTAGTAACTGTATATGACCACCCTAAAGACATTACTATAGGCCTTTGTTGTAAAAGGATGGCTACATACCTGTTCACTAAACCATTGTTTTTGTTGTTGATGGCATAATGTTTATGGTATAATAGATAGTCAATACTTTGTGATGTTTCTCTTCCATTTGTTTTTGAACACTTTCCCCCAGTAAATGCTGACAACTACAGTGCTTGGAGTTTCTATCCTATTAGACCATTGTATTTATTCTTGGAGTATTATATGTATATGTGGTGTATATTCTATTACCTCAGAAAAGTACTATCATACTTATCCTCCATCTACTGGCTTACTTCTTTAAACATAATATTTTCTAGATCCATCCATGTTGCTTCAAAATCCATGATCATATTATTTCTAACTGCTCTGTAGTACTCTATTGTGTATAAATAGCACATCTTCTTAATCCATTCATCTGTTGTTGGGCATCGAGATCGGTTCAAAATATTGGCTATTGTACTGAGTTTTGCAATAAATAGTTGAGTGTGCACATACATTGGGATGAATGTCCTTTGGGAACACTTCTGGATAATGTGGAAGCTCAATTCTGAGTTTACTGAGCACTCTCCACACTTTTCCTTAGGGGTTGGACCAGGGAGCATTCCCACCAGCACTGCATGAGAGTTCCTTTCTTACCACATCCGCAACAACAGGGATTGTTCCCTTTAATTTTGATGTGAGCCATCCTCACTGGTAATATTTCATTGTTGTCTTGATTTGGATTTCCCTAATAATGAGTGAAGGCAAGCATGTTTTCATGTGTCTCTTGACCACCTTTCAGTCTTCCTCAGAGAAGTGTCTATTTTTCCCTCTCCCCATTGTTTATGGCTTTAGTAGATTTTTTGGACCTCAGTTTTCTGAGTGCTTTGTATATGCTAGATATCAGCCCTTTATCTGACTGCTGAGTTTAAAATTTTTCCCATTCCATTAACTGTCTTTTAATATTAACTAGGGTTCCTTTCGCCATGCAGAAACTTTTATTTTGAACTAGTAACATTTATTTAGGTTTGATGCTAAAGTTCTTGCCATTCTTGAGGCATTCTATCCTCGCTTTTTTGATATAGAGGTCTTCGAGTGTTCTGCCTAATTTTCCTCAATAAATTTATAAATTTGGATCCAATTTCAATGTCTTTAATCCATTTTGAGTTGACTTTAGTGTAAGGTGTGAGGTATGGATCAATATTTAATTTCTTACAGATAATTATTCAGTTGTTCCAACACCACTTGTTGAAGAGACTGTCTTTGTGCCATTTCAAGTTCTTGCCTCTTATGTTAAATAGTAGTTGACTGTATATTTGGGGGCTTATCTCTGGATATTCTATTGTAACCCACTGGACTGAGACTCTGTCTTTGTCACAGTATCATGCTGTTTTGATCACAATTGATTTATAGTAAAGCTTCAGGTTAGGTAAAGAGGTGCCACCCAGCTTCTTGTTTTTCAGTATGTATTTGACCAAACTGGGTCTTTTGTGGTTGATTATACATTTTATTTTTAATTTAAATTTTTTTTTTTGGTTTTTGGGTCACACCTGGCAGCGCTTAGGAGTTACTCCTGGCTCTACACTCAGAAATTCCTCCTAGCAGGGTCGGGGACCATATGGAATGCCAGGATTTGAACCCCTGTCTGTCTGCATGCAAGGCAAATGCTATACCTCCATCTACCTTTCCGGCCCTGCATATGAATTTTAAAATTGATTGTTCTGGGTCCTTAAAAATGATATCTTAATCTCAATAGGGATTATATTGAATCTATATAGAGGTTTAGATAAGACTATCATTTTGATGATGTTCATTCTACGTACCCATGAGCATGGCACGTTCTTCCATTTCCTTAGGTACTATTCAATTTATTTCAGAAATGTTTTGAAGTTTTCATGGTATAGGTCCTTCGCTTTTCTTGTAAGGTAGATTACTAGGTACTTGAAATTTTGAAAACTATTTCAAATAGGATTGTCTCCTTAATCTCTTTCTTCTCTACTTTGTTATTTGTATAAAGGAACATTAGTATCTTTTCTGTATTGATTGTAGCTGGCCACTTTGCTGTATTGGTTAATTGTTTCTGGGAGTTTTACTGTGGACTCTAGGGTTTTTGATGTATATCATCATATCATCTGCAAAAAGAAAGAGTTCCTATTTTCCTATTTGGATTTCTTTCATTCCCTTCTCTTGTCTGATTGCTATTGCTAGGACTTCTAAAACTATATTGAATAAGAGTGAAGAGAGTGGATAGCCTTGCCTAAGTCCTGAAATTAGTGAATGTGCTTTCAGTTTTTCACCATTAAGGATAATGTTGGCTGTGGGATTTTCATAGATAGCTGTAACTATCTTCAGAAAGCTTCCTTCCAGTCCTATTTTTCTGAGTGTTTTCATCATGAAAGGGTGTTAGATTTTGTCAAATGCCTTCTCTGGATTGATTGATATAATCATGTGATTTTTGCTTTTCTTTTTGTTGATGTGGTTTCTGATGTTGTTTAATTTGCATATGTATAATCATCCTTGCATCCCTGGGATGCAACTCACTTGGTCATGGTGTATAATCTTTTTAATGTAATGCTGGATTCGGTTTGCTAAGATTTTGTTGAGGATTTTTGCATGTATGTCCATTAATGTGATTGGTCTGTAGTTTTCTTTCTTGGTGGTATCTTTGCCATCTTTGGGAATGAGTGCGATGTTAGCTTCATAAAAGGAATTAGGAAGGATTACTGTCTTTTCAATGTTTTGGAAGGGCCTGTGGATCTGTGGTGATAATTTTTCTCGGACTGTTTGATAGAATTTACCTGTAAACCCATCTGGACTGCACTTTTGTCCTTGGGGAGTTTCTTAATTACTGATTCAATTTCCTCAGATGTGATTTGCCTGTTTAGACGTTCTACATCCTCCTTATCCAGTTTTGAAAGATGATATTTTTCAAAAATCTGTCGGTTTCCTCTGGGTTCTCTAATTTTACTGACTATAGTTGTTTATAATAAGTCCTCATGATGTCAAAGATTTCTTGGGGTTCTGTTGTAATATCTCCCCTTTCATTTGTGATCCTATTTATTTGGGTGTTTTCCCTCTTTTTTGGTCAGTCTTGCCAGTGGTATATCTATCTTGTTTATTCTTTCGAAAAACCAACTCCTGGTCTCATCCAGTTTTAGTATTGTGTTTTTGTTTCTATGTTGTTTATATCTGCTCTGGTTTTTATTATATCTTGTCTTCTGGCTGTGTTTGGGTTTCTTTGATGCTGTTTTTCCAGCTCCTTAAGGTGTCCCTTTAAACTGCTAATTTTGTCATTTTCCTCTTTGCCTGTTTTTCTATGAGTTTCCCCCTAATTAATGCTTTTGCTGTGTCCCACAGATTTTGACAATTTGTCTCTTTTACTATCATTTCTCTCAAGGAATCTTTTTATTTCTTCCTTGAGTTCCTTTTTGATCTAGCTGTTGTTGAGCAGTATGTTGTTTTATCTCCATATGTTAGATTTTCTCCATAGTTTCTTTTTACAGTCAACCTTGATCTCTGTTTCATAGTGATCTAATAGGGTGCTTCTAATAATCCTCATATTTGTGACTATATGCAAATTAGATTTGTATCCTGAGGCATGGTCTATTCTGGAGAAGGTTCCATGTGCACTTGAGAAGAATGTGTATTTTGCTTTCTGGGGGTAAAGGGCACTATATAATCCATTAGCCCTAGTTCTTCTAATTTCTCATTTAGGGCTGTTATTTCTTGAATAGTTCTCTCTCTGGTGGATCTGTCCAGTGGTGATAGTGGAGAATTGAGATCTTTTACTCCTATTACATTCCCTTCCATATGTTTCTCCAGGTTTGCAAGCATATGCCTTACATATATTGCTGGCTCTGCATTTGGTGCATATATATTGACCAGAGTTAGTACTTTTTGTTCTAATGGTCCTCTGATCAGTAAGTAGTGACCATCTTTGCCTCTGGTCACTTTGTTGAGGTTGAAAATAATTTGGTCTGTTATAAGAATGGCTGTTGGGCCCGGAGAGATAGTGCAGTGGCATTTGCCTTGCAAGCAGTCGATCCAGGACCAAAGGTGGTTGGTTCAAATTCCGGTGTCCCATATGGTCCCCCATGCCTGCCAGGAGCTATTTCTTTTTTTTTTTATTATATGGGACATCAGGGATCAAACCCAGGTCCATCCTGGGTCAGCTGCGTGCAAGGCAAACACCTCGCCATTGTACTATCACTTAGGCCCCTAACCTGAGTTATTTTTCTTTCTTTCTTTCTTTCTTTTATTTAACCAACTTTATTACTTACATGATTGTATTTGGGTTTCAATCATGTAAAGAACACCACCCATCACCAGTGCAACTTTCCCGTCACCAATGTCCCAAATCTCCCTCCTCCCCACCCAACCCCCACCTGTACTCTAGACAGGGTTTCTATTTCCCTTGTACATTCTTATTATTAGGATAATTCAAAATGTAGTTATTTCTCTAACTAAACTCATCCCTGTTTGCGGTGAGCTTCATGAGGTGAGCTGTAACTTCCAGCTTTTTTCTCTTTTGTGCCTGAAGATTATTATTGCAAGAATGTCTTTCACTTTTTTTAAACCCATACATGAGTGAGACCATTCTGCATCTTTCTCTCTCTTTCTGACTTATTTCACTCAGCATAATAGATTCCATGTACATCCATGTATAGGAAAATTTCATGACTTCATCTCTCCTGACAGCTGCATAATATTCCATTGTGTATATGTACCACAGTTTCTTTAGCCATTTTTCTGTTGAAAGGTATCTTGGCTGTTTCCAGAGTCTTGCTATGGTAAATAGTGCTGCAATGAATATAGGTGTAAGGAAGGGATTTTTGTATTGTATTTTTGTGTTCCTAGGGTATATTCCTAGGAGTGGTATAGCTGGGTTTATTAAGTTTTCTGCTCTAATTTTCTTTGTTAGTTCTGCTAGTGGTTTATCAATCTTATTTATTTTATTTTTTAGTATATTTTTATTTATTTAAACATCTTGATTAAAAATATGGTGTATAGAAAGGCCATTGATTTTTATGAAGTAAAAAGCAATTGTCAATTATATCATGCTGAAATTATGTTAAACAATTATCATTTTTGATAGTCAAGATTATCTTGGAAATTTATACAAAATATTAATTTTATTTATTATTTTTGTGGGGTTCTACAGGATGAAGTTTAAGACTTGCTCTATGCTTCGAGATAACTGGTAAAGTTGTTTGGGGGACCAATATGGATATTGAACCTGGTCAGCTGATTACACGGCAAGTGTCTGCTCTGATTTACAATTATTCTGAGACAAAATTATCAGTTTTGAACTCTCAAATATACTTTAAGTTTTGTTTTAACTTTTTGTTTCTGTTTTTTGTTTTTTTTTTTGGGGGGGCACACCTGGTGATGCTCGGGTTACTCCTGCCTATGAGGTCAGAAATCGCTCCTGGCTTGAAGGATCATATGAGATGCAGGGGGATTAAATAGTGGTCCATCCTAAGCTAGCGCTGGCAAGGCAGATGCCATACTGGTCAGCACCACCACTCTGGCCCCAAGTTTTGTTTTAACTTTGAAGTTTCTAGAAAAATATAATCTTCCAAACTTAATAAGGAGGATGTAGAATGCATAAACAGGCCAATCATAGTCAAGGAAATTAAAACAGCAATCAAGAAATTCACCAAGAAAAGAAGTTCACAACCAGATGGCTTTACAAGTGAATTCTACCAAACATTCAGAGAAGAATTACTACCATTGATCCTTAGGCTCTTCCAAAAACATCAAAAAGACAGGAATCCTCCATAACTCCTTTTATGAGGCTAATATAACACTCATTCCCAAAGATGGCAAAGACATTGCCAAGAAAGAAGTATATACATCAATTTCACTAATAAACATGATGCAAAAATCCTCAAGAAAATTTTAGCAAACCGAATCCAAAAACGCATCAAAAAGATTATACAACAAGACCAAGTGGGTTTTATTCCAGGGATGCAGGATGGTTCAGCATATGTAAATTAATCAACATCATACATCATTTCAACAAGAAAAAAATTAAAAAATCATATGATCATATCAATTGATGCTGAGCAGGCATTCAACAAAATCTGACACCCATTCATGTTGAAAACACTGAGCAAAATAGGACTGGAATAAACTTACTTCAAGATAGTTACAGCTATCTACAGGCCCACAGCCAGCATTATCCTTAATGGTGAAAAATTGAAAGTATTCACACTAATGTCAAAAACTAGGCAAGGCTGCCCACTTTCTCCACTCTTATTCAACATAGTTTTAGAAGTCCTGGCAATAGCAATCAGACAAGAGAATGGAATCAAAGGAATCAAAATAGGGAAAGAGGAAGTCAAACTAGCTCTTTTTGCAATGATATGATGATATACATAGAAAACTCTAAAAACTCCACAGTAAAATTCCTAGAAACGATGACCCAATACAACAAAGTGGACAGCTACTTAGTCAATACACAAAAGACAGTAGCATTCCTCTATACAAATAATGAAGCAGAGAAGAAAGACATTAAGGAGCCGAGCCCATTTAAAATAGTATCTAAAAGTATCAAGTACCTAGGAATCAACCTGACAGGAGAATTGAAAGACCTATACCATGAAAACTTCAAAACACTTCAGAAAGTAATTGAAGAGTACCTTATAAAAGACCAACAATTGGTTGGGATACATTAGAAGATAATATCTCTCAAATTTACTATAGTGAGAATTTTTTAAGAATATAAAAAAATTAAGGGCTAATAAAGCAGGTAGGGTATTTTCCTTACAAGCCAGCAAGCTTGGTTTGATATACAGCACTAAATTGCATTTATAACACTTTCAGAGGTCATCCCTCAGCACAGTCAGCAATAAACCCTGAACCCTTAACTCTGCCATGTGTAGCTCAAAGCCAAACAAATTATATTAAGACATATGGGAAAACTGATAAAGTTAAAGATTAGAGAAAAAAATAAAAAAATAAGAAGACCGCTGTAGCACAAGATCTATATTCTAAATTAAATTTCTTCTATGCCATAGTGTACTATAGTGTAAAACTGCAATACATTTATGAAAAATTAAGAAATTAAGTTCTTGAGTAAGAATAAATTAAAAGTGATTATGCTCTGTGTAAGACATTAATGAGAAATAATTCTCCTTAAGTTGGTCTGAATCTGATATAGTGTTTATGTTTGGGGAAGTGATTTGATTTGATGATAGAATGGATAAAGACACATATGATAGTCCAGAAGAATGACCAATTAATGAATTAATAATGAATCAATATAACCTCTTAAAGAAGTAATGTATTTTTAAACTTACAAAAAATGTTTTCATATGTTTTGGTGAGGTTACATCTGGTGGTTCTCAGGGACTATTTTTAACTTTATGCAAACATGATCCTGCTAGTGCTCAGAGATCATAACCAGTGCCAGAGATAAAACCAGGGTCAGTCATTGCAAAGCAAATGCCCTTTGTTCTGTATCTTTGGGCCAATGTTACATTTTAAAAATGTATTTAGGGATAGACAGAGCAGAATTGGAGCCCCACAATATAGTCCCCAGGGACTATTCTTTGACTATGCTCAGGAATCCCTCCTGGTGTACTTGTGGGACTATATGTGGTACCCAGGATTAGAATCAGTTTAACCACATATCAGGCATAAACCTTAGTGTCTATACTATTTCTCTGTCCTATACTGAAATTTTTCATCTATTATTTTGTGTTTATCAGACATTTGGTTTTAAACATGTTCACTTAAAATCTTTCTTATTGGTGCCGAAGAGATAGCATGGAAGTAAGCCGTTTGCCTTGCATGCAGAAGGACGTTGGTTTGAATTCAGGCATTCCATATTGTCCTCTAAGCCTGCCAGGAACGATTTCTGAGAGTAGATCCAGGAGTAACCCCTGAGCACTGCTGGATGTGACCAAAAAAAAAAAAAAAAAGAATCTTTGTTATAGGATTATTATCTTTTTTAAGATTTCAGGGCAAAATTTAAGATATACACTTACTAAATTTTATATACACAATTAAATCAAATAATCTTTTATTTTATTTTTGTCATTTATATACTTATTTTTAGTCAGCACTATTCAGGGATTATTCCTGGTTCATCTCTAAGAGATCATACCAAGCAGCACTAAGAGGACAATATAAGGTGTCTTGCAGGGATCAAGCACAGGTCACATTTCAGGCGCTATCTACATGTATGGTATGCACTTTGCACACAGTACTATCTGCTATTTTTTTTTGTTTTGTTTTTGGGCCACACCCGGCGTTGCTCAGGGGTTACTCCTGGCTGTCTGCTCAGAAATAGCACCTGGCAGGCATGGGGGACAATATGGGACACCGGGATTCAAACCAACCACCTTTGGTCCTGGATCGGCTGCTTGCAAGGCAAACACCACTGTGCTATCTCTCCGGGCCCACTATCTGCTATTTTTAATGTGTTTAAACTTTATTTCTGATCATTTGTTCCATGTAATGGATAGATCAAAAAACTCAAAGAGGTTGACATTTTCTAATAGACTTTCATAAATGCATTTACTAAGGTGTCACTATACTAGCTTTTTTTAATAATTTTTATTTTGACTATATTGGCTTACATATCTTTCACAGTAATATTTTAGGTATATATTAATATTGAATCAGGGGAATTCCCATCACCAAATTTGCCCTCCCTCCACCTGCGTTCCGATCCTGCATCCCATATCCCCCATCCTCACCCCCTGGGCTGCTAGAATAAATGGTCCCCTCTGTGTCTAACTTACTACTTAGTGATCATATATCTATCTAGTTGGTCTTAGTACCCTCCCTTATTTCCCTTTCTGTTTGAGAGGTGGAACTAGATAGTTCAAGTTATGTGGGGTTTTTGTGAAGAAAGAAAAAGCAATAAAGTGGGGTAAAAATTAAAAGCCGAAAATAGGTGTAGTCCTTCTAGACTACTTGTGATTAGTAGTATCAGTTAAGATAATATTTTACAGAAAGTAAACAGAAATAACAGGCTATTTTTATTTATTTTTCAGGAATTTATAATAAATTCTATAAAATAATTTCTTTAGTCAGAAATTAATTCAATATTTTTCTTTTTGGTGAATAATTTTATGACTAATGATTGACCAATATTATTATAGTTATTGATGCTTTTGAAGACCAATTATCAAAATGCATAGCAATTACAGATTTTTGAAAATACATATATAAAGCATAAAATAGGTAATTGCTTTAATGAAAGTAATCTAGTTTTCTCAAAGAATTACATTAACATTTTAGTCACAAACTTTTTCACTGCTTAAAGTAAAAATAAATTAGTTGTCTGATTTGTTATAACTATGTACTGCAACAGTTTGTATGGCTCCCAGATTCATATGTAGAAGTTATAGTTCATCAATGTGCTGGCATTAGGGAGAAGGATGTTTGGAGATAACTATCTTAAAAATTAAACCTGGGTTATGTACAAACCATGCCAGCTCTATAAGTTCACTCTTTATTCAAATGAGATGTAATCCAAGCTGTGAATGATCATGGGTACACTAGACCTTACAGCAGAAAGATGGCCATCTTGGAAAGAGAGGGGCTTTCAAGATCCTGCCCCGCTGAAGCCATGCCTGCTGCCTCCATCACCCACAGTCACTGTTTCACGTTGGCTAAGCCTCATCATTGATCTTCTAACATTCCCTTCTGGGACACCAATCTGACCAAACTTCAGTTACTGGGGATAATATTACCAGAAATTCTTTCATTTGGGGAGGGTCACACTAGGTGATGTTCAGGGATTACTCCTGGTTATGAGCTCAGAAATAGTCCCTGACTTGGGGGATCAAATGGGACACCTGGGGATCGAACCATGGCCCTTCCTAGGCTAGCTCAGGCATTCTTGGAGCAAGTGGGTCACATTCTCCCTGTATCTTCCTTATTCCAGGATCCCTGGCAGCTGAGTACATGACCTTAAACTTTGTAGTATTAGTACTAGAGTTGTGAATGTCTTGACCACTTTATTTGTGTAATGCTGTCATTTCTATAGGACCATATCAATTTAACAGAATGGTCAATTGAAAACAAGAGCTACCCAATCCTTCTGCCATTGTATTGATCACTTCAATGGAGATATAATACTTTTCACAAATGTGCTTTGCTATGCTACTTTTTCTTTTTTTGTTTATTTTTGTAACTTTCTTTTTCCCTTTTACTATTTTATTTTTCTATTTTTCATTATTTTCTATTTTTAATAACTTTGATTTTTTTTATCTGAAAACAAATGTATTATGACACTATGTCAGCTATGTCATGCATAAATTTACAAATGTAAAATATTTTTGAAACCAAATGAAAAACCAAATTGAAATTGCTACTTAAATGAGTCCATAGAGTATTTTTTAATCAACATTTGCTAAAATGAAGACATAGATAGAGGATTGTACCTGTAAATCAGGAAGGGGTCTTAACAAATTTACTAACATCTTGATGTTGGACTTTCTAGTCCTCTTGGGAAAATGAAACCTTATTTGTTGCTTAAGCTAGTCAATAACATTTTTGCTATAGTAGTACAAATACAGTATCTAATCATAAAAATTAAACTCATGTAAAAACAAAAATAACATATTCTGCTGTAATATTAGCAATCAATTTGAGTTGTATTATAAGACTTATGCTATTTCACTTTTGGAAATGAATGGTTTAACAGTACTGCTTATTTATATCTACAGTCTGGTGGTGGTCAGTTGTTACTCCTGGTTCTGCCTTCAGAAATCAATCCTAGTGGTAGTCAGGAGACCAAATGGGGTGCCAGAAATAGAACACATGTAAAGCATGTGCCTTAACTGATGTACTCTCATTAATTTAGTTTTATTATCATCAAAAAGAATAGTATCTTGGTAACCTGGTTTGAATTTTTGTTAGGGAGTAAGAGTTTGTTTCCGTATGTAATATGAACCAAAGGCATAAATCAATGCACTGAGAAGTGTTAGCCATTAAAGTGCTCCAAGTAAAGTGTTTTTCCATCACCTGAAATGGGGCATTTACTCTTGGACCTTGGAAGTTCTCATCATTTACAGTCATCAGGGAACACAGAGTTTTTCACACTTCAGGAACAAAATTGAAAGCGTCTAACTGTTTCATTCTTTCCTCACATACTGAGCTCTGTGTGTTTTGTTAAAGGAAGCATTAAACAACTTGTCAGTACATACACTTTGGATTAAAGCCTTTTATCAGCTGGAGGGGATTTGACCAGTACAGAATGACATTATTGAAAACTTAGAGTCAAGTAAGTAAGTGCAAGTTAGCATTTATTGGTTCAAGGAAACTACTTTTGTTGACATTCTTAGAGTTTTATACTGCAGACCTGTTGTGTTTAATTTTCTGAGTACTGACAACACACTGTGCTTAAACAGTAGCTTTTAATCAGTACACAGTAATTATATAGTTAGAGCCTACTTCTCTAGAGGAATTGAACTGAACAGAAACAAGTTAAAAAGTTGTTTTCTCTATCTTTTTTTCTATTTTTTTATTATATAATTTAACTTTAAGTATTATGGAGACCTAGTTTCTCTATCTTTTTTCTATTTTTTTATTATATAATTTAACTTTAAGTATTATGGAGACCTAGTTTCTCTATCTTTTTTCTATTTTTTTATTATATAATTTAACTTTAAGTATTATGGAGACCTAGTTTCTGCATTGCTTTCTTTTATCAACACTTGATAGGTCAACCAGACTGAAACCCAACAAAAACATACTAACCCTGAAAAGAGTAATGGAAGAAAGAGGACTAGTAGATATATAGGACACTCCACCCCCGAAAACCTGAATACACATTATTCTCCAATGTACATGGGTCATTATCCAGGATAGACCACATGCTGACACATAAAACATACCTTCATAAAATCAAGGGGATAGAAATCTTGCAGGCACCTTTGCTTACCACATGGCTCTGAAATTAGATGTGAACTATAAAGCCACACAGAAGAAAAACTTTAACAATTGGAAATTAAACACTCTGCTACTGAACAACCAGTGCATCTGAGATGAAATCAAAGAGGAAATCAAAACTTTTCTGGAAACAAATGATAATGAAGACACAAACTGCCAGAATCTATGGGACACAACAAAAGTTGTCCTGAGAGAAAAATTTATAGCTTTGCAAGCACACATCAGGAAGGAAGAAGGGGCATACCTGAATAACTTAATGGCGTAGCACATAACATTAGAAAATGACCAATAAAAAACCAAAAATAGAAAGACAGAAGGAAATAACAAAACTGAAAGCAGAAATCAATGAAGTGGAAAACCAAAAACAATCCGAAAGATCAACTAAAGCAGAAATGGTTCTTTGAAAAAATAAACAAGATTGATAGACCATTGGCAAAATTTACAAAGAAAGAGCGTGTGAGAAACCTGATAACCCATATTAGAAATGAGAAGGGGGAATCACGACAGATACTGCAGAGATCCAAAGGTTAATCAGAGACTACTTTGAGAAATGTTATGCTACTAAACATGAGAACCTAGAAGAAATGGAAAAATTCTTGGATACTTATAACCTTCCACAATTAAGCAAGGAAGATATAGCATATATAAACACCCCCATCACTATTGAGGAAATTGAAACTGTAATCAAACATCTGCCTAAAAAGAAAAGCCCAGCTCAGATGGATTTACTAATGAATTCTTTCAAACCTTTCAAGAGGAGCTACTACCAATCCTAGCCAAGCTCTTCCATGAAATTGAAAAAACAGGAACACTCCCAAACAGCTTTTATGAAGCCAACATCACCTTGATATCAAAACCAGACAGAGATACTGCCAAAAAGAAAATTACAGAACAATATCCCTGATGAATGCAGATGCAAAGATCTTCAACAAAATCCTGGCAAACAGGATCCAGTGCAATATCAAGAAGATCATACACTACGACCAAGTAGGTTTCATCCCAGGAATACAAGGATGGTTTAACATCTGTAAATCTATCAATATCATACACAACATCAACAACAAGAAAAATAAAATCACATGATCATATCAATAGATGCAAAGAAAGCACTTGGTAACGTCCAACACCATTATTGATCAAAACTCTCAGCAAGATGGGAATAGAAAGAACCTTTCTCAATCTAGTTGAAGCCATCTACCACAAGCCAATGGCAAATATTATCCTCAATGGAGAAAAACTAAAAGCCTTTCCTCTAAATTCTGGTATAAGACAAGGCTGTCTGCTCTCACCACTTCATTTCAACATAGTATATATACTATATATATGTATATATGTATATATATGTATATATGTATATATATGTATGTATATATATGTATATATGTATGTATATGTATATATATGTGTATATATGTCTATATATATGCTATAGCGATCAGGCAAGAAAAAAATATCAAGGGAATCCAGATAGGAAAGGAAGAAGTCAAGCTCTCACTGTTTGCAGATGACATCATACTCTACTTAGAATACCCTAAAGGCTCCACCAAAAAGCTTCTAGAAACAATAGACTTGGATAGCAAGGAGGCAGGCTACAAAATCAACCTACAGAAATCAATGGTCTTTTTATACACCAATAATGGTAGGAAAGAAATGGACGTCAAGAAGGCAATCCATTCACATTAGTGCCACACAAACTCACATATCTTGGAGTCAACTTGACCAAAGATGTGAAGGAGCTATACAAAAAAAACTATAAGGCCCTGCTCCAAGATATAAGAGAAGACTCACGGAAATGGAAACACATACCATGTTCATGGATTGGCAGGATTAACATCATTAAAATGGCAATACTCCCCAAAGCATTGTACAGATTTAATGCAATCCTTGTAAAGATACTCATGACATTCTTCAAAGAAGTGGATCAAAGACTTTTGAAGTCATCTGGAACAATAAACACTCTCAAATAGCTAAAGCACTCCTTGGGAAAAGGAGTATGGAAGGCATTACTTTTCCCAACTTTAAACTGTACTACAAAGCAATAGTTATCAAAACAGCATGTTATTGGAATAAAGACAGACCCTCAGATCGGTGGAATAGGCTTGAGTTCTCAGACAATGTTCCCCAGACATACAGTCACCTAATTTTTGACAAGGGAGCAAGAAATCCTAAGTGTAGCAGAGAAAACCTCTTCAACAAGTGGTGCTGGCAGAACTGGTTAGTCACTTGCAAAAAAGCGAACATAGACCCCCAGTTAACATCTTGTATAAAGGTAAAATCCAAATGGATTAAAGACCTTGATATCAGTCCTGATACCATAAGGTATATAGAACAACACGTAGGTTAAACACTCAATGACATTGAGACTAAAGGCATCTTCAAGGAGGAAACTCTACTTTCCAAACAAGTGGAAGCAGAGATCAACAGATGGGAATACATTAAGCAGAGAAGCTTCTGTGCCTCAAAAGAAATAGTACACAGGATACAAGAGCCACCCACCGTGTGGGAGAAACTATTCACCCAATACCCATCAGATAAAGGACTAATATCCAAAATATACAGGGCACTGACAGAACTTTACAAGAAAAAACATCTAATCCCATCAAAAAATGGGGAGAAGAAATGAACAGACATTTTGATAAAAAAGAAATACAAATGGCCAAAAGGCACATGAAAAATGCTCCTCATCACTGATCATCAAGGAGATGCAAATCAAAACAACGATCAGATACCATCTCACACCATAGAGACTGGTACACATCACAAAGAATGAGAACAAACGGTGGTGGCGGGAATGAGGAGAGAAAGGAACTCTTATCCACTGCTGGTAGGAATGCTGTCAAGTCCAACCTCTATGGAAAGCGATATGGAGATTCCTCCAAAAACTAGAAATTGAGCTCCCATACAAACCAGCTATACCACTCCTAGGAATATACCCTAGGAACACAAGAATACAATACAAAAACCCCTTCCTCACACCTATGTTTATTGCATCACTGTTCACAATAGCCAGGCTCTGGAAACAACCAAGATGCCCTTCAACAGACGAATGGCTAAAGAAACTGTGGTACATATACACAATGGAATAATATGCAGCTGTCAGGAGAGATGAAGTCATGAAATTTTCCTATACATGGATGTACATGGAGTCTGTTATGCTGAGTAAAATGTGTCAGAGGGAGAGAGAGACGCAGAATAGTCTCACTCATCTATGGGTTTTAAGAAAAATAAAAGTTATCTTTGCAACAATCCTCAGAGACAATGAGAGGAGGGCTTTACTTCCAGCTCACTTCATGAAGCTCACCACAGAGAGTGGTGAGTGCAGTTATAGAAATAACTACACTGAGAATTACCATAATTACGTGAATGAGGAGGGAACTGGAAAGCCTGTCTAGAGTACAGGTGGGGATGGGGTGGGATGGAGGGAGATTTGGGACACTGGTGTTGGGAATGTTGCACTGGTGAAGGAGGGTATTCTTTACATGACTGAAACCTAATCACAATCATATTTGTAATCAAGATGTTTAAATAAATAAAAATATACTAAAAATAAATAAAATTAATAAATAATATTGATGAACCACTAGCAGAACTAACAAAGAAAATTAGAGCAGGAAACTTAATAAACCAGATTAGAAATGAAAAGGAGAAAATTATTATAGATACTACAAAGATTCAAATGGTAATCAGAGTCTACTTTGAGAAACTAGGCCAGAAATCATGATGAACTTGGAAAAATTGGATCAATTCTTGGACTCATAATCTTCCATCAATGAATCACTATATTATAGCATATCTAAACAGACTACAACTATTGAGAAAATTAATATGCTAATTAAATGTCTTTCCAAAAACAAAAGCACAGGCCCAGATAAATTCACTAATGAATACTATCAAGCCTTTCAAGATGAAATACTACCAATTCTTTTCATACTCTTTCAAGAAATTGAAGAAGTAAAAACACTCCCAAATAGTTTTTATGAAGCTAACATCACCTGATAACAGAACCAGACAGATGCTGCAAAGAAAGAAAACTATAAAGCAATATCCCTGATAAACACATATGCAAATATCCTCAACAGAATCCTAGAAAATTGAATTCAACTCCTCATCAAGATGATCAAGTAGATTTCATTTTAGACATACAAGGATGGCTTAACATATATAAATTACTTAACATAATAAGCCATAATAACAGAAGAAAAACTAAAAGCATAGGAGCATGTCAATAGATGCAGAGAAAATATTTAGTATGATCCAACACCCATTCATGATAAAAAATCTCAACAAGGTGAGAAGAAAGGAACGTTTATCAATATAGGCATGGCCATCTACCACAAGCCAATGGCAAATATTTTTCTCAGTAGAGATAAACTAAAAGCCTTTCCTCTGAAATCTAGTACAGAACAAGGCTATACTCTCTCACCACTCCTATTAAACATGGTACTGGATTACTTGACATGGCAATTAGTTAAGAAAAAGTTATCAAGGGCATCCTGACAAAAAAGAAATGTGTAAAGCTCTCGCTGTTTGCAGAGGACATGATACTATATTTAGAAAACACTAAATACTCTACCAAAAACTTCTAAACGCAATAGGTTTATAAAATAAAGTGGCAAGCTACAAAATTAACACGAAAATCAATGGTCTTCTCATACACAAATAAGGATAGATAAGAAATTGGGGCCAGAGCAATGGTGCCATGGTAGGGTGTTTGCCTTACACATGGCTGACACAGGACCGTGGTTCAATCCCCTGGCATACCATATGTCCTCAAAGACAGGAGCAATTTTTGAGCACATAGCTAGGAGTAGCTCTAAGTGTCACCGGGTGTTGCTCCAAGTCCAAAAAAAAAAGAAGAACAAATAAATAAAAGAAAGAAAGAAAAGAAAGAAAGAAAGAAAGAAAGAAAGAAAGAAAGAAAGAAAGAAAGAAAGAGAAAGGAAGGAAGGAAGGAAGGAAGGAAGGAAGGAAGGAAGGAAGGAAGGAAGGAAGGAAGAAAAAAGAACGAAAAGAAAGAAAGAAGAGAGAAAGAAAGTAGAAAGAAAAAAGAAAGAGATGAAAGAAAGAAAGAAAGAAAGAAAGAAAGAGAAAGAAAGAAAGAAGGAACGAATGAATGAAGGAAGAAGAAAGAAAGAAGAAAGAAAGAAGAAAAGAAAGAAGAAAGAAAGAAAGAAAGAAAGAAAGAAAGAAAGAAAGAAAGAAAGAAAGAAAGAAAGAAAGAAAGAAAGAAGAAAGAAGAAAAAGAAAGAAAGAAAGAAAGAAAGAAGGAAAGAAAGAAAGAAAGAAAGAAAGAAAGAAAGAAAGAAGAAAGAAAGGAAGGAAGGAAGGAAGGAAGGAAGAAAAAAGAAAGAGAGAAAGAAAGAAAGTAGAAAGAAAAAAGAAAGAGAAGAAAGAAAGAAAAAAAGAAAGAAAGAAAGAAAGAAAGAAAAAAGAGAGAAAGAAAAAAGAGAAAGAAAGAAGGAAAGAAGGAACAAACGAATGAAGAAAGAAGAAAGAAAGAAAAGAAGAAAAAGAAAGAAAGAAAGAAAGAAAGAAAGAAAGAAAGAAAGAAAGAAAGAAAGAGAAAGAAAGAAAGAAAGAAAGAAGAAAGAGAAAGAGAAAGAAGAGAAAGAAAGAAAGAAAGAGAAAGAAAGAAAGAAAGAAAGAAAGAAAGAAAGAAAGAAAGAAAGAAAGAAAGAAGAAAAAGAAAGAAAGAAAGAAAGAAAGAAAGAAAGAAAGAAAGAAAGAAAGAAAGAGAAAGAAGAAAGGAATGAACATTAAAATATATGGTTGGCGTGGTGGCGCTAGAGGTAAGGTGTCTGCCTTGCCAACGCTAGCCTAGGATGGACCTAGGATGGACCTAGGATGGACCGAAGTTCGATCCCCCAGCGTCCCATATGGTCCCCCAAGCCAGGAGGAACTTTTGAGTGCATAGTCAGGAGTAACCCGAGTGTGACACGGTGTGGCCCAAAATAATAAAAAAAAAAAAAACCAAACATATTATTAAAAACATTAGTGCCACAGAAACTCAAATACCTTAGATTCAACTTAATTGAAGAGGTGAAGGACCAATACAAAGAAAACTACAAAACATTGTTTCAGGAAATAAAAGAGTACACAAGAAAATGGAGACGCATATCCTTTTCCTGGATTGGGAGGATTAACTTCATTAAAATGGCAATACTGCCCAAAGCATTGCACAAATTTCACTCAATTACTGTAAGGATACCCATGATATTCTTCCAAGATGTGGATCCGAAATTCATTTGAAACAATAAACACTCACCATATCTAAAGCAACCCTAAGGAAAAAGAAAATAGGAGACATTACTTTCTCCATCTTTAAATCCCCCAAAACAAAGCAATTGTCATTTTAAAAAAGCATGGTATTAGAATAAAGAAAGACTCTAAGATCATTGGAATATATTTGAGTAATCAGAGAATATTCCCCAGACATACAATCTATTAATCTTTGATAAAGGGGCAAGAAATGCAAAATGGAGTGAGGAAAGCCTCTTCAATAAGTAGTGCTTGGATAACAGGTCAGCAACATAAAAAAAGCAAACTCGAACCTCCATCTAATACCATGCACAAAGGTCAAATTGAAAGAGATTAAATATTAAACCTTGATATCAGACCATAACCATAGGTATATAGAACACTTAGGTAAAACACTTCATTACATTGAGACTAAAGTCAACGTAAGGAGGAAGCACCATGGTCCTAACAAGTGGAAGCAAAGTTAAACAAATGGGACTATATTAAACTGGAAAACTTCTGTACCTCAAAGGCTTTATAATATTGAATGTAACATTTTATAATTAACAAAATGTAATTTTTTGCTTTTATCTATATGGATTATGTTGCTTCATTTATTGTACAATGTCTAGACTTTCTGAAATTTTATATTATCTTTTTGTTTGTATGTGCTTTTTTGAGTCACACCTGGTATCACTCAGGGGTTACTCCTCACTATGCTCTTAGAAATTGCTTTGGCTTGGGGGACCATATGGAATGCCGAGGATTGAACCAAGGTTCATCCTGGATCAGTGCATGCAAAGCAAAACAATAGCTCCAGCCCCTAAAATTCATTTTTAATTGAAATTGTTCACCTTAAGGCTTTATTCTCTAGTCTATAGCTAAATTTGTCTTAAACCTTAGTGCTTATATTTTATAAGAAACTATACCTTAAATAAATCTCTTCAAAGTATTTAGGGCAAAAATTGTATTTATTCCACTTGCTTTTGAGTTACATAGATTGCATTGCAAAACTAAACAGGGTTTTTGACATGACAATATCTATTACTATAATTCTCTAATTAATATAAATTAGAATACTTTTTATTTTACTTTACCTATGCCCCCTTATAACTTGTAAGGGAAAACTAAAGAATTTAACTACATTTAACACAGAAAAGTAATTGCACATATTCATTCATTTCAATTTTTATCTTGTTATTTCATAGTTTTATGAACATAAGATGTGGTATCATGAAATTTATTTCATTTGCAATTTTAATATAAAACATTTTGAGATAAATTATAATTTAATGGAAGTTTGGGCAAAAAAATAAATACCTAATGAAATCATGTTTTTTATAACATCATATATAAGTAGATGGCTTCTTGGAGAACAAAATATCATAAAATTTATGACTTGGACAGTATTCTAGCACACAGAAAAGAAAGTATAACTATGCAGGTCATAATCTGAGTAAATAAATAATATGTCATACAGAAGCATTTCAAAATAGAAGAAACTTCAGACTAACATTATTTATAAAATTATTTACATAACAATGATTTGAGGAATAGAAATTTCAAATGATGATTAATAAGGCCAACTAAACTCATTAATTTTGGTAATTATCTGATTAAAATCAAGTCTCTTAATTTTAAATTTTATATATTTTTAAAAGTACAGTAAGTTTTAGAATGAATATATGCAAATAAACTGTATTTTCTCTATGAAGGATAATTTGAAATTTGATAATATGCAAATTATTTTGTTCCTAGAGTAGTTGGAAATAATACAATTTTGAAGGTCTTTAAAGGCAGAGTTTGATCTGAATACAAATGTTTTGAAGGATACAAAAAAGGGTATATATTGAAGACATAGATCAGAAAACCACTATATTTCTAAGTTTTGTTCTATCTCAGTGAACGACTAACACCTGTGTTTCTGATTTAGGAAACCAGGTAGTTATCTGTTTGGTCTCAGTCACAAACTTACACCTATGCAGTCAGTACCTATGCTGTTCAAAGATGAGTGTCATATAAAGTTTATCAAAGAAAAAATAATGTTAGAATACCAAAATTTACTTGGAGACAATTTTAATGAAATACTAATATTTTGTTCATTTTATGTATAATATAAATTTTGCGTAAAATGCACAATTGTAATGACTCAGAAAGATGTCAGAGTAGCAAGTCTGAAGAGTGAAGTTTCACTCTTTGTCCCTCAAAAACATGGATTGAGCAAGAATTTAAGGATACATTCTATGTGAGTTTTCATAAGCTAGTTGAAAAACTTCTAGTGAAACAAAAATGAAAACAAAAATGAAAACAGACAGACTGAAGAAGTTAAAACAGTTCCTTAAATTGTCTCAATGGAAACATTGTCCTTTGATATTCAGAAATGAAAAAAATATATCTTCTATTTTTTCTCAAGTGAGGAATAATTTGGTTTGAATGTCTAATACACCAACTTTTCTTTTTATTTTTTGTAAGTATTTTTTAATGATTTTTATTATGATCAAAGTGACTTACAAATCTTTTACAGTAATATTTAAAGTACATAGTGACAATGAATCAGGGGCATTCCCAACTACCATTGTCCTCCCTCCACCCCTGTTCCCAGCATGCATACTGTATCTCCTTCCTTTCCATTGAAATGCTAATGTAACTGGTCTCCTCTTGTACAGTTTATTGTAGAGTAGGTATTCACTTTGTTGTCGTTGACTTTGGGCTTTGTGTTTTAGTCTGATCATTTTTAATTTCTACTCAATGTTCATATGGCTGTTTGATCCTGGTACCATCCATTTTTTAGCCATCAATTTATGGAGCAGAACAAGATGATTCAAATTATGTGGTTCTGTTGAAAAAAAAAGAAAAGAAAAAGGGAGAAATAAACAATTGGTAGGAGTCTAGCTAGATGTTATAAATATCAATTTAAAAAAAAGGGGGGCAAAGAAAAGGATAAAAAAAAAAGAAAGAGGGGTCTGAGAGATAGCATGAAGGTAAGGCATTTGCCTTGCATTCAGGTTGGTGGTTCAAATCCTGGCATCCCATATGGTCCCCTGAGCCTGCCAGGAGTGATTTCTGAGCATAGAGCCAGGAGTAACCCCTGAGCACTGCCAGTTGTGACCCAAAAACCAAAATAAAAAAGAGAGAAAAAAGAAAAAGAAAGCCACAACTACATAAAGCAAACAAAATGCAAAATACAGTAACAAACAAAAAGAAAAAAAACAAGCAAAAATAATAAACAACCAAAAAACAAAAACAAAAACAAAACCAGCTACTACCCAAAAAAAGGGTTTTTGTTTCTTTTGCAAAGGCACATTAAATATTTGGGAAATTAGAAAGGGAATTCCTTTGGTTTAAATGATACAGAGTTTCTCTACCCTGAAGCGTACTGTCATAGGAACAACTACAGGTTCTGTACACACTTAATTTCACACCTCCAGGACTTTTTATGGTGCCAGGAATCTTTTCACTCAGTTGTAGATGGTAAGATCAGGCTTCTGTAACTAGAGATCTTGTTATTTACACAGATCATAGGATGAACTCTGGGAAGGAGTCTTTCTTTACAGTTCTAGAAGTTCTGTTTCATCACTGTTGTTGCAATCAGTCTTCTGTAATTAGTGCTTTTGGCTTTTTGCACAGATTCTAGTATGAAGCCTAGAATAGTCTTCCAATGTAGTTCCAGAAGTTCTGCTCCATCGCAGTTGTGGAAGTCAGACCTCTGGAATTAGCTATCTTGGTTATTATACAAATTATAGACTGAAGCCTAGGCTAGGGTCTTACTTATTGGTCCCAGGATAGATTCTACCCAGTCATGGTTGTCAAAATCAGTCTTCTATAATTAGCAATCTTGGTTTTTGCACCCTTAGATCTCTAAGGGTGATGTAATACACCAACTATTATAAAGAGAATCCTCAGATATTTGGTATCTCCCTTTCTGGTATTAAGGCTGTGGTGAATTATTCATAGTCTAATTACCCCTAGGAAGAATGAAGGTCAGTCTGGTAGGAGGTCATTGATGCTTTCCTCAATTCAGCATGTAGTAAGCAGATATAAATCTCCACTTCTCTTTTGGGAATTAATTAAATAGTTGACCAATGCATCTAAATTTTTAAGTTCACATGTATTGACCATAAAACTTTCATCCTTCATCAAATCTCACCAGTTTCTTATATTCTTGCTCCTCAAAAAAAAGGACAAAGATTGTGATATTAACTGTAGATATAGTTCTCTTGAGGGAAGACAGACAAAACCAAAGTTTTCTGATTTCATTAAAAACTCAGTCTATGAAGGTTGAAGAATGTCCCGGCCTGCAGCATCTGTCAACAGGGTATGAAGAGAGGGTGTGAGAGTGAAAATAGAGATGGAAAATTGAGTAAAGAAACCATTGATTTTTTTTTATTTTAATTTTGATCATTTTGGCTTACATATCTTTCACAGTAGTATTTTAGGTGCATATTAACATTGAACCAGGGGAATACATATCACCATATTTGTCCTCCTCCCATCACCGTTCCCTTCCTGCAACCCTTATCCCCCTCCCTCACCCCCGGGCTGCTAGAGTAGGTGGTCTCCTCTTTGTCTAGCTTGCTATTAGTGATTATATATCTGTTTGATCCTGGTACCCTCCCTTGTTTCACCCTCTATTTGAGAGGCGGAGTTAGATAGTTCGAGTTATGTGGTTTTGTTTGAAGGAAAGAAAAGCAATAGAATGGGCTAAAAAATAAAAATAAAGAAATAACTAAATTAAAAAAATAAAAAAATAAGCTGAAAATGGGCAGAGTCCTTCTAGAGGCTTCCAACCTCAGTTTGAGAGAGGAACATGAAAAGGTAATTGAAACACCACAACAATACAGAAAGAAATATCAAATTAAATATCCAGTGAGCACTATAGCAATAAAGACAAGCACCACACAATAGTCTCAGACCTGAAATCAAACCATGCCGGAGTGCAAAAAGAAAGAGAAAGATAAAATAAAATAAGATAAAATAAAATTAGAGACATCAACTTCAATATCTACACCAAAATAAAGAAGTCAAAAAAATCAATCAATCAATAAATATATATGTGGATAAACGATTATTTCGTGCTTTTTTTTTTTCTTTTCTCGCTGCATATACACAGTAACTATTGGGAATATTATAGAGGGAATTCCCTTGCCTAGGAGATATAGGGTTTCTCCACCTCTGAAGTATACTGTCATGGTATAGACTCCTTGCATGATCATTTACTCTCCCCTCGGTGCTTCTGTGGTGTATGGAAGACTTCAGCTTTGTCATGTATGGTAAAATCAGACCTCTGTATCTAGAGATCTTGG